>NW_008236965.1:48978-78637 GCF_000691975.1 Corvus brachyrhynchos | reverse complement strand
CAGAGGCACCTGTGCAGAGCAAGATTAGTTTTAAATGGAAGAAGGACAGAGATATAAAAGCACTTTCATCTGAGTGTAGTGGAATGTAAGAAATAGTTGTTTATGTAGAAACTACCTGAAATCCAAGAGCTGCTTCAGATAATGGGATGTGGCTGGTATGTAATTCATGTGAGAAACAGGCACACTAAAGAGCTCAAAGTGAAATGGGCATTTATATTTAGGCAGAGAAAATAAAATAACCATATGTGGGGAAGAAGTGGCTGATGCTATCTTTCCAGAATAAATCAGCTTCTGCAGTGATTATGACCTTTTTATAAAATAAAGTAAAATTAGTAACGTCAGTCTGACAATACAAAACAAGATCTTTCCTTGAAGGTCAATATGACTGCAGTAAGGATTTGCTTGGAAGAAAGCTGCCTGAGAACGGAACGGTTTGTAGTTGACTGATAAATATCAAACATGCCCTTCATATGCATGAGCCTGCTTTTGTGTGTTTAAGATTTGTTTTTCTTCTCCACTGCTGCTCTCTGAGCACAGCCCCTGGCTCTGGCTGCAGCCCCCTGACACAGCAGCTGGGGGAGGTTTCCACTCGGGTTCGGGCAGAGCTCTTGGCTCCTGTTGTCCAGCCACCTTCCCTCTCTCCTGCTTCAGTTCTGAGAAAGGGGACATGGTGGCCAGGTGTTGCCCACGTGTCTGGGGGGGAAATGAACATTGGGATTTCTGAGTAAGAGACGATAAAATGCTGTTTTGCTTGCGCAGGACGAGGTCTGTGGAGTGGGGAAGAGTTGAGTGCAAGAATCGATTGCATCCTCTGATAAAGGAGTCAGATCTTTCAGCAAGGGTATTGATTTACGCATTCAACTCTGCAAGTTGTTTTCCACTACATCTTTTGGAACTAAAACTCAGTGATGTGAATGCCAATAGGCATGAACAAAAGCCTCGTATATTGAAAAGCCTGAATCTGTATCTGTAGAATAAAAACTGTTACACTTCCTTGCTTTTGCTCTCCTCTGCAAGTCATTTTCCAGGTTGTTGTTAATGGATTTTGCATGCAGAATGTATGTGTGTGCCTATGCATTACCATGATTGCTATTTTCCTCTAAAAATAGCTTTTTTTGTATATGTAAATAGCATTTGATCACAGTCTAGAAATATTGCATGCCAGAAATTGTCTGTCTTGAAATCCTGAATAATAGTATTTGGGTAGGCTGTTATGGCAACAGAGACACACCCTCTGGATTCGAGCATCACAGGTTCTCATGGCAACTTTTTTTTGTATACCTGCACATGCAGGAAAATATGCTGAGCTATCCTAGTAATCTCTGGAAAAACAGCAGCAGTAGAATAAACTGATATGTTTATCACCTTACATTTGTCTTTGAAATATACATAAAAACCTGCCTTAAATTTAAAAAAAAAAAAATAGAAAAAAAGAAAAAGCACACAAAAGCCAAAACAAAACTGTGGAAACAATAACATAAAATCATTTTATGAACATTTACTATAAATTAGTATTTATATTATACTGACAGAGCTTCAACCAATGGTGGATTGGCATTGTCAATACATTTTACATTATGAACACAGAGTAGGTACCAACCCTTGCCATGAGGCAGCTCTGCTTATTTGTTTTTTCTTCTTTTTTAAGACTTGGTGAAATTTTACCAAATAGGACCTTCTATCAGAAATACATCAGGTTCAAATGATCATGACCTATGACACAACAATCCTAACAAAATAAGTGTTCAGCCATGCTGTTGAGCCCTCCATTTCAGCTTTTCTTCTGCATTCCAGGGCACTGATCACATTAATCCAATGGACTTTGGAGTAACCGTTTTTCTTTAAAGTGCAATTCTTTTAACAAAGCTGAATTCTCCTTCCTCTTCTCTATTTATTACCACCACTGTCCCCACATGTCCCTTCCACAGCGTTAGGTGTGTAAGTACCTGGTAAAAGTGGTGTCTGTCTGTGATCACAGGTCCCCAGTGCTCATTGTGAGGGTTCAAGTCAGTGCAAACCACAGAGGTTTACACACACACTCCTGAGGATGATGTCTGTTTGGAAACAGGGCTTGTCCTTCACAAAAAGTGGTGGAAACTCTTGAACAGGAAGACACCAATTAAATAATTAGGGTTAGCATAGAAAGAACAGCAAAGTGTCTATCCCTCAATATCTTTAAGAACAAATTATAAAACCTTCTGGGAAGGATGTCCTAAGTAAAGCCCTTAAGGGCAGGGAGGTGAACTAGATGGCATCCTAAATTCTGTATTTCTGTGGCTGTGCCATCACTGTGCTTGCTTGTCCTTGCATGAGTGTCAGCCTGCACAAGCACAGACCCAGGGTAGGATGGCAGATGCCAGAGAGAGGAAATTTGAAATGATGCATTAAGTATGAAAGAAGAAAACAAACACCTGAGCATGTGGAAGAGCTTCACCTGCTCTTAGTCATTTTTCTATGAAACTTTTTTAATGTCTGAGGTTCACTAAAAACACTTAAAAAAAAAAAAACAAACAACTTACTGGTCCACAATAGGAGCTGCACAGGACAGGAGTACCTGTAGTTTTCCTTATTTAATATGTACTGAAAGGTTTTATTTAAGTGGTGGATGGTAAACACATTTTTATTAAGAAGTATCTTAAACTAAAAACTGACTTTGAAAAATATACAAACTTTCTAACATTCGAACACTAAGCATTAATGTGACTATATTGGGAAATATGCAGAGTAGGTGTGCTCATTTCTGAGGAAATCTTCCCACTGGCAATTTGTAAGAAGCGGCTAATGACAATGTCTTTGGCTTTGACAGCCTCCATGTTCCTTTCCCGTGATATCTGCATGCTGATTTGATCCACGTTAGTCATGATTAGCTCCGAGGCCAGGATCTGGGTGGGGGATGCCCTGTTTGCTGTGCTGTCCATGATGTACTGCTTGTACAGTTCCACCAGCTTCTGCTCAAGGTAGTCGTTCAGGGCGGAGTCGGAGAGGGGCTGCAGGTGGGGCCCTAAGCTCGTCAGCCGCCAGCACGAGGAGTAGCCTTGGACTGGCCTGCGGACAGTGTCACTTGTGGGGGGAGCCTTCACAGACTCCATGGCGGGAGGAATCTCTGAGGACTCCAAGAAGGGGCCTATGCCGCTGTCACAAGCAAAATCTGTTGTGACTGAGCTAATTGGCACCACGTAGTCCCCAGCTATATGCAAATCGTTGTAATTCTTACAAATGCTCTTGCAGGAAGGTGGAACCAGGTAGGTGACCTTTTTCATCAGCTCGTCGCAGACATGTGTAGCTGGAGGTGGCTGCCCTGTGGGTGTTGGGTGCTGGACAGGCTGTGGGAGATTATCCTTCTGCCTTCTGCTGTGCTTGCTACCTCTAGAGCAGACTGAGGAAATGCACTTGCCAGCAGATCTGCATCTCTGAAGGAGGCTTTTTCCTTGTGCTTCGCACGTGGAAGAATAATTAATGGACCTCATTTCATACACCCCTTCATCAGGCAAACTCTTGTAGGGTGCAGGGTTCAGGTCTTCACAAAAGTAGGTGATTCTATGAAGATAACCTTCTGACAGCATCCTTCTCCAAAGGAAAGGAATCACCAGCAGACAGAAAAATGATAAGAAGAAGTTAATTACAAAAAGTTCATTTTAAACTCACTGAGCTGTGATTACACTCACCAGTCTGTTACTGGCTGCAAAGAGAAGTCTCCGATTTGGACATGAACAAGAGTGTCTCTGCCTTGCTAGAGGACTTGAGTCAGTGAGTGAAGTGATCAGCCAGTCTCCCTGTTGTGCTATTAACTCAATCTCATCAATCATATTCTGTATAAAATAAGATGTGGCAAGTCCAATGCATCCAATGGCAAGTGAGTTGTGGCGAGAAGACAAGAAGTCTTTTGTTGTGGAACAGCTGCTGTAATAGCTTACACTTAAATATATCTAATTTTGCTCTGGAATTCAATAAGAAGCCAGGGGCTTCCCCCTTTTCTCATACGCTTTTAAGAAGCCAGGGGTTTCCCCCTTTTTCTCATATGATTTGAAGCAACTTTTGTTGTGTGTGGCTTGTCAGCTGCCTCTGAACTATGATGATTTAAGATTCATGTTGAGAGTATCACCCCTTCTGTTCCAGACTAGTCAACAGCTGTAGGTGTGGTTCCTTTTCATTAAAAAATCTTAGACCATTAAATTTGCACTTTGCACTTCTGCATTGCAATCAGGATGGAATTAATTGTCTCCAACTTTTAGACATGAAAATGTCAGTGGAAAAAGCAAAACATTTTGGAGGCATGATTCATCTGGCCTGGTTTAGACACCTAAAACAAAATGAAATGAATTGTGCCCTAGATTTGCTTACCGCTCTCCAGCTGCTCTAAAAGGATCTTAAACTAGATCCTAGATGTAGATATCTGCAGGGTACTTTTGAAGAGACAGATTTCAGTGCAATGCATAGGAAAGTGCACACTTCAGAAGTACTCCAGATCACTCTTTCACTGTGGGATTAGTCGTACCACAGCTCTGGAATCAGTTTTCATTGCATTTCTGCAAAGGCACAATCAAGTTCCAGCAGTCACTAACTCTCTCCACTCGCTGAGCAGGCAGCTCAGACCCAAAAGCTGCACAGACATGTTAGTAATTAAAGACAGGACTTGCTAGCAAGGACATACATGCATCTGCACATCAGTAAATTTCTGCCCAAGTTTTAGCAGCTCCACTATCACCGAAATTGTTTTAAGACCACCTCTCTTTTTTTTTTTTTGTAACAGATGTCAAGGATACAATCAATGGGAAAGATGTTCTAAATAAATTGTTTGGTCTAGCAAAGAAAAAGCAGATTTAAAGTGAAAATAAATTAAAATTAAAATTATTTATGTAATACAAATTGTCTTTTCCAAGAGTGAAGGGACTCTCATTTCTTAGTAAAGCTTTTCATGTGCCACAGTCGCTAGTGAAAAATGCTACAACAATAATTGTTGGCTAAATCCTGTCTAAGCATGGAGATAGACTTTCCACAGACGTTAGGAAGGAGACAGTGTGAGAAAACACTTTCCTTGAGGAAAGGGAATCACTTCCACACCATGAAGAAGAAGGTTGAAGGGCAAATAACCTTCCTTCAGGCAGAAATATTAATGGGAATTAGATGTGTCCAAACACATCTTGGTGTTTGGCGTTGCTGACCCTGGATTCTCTTTGTTGCTGGCAGTTGTGTGAGATTTCTCACAGGCAGTAACATTTAATTAAAAGTGACCTATTTACACAGAAGGGAAAAAAATAATGTTTGGGGCCTGGCAGTCCTTGCAGTACGCTGCTGTTGTCTCACTTTAGGTTTTAGCTTTGATTAAGATGCCCCCACAGAAATCTTAGCCAAATGCTAGAGCTGCTCAGGTTGTCAACTCTCTCTTCTGCTTCTGTTCCCCTCTTTTGCAAAGGCTGTTCCCTTCCCCCAGCAATCTATGGTCCAGATGTCTTTATTGCAAAGTCACCACTGACTGTGACTAGCTTGAATCTGGAGCTGTTATACATTTATTCACACGTTATTTTTAACGTGGATTCAGAGAAATGAGTGGAAATGTAACTTATGAACTGTCCACTGCTCAACCAACATAGGCAAAGGCAGTTGTCTTTGGGCAGCACATGACACTTTGGTCTTTCCTGCTCCCCAGATGTGAGTTGTTTCTGCCATAAGGTGCTACATGAGGGAAATGAAACCGCTGGTTTCATTTCTTTGCAGTGCATTCTGTTATGCTTATTTTAAGAGTGTTGGGGCACGCTGTCTGAGACAGAAGTGGAAAAAAAAGAACTGGCAAATTCAAAAATATTAGGGTCTCATTGTGCTCAGAGTTGTGTGTTCTGCTGAATGACTTACAAGCTTACCCTCTGAAGCTGGAAAAGGCTGCCACACTAATCTGGCTTTTCCCAGCTCTACAAGGAAATCTGACTGAAGTTTTGATAGGCAGTGTTGAGAGCATGAATGCAAAAGGGAGGCACATGTATCTGTAGTGTCTCTTGTCCTAGTACTTAATATAATATATACCTCTGTCAAGTTATTATCCCATCATTCCAAGTCATGCAACTGTGTCACCTTTAATTTTTGCATTTTAAATCTGATAAGGATTGCAGTTCTCATTAATTCTGCTTTCTCGTGCCTCTTCTCTTAATCCCCTCTCTGTGCCACAGACACACATACACCACGATTCCAAGGGCACAGGGATTATATCTAATATCTTTTAATATTTGGGTTTCTTGCTCCTCAAATCCAGATTTCACTTTCACCTGCCTGAAAATAATTGCATAACTTTTTGTTGCACAAGGAAAACCAGTCCTTTTTACAATTCTGATCTGGCACATTTTGCATGTGAGGTGAACAAAGACATTTTCCTTGTTTAGCTACTGCCCTGGCAATGGGCACTGACTACGTTGTCTAAGCCTAGTGGAGATAGAGGGAGAAAACTGTCTGGTTTACGCTGTCTTTTCTATCTGACATAGTCTTTATTACTGTCAGATGATCTTAAAACTCATATGTCTTGCCTGAGGTTTTTGTTCAGTTCTTCAGCAGAAGAAAAGCCTGAAGGCAGGATGAATGTTTAAAGTCACATGGAGAATCCAGGGGTATTACCAGTGTGTGGCAGCAAATTTGCTAGGTTGTAATGCTCGTACACAGTGCCAGTGTTTGCATAAAGACCTCAGATTACAGTCTGAGAGCAGGAAAACAGAATGGGAGTTCTTGGTCCAGGATAAGCAAAACACTTATGGAAAGCCTGAGAAGTGAACACAAAGAGATAGAAATTGTGTCCTGTTCAAAAACCTGAGCAAGATGAAAAGTTGCTAGAGAGAATGGAAACTACATGGTGCTAGCTGCGATCGCAGTTCCGTGGGGAAAGGGACATTCTTCTGCATTTCAAAAGGAGGGGATGGAAACTCACAGAAGAGACAATCTGTGTTGGATGTGTCTGACTTTCAGTTCCCTGAGCAGGGCTCTGACTGGCATTAAAGTTGTGCTGCTGGGGATTGGAGCTTGAGTCTTACCACAGGGTATACCTTGAGTTCTATCTGATTTACTAGATGGGATCCCAGATGACAGTCTCCCTGTCTCGAGGGCACTCAAATCCTATGGATCCATCCATAATATTTTTTCCCTATTTTAAGAGACTTTTTTTCCAGGCTGTGGAGATACAGACAGATCCCCCCTGTGAGGTGTGGGATCTACCTGAGATTGCCAGACACACATGCAGGAGTCCTGGCAAGCAGGATAGTCTGTACAGCAAGCTTACAAGTATTGCAGGACCCATATCTCACCTTCCCCTGGGGCTGGTGTGGAACAGCTCCCAGGAAGCCTCAGGACAGTCAGAGTGGGGAAACCAGGATAGTGAAATATATGAGTATAATGAGCTGTGCACATGGGTAAGTAGAGGCTCTCTTTCATGCCTGAAACCTACAGATCTTTGGTATCTGAACCTCATTTGGCTTGGGTACAGATAATGCTGATGACACCAAACTGTGGTGAGATGGACATATGTTACAGGGAGACCTGCACAGGCTGGAAAGTGGGCCAGCAATAACAGCATCAGGTTTAACAAAGGCAAGTGGCAACTCTGCACTGGGATGACACAACCAAAGAGCCCAGCACAGGACCTGCGTGCCTGGGGAGTCCTGCTGAGATGGACCTGGGGGCCCTGGTGCACAGCAAGGTGACCCTGAGCCAGCCGTGCAGTGCTGCAGTAATGAGGAAAATCAGATCCTGGGCTGCACCCACAGGGGCACGGCTGGCTGAGATAGAGACGGGATCTTCCCACTCAGCATTTGTCAAGCTGCCCCTGGAGCATCTAGTTCTGGTCCCCAAAATATAAAAAAAGGTGTGGACAGACTGGAGAGGGTCCAATGGAGGGCCAAGAAGATGATCAAAGGGCTGGAATATCTGCCTTGTGAGGAAAGTTTGAAGGAGTTAGGACTCTTCTGCCCAGAGAAAAGAAGACTGGGGGAAGGGGACAGCTCATCACAGTATTCCAGTATTTGCAGCTGCAAAGAAGACAGAGGCTCTCTCTTCAAAAGCAGCCACATGAAGAAGACAAGTGGCAATGAGCACAAGTTGCATTGGAATAGAATCACTTCGGTTGGAAAAGGCCTCTAAGATCATCAAGTCCAACCCTTAACCCAGCACCACCATGTTCACTGCTAAACCATGTCCCCAAGTGCCACATCCACATGATTTTCAATGCTCCCAGGGATAAGAGGGAAGAGGTTTCATATCAATATGAGAAGGCAATTTTTTACAGTGAGAACAAATAATGACTGGAACAACTTCCCCAGAGACATGGTAGAGTCCCCTTCACTATTTTCAAGGTGGGATTGGACAAGGTTCTACATAATCTCATGTATGCTTCCTTTCCCATGAAAGGTTGGATCAGATGATATTTTGAGGTCCCTTCCAACTTATGCTGCTCTCTGACTATGATTCTACAAGAGCAGTGGCTGCTGTTTGATGTAAGAGTGGCTCACTTTGCCCACAGCAGAGGAGAAGATGAATAGCCAGGGGGGGGTTTTGTGCAAGCATCCGAATGTTGCCCACTACGTGTCACTTCCTCTCCCTGCTGCTGCTGCTGCGGATCTGGAAGATCTGGTGCCTGCAGAGCTGCACCATGAGGCTCTTTCAGCAATCACTGTGAGCCAAACCATTCTTGTTCCCTCCTCACAGCTCTCTTCACTCTGATCTTTTGGTCTTTCCACAGCAGAAAACATAAGCCCTGCTCATCTTCTTTATTCACATGTCAACAGTCGAAGATATGCAGAAAACCTAGGAGTTCCTCACCCATGGGGGAATGTGGGCTGGTTTGAGGGGAACAAGTAGGTTTGAGATGATAATAATCCTGTATATCAAGAGTATGAGGGAATCTCCTGAAAGTACAGGCTAAAGGAAGCTAGAGAGGAGAGACATCTTCCCCAAGAAGTCTACTATACTGTTGAATGCTCTTGTTATACAAGTGCCTACTCAGTTTTGATCATGCTAAATGGATGACAATGAACTTCAGGAGCATTCAGCTTCTTTCATTTAGAAACACATTCTCAGTGTATTTTTGAATGCTGTTGTATCTCTAAGTTGAGTTTGTGGGGACATGCTTCCATAAAAATACAATGAAAACTGTATATTTGTAAATATAGCTTTGTGAACTCTGGAAGTTTCCCATCCAAGTTAGAAACTTCATAGAGACCAAGCCTGGTTCATTTTCCATACCTTTCTTCATCATCTACACCTAGACAAAGTTGGTTTAGGACCCCATCAATCTTGTTCAATAGCATTTTGCATCGCATATCCACAGCTGTAAACAACAGCTTGAAATCTGAGGCAGGAATGAATCAGGCTCCATATTCACAAGGAAGACTTGGCTACACAATATTTCTACCCTGTGCTTTTATTATTTTCTTCCTGGGGTGGAAATAATTTCATGTCTCTGGATGTCTGTGTTTATTTTAATGAGTTGTTAGCTGTTACGACTGAACTACATGTACTACAGTATTTTGTATCTAAGCATTTGAAGTAAAGGGGCAATAAATCCACGGGAACTCTTACAGAAGAGAATACAGTTTCTAGAAATGAAAAGAATAAAGGGTAAATCAAGAAAGACAGGAAAGGCTGAAGGTGTCTCCCAGAAGGAGTGATGGAAATGGTCCACAAAAAGGCATTGAAATGTTAGTCACATTTGCTGTAGAGCATGAAAAAGAGGGGAGAGGAGGAATGTTGTGCATGTACACCCATGTTGAGCTGAGAATTTCCAGCAAACCAGGAAATTCACTGAAAATTGGGAAGATGTAGTTATAAGGTTTCTTTGTTTATAATTTTTAACTTCATCATGCTTTCAGAGAAGTCTCATCTTTCTTTCTATGATTTTTCTTTTTAATATATGATGCCCATATTCATCTATTTTGGTGCCTATTTTTATTTATAATCTACAAATAGAGTACTCCAGTTGGAGGACTTTACTTAGTACAGTAACATGCACAGAAATTTCAATAACAATATCTTAATTATGATAAATGCAACACAGCTAGTAAGACTCACTTTAAAAATAGTCTGAAAAGCCTGTTTAGTCTGATTTTATGAAAGTCTTTAGAAATATCAGAGGAGAAATTTTATTTGTTTTCATTTTGAAGTCTCATTGCAACCACAGTTGGTCATTTTTGTGAAGATGGCATCTTGGAAATGTTCTCATCACTTCTTAAGGCAGCAGAAACTGCCTGTGAACAGAGGCTGAGACTCTGCAAACACATGTGCATTTAAAACAGAAAAAGTGCATCTTCATTTTACCAGCTATCAGCTGTGGTCCCACAAAACAGAACCAAGACACTTTGATAAGCAAAAGCAACATTTTCATACATTTCTATAATGTGCAGTATATTTTAGTTCTTACCTCCAAAGATACAGCAGCTGACCAGGTACAGAAAAATTGATGTCTTCTTACTAGTTTGAAGCTTCCTGTGAGTCTGTCCTACCCCAAAATGCAATGCTCTGTTTTTATTTCCTTTTTAATTGCACTTCTAAGATAACATCTGTTTTACTTCTAATCCTCTAGAGCAAAGAAGTATAGAAAGAAAGTCCCTTAGGAGATGAGGGGGTTTTATAACTGGCTGAACTGCAACACACTGAACTTGCTTCCTCTTTTATGTCCAAATGAAACTTCATTGTGAAACTGTGTACTGCTAAAATAACTGATTGCACCACACTCAGTCCAGGCAGATGGACTGTTGTAAGAAAAACTCTGTTGGGTCAAATACTCAAAACAATCTTAGAGAAACAGTTCATCTGCTGGCAGCTTACAGTGCACCCCATTGCAGCCACTATCCATCCCTCTCCTTTTAGCTGACACAGTGAGACATTTTGACATGTCAAGACTGCCATGCCAAATAAGTTAGAAGAGTGAGGTGCCAAAGCAGAAATGCATTGCACAGCAGGCCTACTTTGTTGCCTGCGGACCTTTGCACATATAATTTTCCACCAAACAGCACAGCACAGCTCCTTCATCAGGCTTTGCTTTGACAAACTTGGAAACACTTGCCAGGACAAAAGTTAGACCTGAAAGTTAGGCCTTGTCTGTTTTAGCACTCAGTACCATACCCAGGCAGTTTGTCTTAGCAGGGGCAGTGGATGAAAATACCTGGGGCAAGCAGGAATTCATCCTCCGAGTGTGAGGTGTGCGAACAGTGAATCTGGCTTTGAGATTGGTGTTGGAGTGTTCCTTAAGGGGCAGAAGACAAATACTGTTTGAAACACATAACCAGACTGGTTGAATTTATTCCAATCAGACATACAGAATTTGCTTTTAAAGGCATCATTATGCATCCATACATTGCAATAATAAGAGAAATATACTAGAAATATATTCTAATTCTCAGTGAATTTTAGCTTCCTCATTCAGTACCATGTGTTTTTCTCAGAAGCCTCCAACTCTGCCAGCCAGAAACAATACTTCTACTAACATTATTTTCCTAAATATTCACTATGATGCAACATATTATTGGGACTAATATCAAAGCCATTTCCAAAATCTTCTAAGGCACAGGTATGGAAAAAGTAAAAATATCAGTCTGGCCCTACCTACACGTCTGTAGCTAATTTATACAACAGTTTAATAAGTAATATTGTACCCAGTCATATGCCAGGCTAGGATCAACAGCATCTAAACAGCACAAAAACTGGACAACACTGGCAGTTTAATGCAAGTCTTATCAGATACCTTTGCTATAAAAGCGCTCCCTGTGGAAACAAAGCTACTGCCGTAACAGATCAACTCTTCATGCTTAACATTAACATTATTGTAATTTTTTCTCTGATCTCTCATTTGTACTATGGACCAATCTCAGGTCTTGTCAAATTTATACTGGTCCAACACTTTTTTTCCATGTTTCCTTACCTGGATGAAATGCATTGAGGGGAGCAAGAAATAAACATCTGTGAGGTTTTATCTCTTCTGTAGATTCAGAGAGCTCTATATTCACAGAAGCTCAATATTTCTAGTTAGACTGTTGAGAAAAAAACTTTGGTAGTATAAAAAAGCATTTCTGTAAAGGTCCTCAGAGAATTCTCAAAATATTTTTTTAATAATCTAAATCAAAGCAAAACCAGGAAGATACAAATGGACAGATATTTTAAAGTAAAAGTGCTTCCAGTGCCAGAATAGCACAGCTACCCAGAACCACTGTAAAATCAATCTACTTTCATAGATTTAACTAAGTATGGATTTTAAGACTTACCTTCAGGCACCTAGATTTGGATAAAATAAGGGGCCTTTTTTTGTCATGCATGTGGAATGTTTCCAGTTCTCTAGAGGAACTCAAACACTGCCTGCATTTCTGCACAACAGCTTTGTGTACCTATAGAAGGCAGATGTAAAACTGTCATTTCTCATCACCGAAATTGCACATCAACATACTGACAGTCTAGGCTTTCAGGACACCCACTTACTCTAGTGACATTTTCCACATTCACTCCTGACCTTGGAAGAGTTATCCTCAGCTAACCAGCACTGTCCTATATGAATTTTTGCCATGTGGCTTATAAACTGCTCTGAGCGCAGCACTCTGAGGCCAGATCCAGATCTGAATGAGCTGGGTACAACATAGCAGCACCTGACCCCTTTTGCAAAGATCCCCATGTGCGCTGTGCCTCCCACAGCCAGCGAAACAAAGAGAATGAAAGAGAAGAAAGCTTCAGCACCTTAGGGAGTCTTTCAGTCAGTCTCTTCATCTGTAAATGTAGTTCAGATTGTCTGAGGCCATGCCAAATTATTTTTTCAGTGTAATTCACTACAGCAAGCCCAATGCATCAAGATTGTGTATCCCTAACCTCCACCCCCAAAAAAATAAAAATATTTCAAGTAAATTGCCTTGTTTCCTTCTCTACCACATTATATACTCAAAAGGAATTTCCTTGAGGAAATTGCTTTAATTTTGATCCTAAGTAATTCTGATCCTTAGCTTTTTATTAAAGTTCAAGAGTTTATCTTCAAGACAAATGTGTTAGTTGTTTGCCCTCACTCTACTTTGGTTGGCCTCTGCTTAGCCTGGGCCTGTTTGGTCAGAGAGTGCAAAGGCAGTGCCTGTCATTTGCAGGCAAAATGTTTGTATTCTAGAAATGATAAATTGGGATCTTTTGATAAGACAATATTCCATAGCTTTTTGTTAAACTTAATAGTAGGAATAAGTGCATAAAATAAATCAATTTTTCTGTACATATACTCAAGCTGGTATGTACACAACAAGCTCTCTCTGGTTATCAAACAATTTTAGCTGTATTTTTATTTGATATGTCTATACCTTTAACCAGGAATTTTGAAATTAAAAAGGTTAAAGATACCACCTTAAGATTATTACCTAGTTTGTAAGTACTTTTTGCAATAGGACAACAGGGATATTTTTAAGTCTCTTGACCTTTGGAAGGAAAGATTTTATGGGAAGGAGATAAGCATGTTACTCAGTACTTCATCATAAAAAACAATCATGAATGATTTATATTCCTTACAGCTGCAAAATCAGATCTATTTCAAGCTTCCCGGTATATGTGGAAGTTTAACTTCATTTGACCTGAAAGCCCAGTTTTCAATGCATTAATTGCACCAGCATAATCAATTATTTGAGTAAACCAGCAGTCTTTAAACAGGGAAGAACCTCCATCACACAGAGTTTTCTTTCCTCCTCCTTCATTGTTGGTAGTAGAAAATAGATCAGTAGAATTTTCTAGGTAAAATGTGAGGATTCCCATCTTCCAAATGAGTGCCAGGAAAGTCTAGTTTTGAGATATCTCAGGCCAAAGGGAGTCTCCTGGATTAATTACTCCAGCCCTTTACCTGTTGTGTGGAAAAAAGGTGGTTGTGAAATCATTCTCTTGGCCATGCACTTCCAAGGAGGAAAAAAAGACCATGGATGCACAGAGAGCCCTGACATTCTAGAAGAGATGAAGGAGTTTTGTTGCCCAAACATATTTGCTGTTTCCAGCTGCCCATGGCCAGTGATTGCCCACACAGTAGTGAGAAGTCTGGCTGTCCTTGGGGCCCAGAGCCTTAACTCCAGGAAATCAGGGAGCACAGCACCTTCCATGTAGTTATGTCCATCAAGTTCTGCACCCAGAGTATGATACTTCAAAATGAAGCAATCATTTCATCACACAAAATCTTTTCGTTAACTAGAGAGGCATTTGTACTTCAAGTACAAATAGGGTAATAATAGGGAACATTTGCTGCTTTTCATGCTCCTTCTAGTCCATTAAATATACAATTTATTCCTATGTTAAATTTCTTTTCTCCTTTGTGGATCACATAAATATTTAGTTATATGCAGACATCTCTACAGGTTCAATCTATGTGCAAATCAAGGAAACAAAAGCAAGGCCTTTGATATGAGAAAATTATAAACAAGACCATTGCACCCTCTGATAAAATCTCCAAGGTCAAGGGGAGTTTTCTTTGGGAAGAGATGACAGTATTGGATATAGCATATTGAAGCTGTTCTACATTACGTTCCCAGCATTAGTCTTTTGTAGTAACAAGTAGCCAATTAATGAAGTCTTTTCAGTTCATGTCTTTTTTCTTCTCTCACTAATTTACATGAAATAGGAGATTGATCTTGTCACAGTTCAAAAATCTTTCCCTTCAGTCTCAACCTCTCTTCATTCATAACCCCTTATCTACCTTTAGTGATCAAACTGTTCTGCCCATATCCTTTTTTTCTAATGGTCATAAATAATGCACTGATGTATCCTGAACAAAGTACCTTATTGTACAAGTGATCCCACTGATGGCAGAGACTATCCTGAGGTTTCCATGCATAACCACACATGGGCATATAAGCCTTTAAGCACTGCAGAGCATGAATCATGAGTGGCCTGTAAAGCATCAGAAGGCAGCAGGCTGGGCGAGCTGCCCTCTTTCCACTGTCAGTGTCTGGCCAGAAGCCAAAAAACTTCTCTTTTTTTTATTCTTTTATCTTTTTTTTTTTTTTTTTTTTTTTTTTTTTTTTTTTTTTTTGTCTTCTAACTAGTACCCTGATAACTTAGAAATGGATGGTTTTAAACTAACATCCAAGAATATCTAAATGCCACCTACTTTCTGGCGCCCTCAAATAACAATGTGCATTAGAGGTGGTCTACAATGTGCAGATACATAGAAATATATTTCCTGAAATCCTGATACATACCACAGATACTGTGCATGGCTTGCTCTGTGCTGCTGACTGAAATACCCCAGGGAATGATGCCTTTCAGTCAGCAGCAGAGAGAAGCCTGACTCTCAGCACACTGGGGAGCATGCAAACCACAACCACTCCTCAAGCAATGAAGCATATTCTTCCCCAGCTCACCACCCAGCTCTGCAAAAGGCTTTATCAGCACCTTTAACTCCCATGTTTGTACCTTCCAGTACTTGTTAGACAGTCTTCTGGGGTCATTTTTTAAGTTTCCTGGGATGCAGACATTGGTTCCGATCCTTTCACAGAATTTGTGTTCTGGTAGGCCCCATCATTCCTTTAAAAGTTGATTTTCAGAGAGGAAGTGTAGCTGTAGCAATTACTTTTTTTTTTTTTTTGAAGGAGGGGTGATTTTTGCTTAAGATGTATCATTCCTCTGTAAGTATTTAAATTTTCAAAATATGTACATATACACTGAAGGTTTGGTGGTTTATCTCAGTTTTAGATTTAATGGTTTTCATACATTGAAAACTTCTTTAAATGCTTGAAATTCACATAAATCATTTCAGCAATGTAAAAAATACCAAATTTTTTATAAACCTGAGTGTGCATAGCAAATAGGAGTGATCAAAAATAGTATTTCAGGTAGAAAACAAATAAAACAGATACCCCAGATCCCTGAATCCAAAGCATCTCCTGCAGAATAAAAAGGGCTTGAGTTCCTAACTATGGCAGATCACTTCCTACCATAAAAAACCCCCAGGGATGTTACACTGCACTCCTGGCTTCACAAGTCTGAAATGATAACTCACACATGCTCACTTAATTAAGTAGAAGCTAATTGCATCCTACCTCTTAGATAGAAAGGTGTACCACTGGATTACCGATAAGACTAACTAGTAGGTTGGGAAGGAAATATTTTTGCTGCTTCCACCTTCTATTGAAGGAGTCTTTTTACAGATGCAGTGTCTAAAGCAGAGATTCCAGCAGCCCACACCATCCTAGGCAGCAGAGCTGAAGTGTTTTACCAATTTTGACAGAGCTTGACTTTCTTTTCACAGGAATCTTTTTCTGCTTTTTTGCCTCTGGGTGAGCTCATGATACCCTTCTCAGCAGGTCTCCACATCTAATAAAATCTAAGCCTCAGCAAAACCCAGCTGATAAGAGGAGGAGCTTGTTCTTTCACCTGGCTGCACCTCGAGGACAAGGAAGACTATTCATCTCTGCAGGATGAGTGCAGTACAGTGTTCGCAGTTTTCTTCCTGGCTTTCTGCTAGATTCCCACTGTGGCTACAGACACCCTGTGGGATAAAACAGGATAATCCGAAGGAAGAACTGGTTAATTATATTATAAAAGTTTCAAATGTCATTTCCAAGAACAATAAACATTGTCTGAAAGTCTGCCTACCTGTATAAAATCCTGTAATATGATACATACTCTAATTCCAATGCTTGCAATAGGTCTCTGTTAAAAATAAATCATGCATCTGGCTGCTAATGTACTTCTTGGTTCAGTGACAACTACTCACTGGTGGTGAGGCTTTACGATCAGGCAAAGAGCTTTTATCTGTAAAACAGGACTGAGCAATAGATGAGGGCTTTCTTTTTTATATTTTTACTACATCTCTGTGTAACAGTAAAATTGGAGGCAGTCAGGGACTACTAAGAAGGGACTTTTTTTTTTTTAGTGTATCAAAATACCACAAAAAAATTGAAGAAATCCAAGAGGTATTACAGAGGTCTGGTTACTTTAGGCGTCTTGGCACATGTCAGTAGTTTCTCGGTAGAGCCATCCTGTGATAATTGGGTGAATTTCATGTATTTTTTTTCTCAAGTACTGGCTCTTAATTTGACACTGATTTCTACATCCCTCCCTTTCTTACTCTTTCATCTTTTCAGCAGTCAACTTTTACAGTTATTCCAAATTCTATGTCAGTAACATTCATTTGAAAATTGTGTCTGAAAGCAGCAACAGAAAAAGCAGTTGATCTGCTGAGTACTTTTAACAAACTAATAATAGAAAACCCTCCTCCACTTTGGTCCATGCAAACCAGAAGCCATCACTGTCCAAGGGGGTTTTTTTTGAGTTAGGTAATCCTGGGCAACCATGCCATGAGTAAAGAAAAACAGGAAAAGCAGAAAATGTGAGGGTCTGGAACAAGTGTGGACAAATCACTGGTTCCATCTGCTAAGAAATGATGCTCAGCACAGTTTGCTGCTGCTGAGCATTATCCAGGGGCAAGAGACCTGGCAAATGGAGTGAGAGGGAGGAATGTTATCATGGAAAACTTTCTGAAAAGCAGATTGAAAGCAAAGGGTCACTGAGTTGATTTTTTTTGAAAGAGATGGTTGCTGGAAAGGGGCAGAAAAACACGAAATTGAGCAATTGCCCAGGCATGGAGAGCCAGGGAAGCTTTTTCAGATGGAGGCTGCAACCAGAATTTTGCAAGGAAGACTGGTAGGAAAATGTTATTTAGTTACATAAACAAGAGGAAAACAATTTCAGAAAAATGGATCCCGTGTGGTTTCTGAAGAAAACAAATACATTTACTCTAAGGTGGAACTCAGTGAGTTAATGAAAAGTGTATGTTTGATGTGGTACTTAGGGAATTTACTGAAGATGCATAAACATATTCAGGAGGACTGGCACAGAAACAATACAAAGATTTTGAAATAAGATAGAGCATTTTAAATTTAAAAATTTAAATTATGAGCCAGCAATATGTCATTGTAGAAAGAAGGCCAATATTATCTTGTGCTGCATTAGATAGAGCATTGTCTACAGTTTGAGAGAGCTGATCCTTCCACTCTGCTCCAGCCTTGAAGATACTCAAAACCAAATGGACACCGTCCTGAGCAAACTGCACACATATTTGGACAAGAGGATCTTCACAGCTGCCTTCCTGCCTCAGCTGGTCTGTGATCCCAAATAGGAAGGATGTAGAAAATACAGCATTTGATACAACAGTCAACAAATATTTCTCTGCAAAGTTTTGTTGCTACTACAGCATAAAAGAGCATTGATGTGTGAATACAGTACAACGAAATATACAAATACGTGTGACTGTAAGCACAATGACACAATAGACAAAAGCTGGATATAAAACTAGACAAAGTGGTAGCAGAATAACCACAAAGGAGGAAAATGGAAACTAAAGGTGAAGAAATATTTTTATTCTCAAAGCAGCATTTGATATTTGATAACTGGGGCTATACTGGCAACACTGCCAAAATCCTCTGTTTCCAAATGAGATCTGTAAATATCACATGACTAATTTTCTCAACTGATAAAATCACTTAATAGCAAGCATGAGTTTACATAATACTTTCAGAGAAACAAGACTATCTCTTGGGTGTGATTACAAAAAACGGAAACAAAGTCAAGTGATTTCAGTAACCACTAAGCAAAACACCAAAGGTGGTGGGCACAGGCCAAATAATTACATTTTCATAGTAAAAGGTATGAATGCTGGCATCAAGAATCCCAAAAGAGTGGAGAAATTTCTGAAAACCAGTAAGAGGCAGGAAACTTAAAGATCAGGACAATGTGGATGACTCCTAAGTCAGTATTAACGAATGTTTGTATCTTTCTGGGCATTAAAGAAATGTTGAAAAAACGTAAGGCTGTGATGTCAAGTAAAATTGGCTATTTCCTTCATTTTTTTTAATTAAATTGTTAATCTTTTATTTCATGTTAGGTAGTTGGCATCTTTAACGACTTGGTAAAGCTATTTATTAGGGAAGAACTAGATAAATCATCAGAAATTAGAGATGTTTAGTATTAGCTTTTTTTTTTTTTAATCTCCCATAACATCAAGCTGCACAAACATCATTATTTACAACACAGATATTGTAGCCTAAAAATTATAGTGAACTATCAGACATCTGTATCCTCATCAAACTCAAGAGCCATTTGTGTTAAGTCACAGGGTAAAATAAAATAATAGAAGAGGTCTGTAAAATAATTATACATACCAGATACCATGATAAGGAGCACTTAGAGAGCATAATTCACATTCTGCTATGGATTTACTATTACCAGTAACTGGAAAATATTTCACAACATCCCTGACTCACCCATGTGTGATACATGATGCAATCAATTTTCATGGACATTTGTATCTTTTACTAGAACAGTACTTTGAACTCCATATTATTATGCCTCAGCAAAATTCAGGATTAAGGCTGCTTGCTGTCAAAGCAGGTTGTTTAGCACCCAGAGACTGCAGAGAAAAGTGGGCATATTATTGATAATGCTCTCTGGTAGCCCTAAGGAGCTCTAAAGTAAGACTGCTGAGGTCAACAGTCCTGATCTCTGATGACTGCCCTGAAGGGTTGGACATTTTTTTTTTACTGAAGTGTTTGAATCACCTAAGTCACTCTAAAGAGAAGACTGGGAAGGGACCATATCTCCATATCTCCCCAGTTACATGCCACAGTTTCTCTGCAGACCCAGCTGTATCTTCAGTGTGAAGCACGAGCTATCCTTAAGAGCAGAGGCTGCTTGGTCACTGCCATGCTGCCTTCCAGTTGTGGTTAAGGAGAGGACAGAAAGGAGACAACTTTAGCCATTATGTTTCTGGCTTTGCTGCCAAGCAATTGGGACCTCTGGGATGAACTGAGCAGGTCTGACCAGCTCTGCACAGCAATGGATGGGCACTTCCCATTAACTCTGCGGGTTCTTAGAGCAGCCCAGGAAAAAGGACAACCTACCAGAACTACCAGGCACTCACAACCCTGGCAGCTCTGGAGGGCAGGGAAGGGGAGGAGAAGCCAAGTTACCACTTTTGCTGTTTTAAGTGTTAAATTGAATTATTTATGATTCAGACATACCTCTTACAGGGTGGAATGTTTCTTCATGCAATAAACATCAACCTGACATGAGGAACAGTGGGTATCTTTGTAGAGCAGGAGGGAAGGAGCTTTGTCCTGTCCTCTAAAAAATGTATTCTTATGAAACCACTTGAGAATTGAGAACTTGTTTTACCTGAAGACTGGAAAGAATCAACATTTGACTTTTTATTTTTCCTTAATTCTCCAGCCCTCAGGCCCACAGCCACAGAATATTATTGGACTGACCTGCTCCATGGTGCATGTCTAAAGGCTCAAAGATGAGAAGGAACATTTGGGCCTCTTAAGATTTGAATTAATGAGATAAGATAGAATTTATAGGATTTTTTAATAAATGGACACTCCACCTTTGAACTGCTTCTGTTGCAGAACACAGACCAGTTCCTCATTCTTTGCCTTCTGAGGTAAATGAACTGAGCATTGCTTGTGAAAGTGCAGAATGAACTTTTCACAACTGGTGAAATTGCCTATAATCAAGACAGCCCGTGAATTTGAACCAACAAATGAGAGGCAGAGCAACTGTGGAATAAGTTCAGTATCTACACACCAGCTGCTCTACCACGTCAAACCACGACAGTGCAGAAGGCCATACCACATTCAAGGAAAGTATCTTCTCACCTTTGTTCCACAACAACGTCTTCCTCAGTGAGTGATTACGTATCAGATTACTTTGGGAGGCTGGTTTTTTAAAGTCCACCTGATGAGGACTTTTTGCATAGCCAAAAGATAGTGTGCCATTCTTAAATCCTTCCTCTCCTGCCCACAAAGCTCTCAGGAGAAATATGCTTTGTTAGCTGGGACCACCTGTTTTACATACACTGTCTCAGTTGTCAAAATTATAAAAAAGTGAAACCTTCTGCTCATGTTCAGCCACAGAAGAGCTCTGTGTTTTGTATCAGGCTTCTAATTATTACAAAATTTTAAAGAGGAAGAGGCATAAAGAAAATAGGAATCAGTCTTTTTGGAGAAGATATGTAAGAAATTCTTTCACTTGGATTTTGTGTCCTTTGATAACTGAAGGCATAGCATAACTGAATCTCTAGGCAAAAAACAGATGGTGCTTTCAACCTTAGAAGAGGGTGATGGGGTGACTTTCTAAGTTCCCTCCCAACCTAAATTATTTTATTAAAATAATGGTATTTACTATTAGAAATCCACTTACTATTTATGCTGTGATGTTATTTTAATATAATACCTGGAAATATTATACAAAATTTTTTCCCTGTTTTTACTACATATATATAGAAGACATTTACTCAATTATGTGTTATGTATATGTGTATTAATTATAAATATTTAGTGTACATACCATTTATTTTCAAAGTTCATGCCTTTATTGTGAAGTAATAGAACTGTATTTCTCTACATTTCATATGCCTCCAAGATTTCTAATACCCTCAGTCCTCTTTTGTTTTAGCAGACTCACACACTCCACCACCAGAAGTCTGTACAAAATACACCATGTGCATAGGTCTTTTCTGTTCACTCACTGTTTTCATGTTGTTTACAAAAGTACAGCGAACAAAACAGTAAGCAAAGACAACAGAAAGAAACTCATTTTTATGTTAACATTTTCATCTCGTTTCTCTCTTAAGTAAGCAGTGACGAAGCAAAGCAAACACACACATAGAGCCCATTTTCGGGCATCCACAGAAGAAAGGCTCATCTCCATGCCTTCTTAAATTCACTGCAAAAGCTTCCTTTGACTGCAGGGGGAGCAAGAATTTTCCTAAAGTATTTTTGAAGCTTTTAGCTGTAGTGCACTCACTGTGCAGTGTCTCACTCGTTAGCTACGTAATTATTTCTCCATAGAACAGAAAGAATAAACCACATACATAGCATATGAAACACTGAGCAGTGTGTTGCCTCAGGCTGACTCCCTGTAGAAACAAATGTATAAAAGAGGCTAAAGTTAGTAATTTAATTTCTTTGTATTATTATACCAAAATTAATTTCATACAGAATGAACAGCCAGATATAAATTTATCTTGGAATAACAGGAAACTTATGTCGTTAGAAAGATAATTTTTCTACTTCTCTAATAAATAGATGAATTTTACCATTGCTACACGGATGTTCATCACGTGAATTTATAGCCTTATGATTTTATCTATGCCCTTATTATCTTCTGTCCTAATATCCTCAATAAGGAGTATATATGGACAAATCATTCTTTCGTAACCATTAGAATCTTATTAAACTGCATAGAAGAATCAATGCAGTTAAAAAGAAGTTAATGTACTCACAGGCATGACTCAGAAATAAGGCAGCTGGGACAGTTTCCACCCCAGCTCTAACTCTGCCCCCAAGGAGCTTCTGCTCCTGCAGAAGAGCACTGTAGTCTGGAAAGAACCAAATGCTATGAATAAGCTCTTCTGATAATGGACCAAGAGCATTACTGCAATTAGAGGTTGAAAACAAGGAGCTGCAATATGGATATAGACGTACATTCTGTTAACAAACCACTGATAGGTAGATTGAAATGTCAAAGGCCCTGGAATACGAGGGGATAACATGAATGCAGTGTGCCACAGTTATCAAGAACTCACCTCAGGAAACCTGAGCAGGAAGCTGTGTTTTGGGGTATATTGAAGAAAAGCAGGAACCTGCTGGTGGGAAACCATTCAGCCAGTGTATAAACTTCACATAATTTGACCATGTATAAAACTCCACAACAACCTGTTGAAATAGCCATAAGTGATAGCAGAGGTGGAGCCATCTTCAAGTTGCATGTATAAGCCTGTAACAAATATCTCCTGCTGCACAAGTGTCTGTGCTTTAGAGTCCAGAATGCAAACCTGACCACTCTCCTTGCCTGCAATGCTCCCGCCTAAGTGTTACCTTACGGTCATCCCAGGGAGAGACACCCCTTATCTTTGCCTCTGCTCCAGCATCCTGCCCAGCAGGTTTGGCTGTAAACCAGCTGGCTCTGACAGAGCAAGTGGTAACCCCAGCATTGCCCTGGGTTTCCAGGACTGACACAGGCCTGGTGTCTGTGCTGGATCGGGACAGTATGGTCAGCAGTTCATCCTCACCTTCCAGAATTGTAGCAGCAAGAGCTGAACTGGTCACTGTTTCAGACAAGCAGTTTTCTTCTTTTTGTGTGTCATGCTCCTCCACCAGTGCACCGGGAAAGTGCATCCTTTAGATCAGCGTTCCTAAGTATTGCTTAAAATATGTGGTCTCAGCAGATGCTCAGAAAGCATACAATAAATCATCAAAAAGTCAAATTCAGTCTTTAAAGATCAGTCCGCACATCCACTTTCTCTTTGGGTAAGTGGGCATTTTGTCTTAATGGTATCTACTAGATATGTCATGGCTTTCTCATGCTTTCTTCAGGATATTTTAGAGTTTATCTCACAAACTCAGTTATCCTCCACTACAGAAAAGCCTCTATCTCTTGGGCAGTTTCATTGACAGCTTAGTTATCGTCCTCTGTGTTTTTCTTGGAGTTTACTTTAGTGGATTACATCTGAGTTTCTTCTCTTTCTAGAGCAGAGTTGTTACTTTCTTTCTCCGTGAGCACAGCTTTGAGGTTCGGTTTTGGCAACCACAGAAAGAAATACATGCTATGCAATATCTTCCATATTCATTTCAAATCCAATTCAATTCTCAATACAAACACAGCAAGGCATCTTTTATGAAGCTCAGCAAGACTGGTGTTCATTTCAGTGTCCCCAGTGAGGTATATTTTCCAGCTGTCATGGGTTAGGAATACTATTGCTCAATTTAGTATTCCCACTAAAAAGAAAACCACAAGACACCCCACTCCATCGAGAGAGACAAAGGCAGAGATTACAGGCTGAGATAAGAATGATTTACTGGAAACAGCAATGAGATAAGAAAATGAACAGTGACAACAACAGCATTAATAACAAAAGCATAGAAAAAGTGGGTGATTTACACGCAGAGAGGCTCACTGACATTCCAAGAGACAAGAGATGGGATCCATCTCCTCTATATTCTCCCAATAGGTAAAATTATAGGCAGCAGTGAGATGTCCCCTAGGCTGTCTCTTCCTAGGGCCACGTAAACACGTTTCTCTTAGCAGCTGTCTCTACGTTATCTACGAGTCCCCCAGAACTCCACCTGCAGGTAACTAACACCATTTTGCCTTATGGTATAAGCAGAGCATAAAGAATCTCCAAAAGACCTCAGTGTAGCTGAGCTCTTCCATCAGTTTTATGACAGATACACCTGTTTTGTGATGTAAAATTGGAAACATCAATGTATTAAAGTTGTTTTCAAAAGCAGACAGTAAAGTCTAGTCTTCATAATAATGCAGCCATTAACATCTCCAGAGTTTCCTAATAGACAGCTAACATTTGATTTGATGATATGGAGGCTGAAGGTCTGTCAGCAGCTGAGGCAATCTGAGAGGTTGCAGCTGCTGAATATTTCATACTGTCTCCAGTCTCCTCCACATCATCTCCTACTTATTCTTAACCTTTCCCATGCTCCTTGCTGTGGTAAGCTCTGCTTTTCCACCAGCTCTGGCACTCATTACAGCAAGTGAGTCAATTCAGCTTCTTGGCAGAGAACAATCCGCTTTTATTTTGTCTGGGTATGTTTTCTGCCATATTAATGAGCTCAGAGGACTCAAGAAAGGATCCAGTAAAAACCAGTCCCCTTTCACAACAAGCGGAAACTGCATGGGCAGGATCAGGATGGTAGTGGTAAAAACATCATCCTTTAGTGAGGATGAGTCTATGTGAGTCTAGATCCACTTTGTGGAATCCTGCCTCTGCCACTTATTACAAGTTTATTCAGTCCTGTCCTCTCTAAGGGCAACAGGAATGCAGTTACTGATTCCTGAGAAAGGCAGTGGCCAAGGAAAGCAATGCCTTTGGACCTCAGAGAAAGCTGTGCTTTACCTCTGCTCTGCTAAGCACTTGCTATGTGACCATTGGCCTGTAATTTAGCTGCTCTGGGCCCATCTCCATATCTGTGAAAAAAATGCCAGAGGCATTATATTTTCACTAGAGGCTTCATAGAGATAGTACATAAAAACCCTTTGATGTTCATAGACAAATGTGCAGTTCCTGAGGGCATCTAATTACCTAGAGTAAATGACTGGATCACTGTATAATAATCAGTACTGAATTCTCAATGCCTATCTGAGGGTGTTGCACAGTTATTCAGCATACCATCTCCAAACTGAAATAGAGAACCAAAAACATGGGATATATTTTCTTTATTAAGTATGTATTTTCCTTAGTAGAATATATATTTGACAGTACGCTTTAATAAAAACTACCCTTCTGTACTCCCTATAGACATACAGCACCTCCCACTTGAAACTTTATATTCTCTTCCTTTGTTTTAGTTCTTCTACATGACGTAAGAGCTCAGACTTGTGCAGGATTAACAAAATTTAAACCTGTTTTAGCAACAGTCTCAGGGTCTTCATGTAGTTCCACTGCTGCTTCGTGGTTTTAATATCTTCACCACCTATGAAAACCAGAGCCTGGAGTGTACATCACTAAATTTTCAACCTGCAACACGGATTTAGAGGCAAAACTGTCAAATATCAGTATTTAGAGCAATTCACCTGTTTTCTAATCCTATTGTTGTACATAGCAATTTCACATAAGCTTATTTTTGGAGATATCCACTATTCGGTGCAAAATAATCTAAAAAGTGAAAAGATGCCCTTTATATCCAGCACTTGCCTTGCCTCTGCTAACTTAAGGCTAAAGTAAAGTACAGAATGAGCGTATGAAAATTGGCCCTATCGTCATCTTATGGAGCACTAATTAGATTAACTCATTTGATAAAAATAATAAAAAAAAAAAGCTAGCAAAATACAGTTGTTATGAAAACAGTAGAAAGCTAACACATTTTTAATATGTCCCTTCAGTGCAGTGTATAATTTCAGAAGTAAATTTTGCAGTAAGTTGCCATAATTTTTTATGGAAGCTAGAAGACCAAGTACATCAGTCAAGGATTTTGAGGCAATGAGTAACTACTATACCACAAATGAATATTTATATTTCTCTGAATTACTCATTTTAATTCCCAAGAACATTTACCTATACAAAATTATTGTGGGGTTTTTTTTCTGATTTCCCCATTTTGATTTGAATAATAGTGCTTTGAGCAACCTGGTCTAGGGAAAGGTGTCCCTGTTCACTGACAGGGAAATTATCAGTAGATGATCTTTGACATCCCTTCCAACCTAAGCCATTGTGTGATTCTATGACTCTTGTAAAGACTTATTGGCTTAATAATGGCTTTGCAAAGGACTTAGCATTAGCTGTCTTCAAAATGTGAATTTACTTTTATTATTTATTTATTTTATTATCCATGAGAAAGACAGAAGTTGCAACAATGATTACTCAGGGTTTGAACACTGTGAGAGTGATTCTAAATATAAAATGTCATTCAGGGAAAACTATTGTCTAATACCAGGTCAGAAGTAAAACATATCCTGCTATTCATTGCATCGCTACAGTCATGGCTTCATAATAAAACAGTTCTTGCCAAATGGTGACAGAGTACTGCATGTGGACACCTTCCAAAACAAACGTAGCAGACGGAACACAGAGTGGTTCGTTGCAATCGCCCTGCCCTCCTGGGGATCTATGGAAAGGTTCCCTGCACATGGGTGCTGCAGATGATCTACAGAAATGTGAAGGCACTGGCAGCCAAGGTCACGACCTGTTTGTGCTGGCTCCCTGCGCCAGAGAGACGGGTTTATCCACTTGTGCAGGCACAGGCACCCCCACACATACCACTCATCTTCCCAGCAGGCAAAAGGGTGCATGTGACAGCGTGACTCGTTGCCCTGGTGCACTGGACACTTTACAACTACACCTGTTCCAGCCTAGCTCCAAATATGTGCCTTCTGTCCCTCCTGAGGGAACCCAGGGATCCGATATCTGTAAGGAAGTGCAGGATTTGATGGCCAAGCCTTCTCTGTCACTAAGAGGTAGAAGGGAAAGACATGGACCTCTGGCATCCTCTCTTTAATTCACACTGTATCACATGCTTGGAGTAGCCTGACAGAGTCACATTTTGTCCTTAACTTGAGGTCAGTAAAGAAGAATCGGCCAGAAAGAGCAGAATGTAATTGACAACTTCCCTTCACTCTGCTGAGATAAAAGACAAAAATCAAACTGAAACTAAAAAACCCAAACCGAAGCAAACGACTGGGTTTATATGCTACTGAAACTAGTTCTTTAGGAACTAAATTGTTGGCTCTGAAAAATGCACTGCAAATATTTATGTGCTTAATGAATGTCTTCCAATGTGGCCACTACCTTAAAAAATACACATAAAAAAAAAAGCAGTGGGGCTCTTCTCAGAGATGGAAAAACCTTCCACTTTAGTTCAGTATACAGAACAAGAGGTCAAAAAGCTGCATGTGGAAAAAGAGCATCATTTACAGGCATCTGCATTGTGTGGGCAGTTGAAAATAATCAGCAACTTTATAAATGTTACATTTTTAGGAACTGAATTCAACTTTCTTATAATTAAGTCCCCCAAAATCAATGGGAGCCTCCATTATTTTCTACCAGGTTGGAAATTCTTACAGCAAGTATATCTAAATTCCAAAATCTCTCCTTCTGTCATGAAAAAAATATATACAAGGCTCTCAACTAGCACTTGAGCTTTATTTTCTTTTTTTTTTTTTCAATTTTGCAAGTTCTTCATCAGGAAGACAGAACAGCTAACAACTTCAGCTGCATTGTGTGAACTTGCCTCAGTGAGATCTGAGCCAGAAGCAGAAGAAGTCAGTCCACGTGGGTACCCACGTTCCTTCCTTTAAAGGAAGCTAATTCCTTTAAAAGTGTCTCACCCGAGCATGGCCTCACCCCATCTTACTGTAAAGGTACGGCCAGAGCTCCGTCCTTCCTTCCCCTGCAGGCTTCCCTGGGACAGTACCCTCTATCCCCACTCTGCAAAGAGTGTTGCACAATAAATACCACAGGAGAAAAATCTTCTGTTCAAACACTGAATAGGAACGTGAAGGAAGAGAGAACACACCGTTGAATGAGCTAGGAAGAATAAACTATTCTCCCTGACTCAGTATTTTCTAGTTTTGAACTAAAATATTTCCCCCTTCTGCCTGTCTTGCATGCCTGTTGAGGGTTAAGGAAATATCATAGGTTATTTACTGTCACCCCTCCTGTTCCTGGTCTATCAACATTCATAGGCGTTGCTAAACACATAAGGAAATGGCAGATCTGCACCTCCTAGAGAATTTCTGTAACTCAGTAATCCTTACCAATGCAGTAGTATTTCATGTCTTACATAAATGTGTGTCATGATATTGCTTTCTCCTTTCTTGGATCTAGAGAGATCTCAACCTTTGTTGAAAACAGCCACATCTTAGAATACACTCAGAACACAATACTGCAGCTTTTAAAAGAGACAAATGAAATAACACAAACCCCACACTTTTTCTAGGAATTATACTAATTAATTCAGATTTAACTAAAATCCCATGGGATTAATTCCTTGAATTACTAATCTACATGGAGATGCTGTAGCCTTGCATAAATTTTCCTAACAAACTGCAGTTGTTGTCCATGGCTTTAGAGTAGAAGCTCCCTGTGACAAGTGAGGGAAGTAGAGGGTGGATCTCTGGCAAAGCCAGAAAGGATATTATGACCTTCTAGTACAAACTCTGTGGAACCTTCTCTAAGGGTTGCAGCATGTTCCTGAGCAAGATAATCTCTTAGCTATAGTTAAGTTCCAAGCAAAAAAATACCAGTCTTGCTATAAAATTTGAGAAGAATAGAAAATCTTTGATAGTATTTGGCAAGTGGCCCAATTGTTTCCTTACTGTCAGTCTTGACAATGTGGATGTGGATCTTACCACAAGACTGTATTTGCCTCATTTCAGATGTTGCAGTTACAGGCTGCAATGAAATTCCTGCTATTACACATGAGCAGCAAGTGCTGTTCCCGCCCCATCCAAGGCTCCTCGATGCCAGCTGAAGCACTAACAAAGAAGGGAAACGTCGGGAGAGCTGGGTAAGGTATCTTGCAAAGCGTTCCCAAGTGGCAGCAATCAGACTTTGCTTATCACGGGGCAATTGCGGCAAAACACCCCGAGTTTGGGCAAGCACCAGTAATGTGGAGTAATGGCGAAGGCATATCTATTTTAATGTTGTCTGTGGGGTCTGATTTACTGGCACCGCGTGTCACTGGTAACTTTTCAGGCCGTTCAGTCAGCGTTGTCGGCTTTTGCAATTCCATCCCGGCTCTTACAACACCAGCGGTTTTTCTTGAACCACGAGTTACCAACACGCAGTAAGGAAGGAAGACCGAGATTCCATTTTTTTAAAGCCAATGAATATCTGCATGACGCAGGATAAAGCTTTAAAATATAGAAGAAGCCGCTTTGGGGCTGTATCATAAATATGTATATCTCGGTCATCCATGGTCGCTCAGCCTTGCACGGCTCCTCGGCAGTATTCGCTCTAGTAAGATTCCCAGCGGATACGCCGGCTTGGCACCTCCCCAGCGGGGTACCGCCTCCGTGGGGTTTCTTTCCACTCTCCCCGATAACGAGCGAGACACGTTTCGCTCCGTAGAACACCTCCTCAAGGCAGCACAAGCTACCCGAAAAGCATTCCCGGGACCTGGTCCCGCTGCTCTCCCGGGAGCGGCCGGAGCTGTCCTCAGGAGCCCCCTCAGTTTTCCCG
>NW_008236965.1:42002-48446 GCF_000691975.1 Corvus brachyrhynchos | reverse complement strand
CGCGGCGCGGGGGGCAGCGCCCGTCCCGCGGGGAGAGGTCTGGGGCACCGGCGGCTCTTGCTGCTGCTCCAGGGGACTGCGAGGTCCCGCTGTTTCGAGCAGGCTGCGTTTGCCATCTGCCGGGTTTTCAATCTGTCGGGTGTCTCGCCCCGAGTGGAATCAAGTGGACAAGGTCCTCGGGCACTGGGGAAATAGATCCGTGCGAGTTCGGTGACTGCGATTAGCTGGTGTTCAAACAATGCGATGACTCCGCTGTGTTCCCCGCTAAAACCTACCCGGGGCCTGCTGGAGTGACTGCTGCGGTTCCAGCCCTAATGCCAGTGCATCCTGTGCACTGTCGGTGTTCAGGTGGCTGAACCTGCACACCTTGTGAAACACTGATTTGTTTAAACACTAGAGGAAGATATAAGGATGGGAGGATTAATATATTAATCATCTATATATGACCCTTTAGTTGAAGGATCTAGTTATTTCTATATTATGCAATAGACTGTAACTAATGTTGTTATGTATGAAAATTACTATAGATACTTTTGCTTGCAAATGTCTACAAATATACTGTCCCCTAGTCAGTTAGGTCATGGTAGATTGACTTAATTAAATCTCAGTGACAATTTCCTCCATGGAAGGAGAGATCTAGATAAAAATGTTGTCAAATGAGCAAAGTGTTAATTGGGAAGGTGAATGTTTTGGTTTGTCCTTGCTTTTTTTTTTAATGCTTCCCTCACATGGAACATTCCTTCATGAAGCAGGAGACTAGAATATCTTCTTGACCTATGTTACCATTATTACTCAATATCATGACCTTCATGCGATTGTCAAATGACAAAACACAGATCTGGGGGTGGAGAGAAACTCCAAACTGACAAATGACACCAGTGGGCTGTCTTGGATGCCAGTCAGGAGTCCTTTTTGGGAACAAACTTGAAGAAGATCCCTGTAACACCTGAAGATAAATTCTATCTGCTTTCACGTATAAGCCAAGTTAACTTTTTTCTTATCCCAAAAGGATAACAGTAGTAGAAGTAAAACTTAAGCTCTTTATACAAATATTTTTACAAGTTCCTCTTAGAAGGAATTTCTTACACTAGACACATCCATCAATGGCATTTATGCAGTCAGGGAGATTTTGCCTGTCTACATGAGGATTCAGATGATTCCTAATTTTTCCAAGAAGTGTATTGGGTCTGTCACTCTTCAAGTCTCTTCTTGTATTCATCTCAGTTTCTCTCAATTCATGTCAAAATACGGCATTGTATTAAACTTGGCAGTGTGATCATGTCATTATGATAATACAGTTACACGGGTTTGAGGAAATAAGATACATGATCACTGAATTAAATCAGAACATGGGGGAGAGGGGAAGAAGAGGGTAAAATGTGCAGAGATCTGCTACAGCTCACATCAGTCATTCAGATAACAACACATGTATCTGGAGAATTCTGTGCTGGAAGGGGATCGCTGCAGTTAGAAGAGATTTTGCCTTGAAATATTTTAAGCCAGAATGTAATGTATTGTTGTTTGTGCCCAAATTGTTTCCTTGGCTTTCTTATTACCTCTTGGTCTTTTGCTTTTAGTTGTTTTGGTTACACTTCTCACTGATCTACTTTTTGTTAATTTAAATGTAATGTTTCCAAAAGTTTTTGTCTTCACCAAGTCACAAGTCAAAATCAACTTGCTGCTTACTTTGCACTTGTGTATTCAGTAGTTCAGTGCAACTGTTACCTAATTTTTTAAGTGGAAGACATATGATTTTTGACTGGGTTAAAGAGTTCTGGGTGAAAAACTGTCTGGTCCAATGGAGCCAAAGAGTAGTGTCAGCAGTTCAGAGTGTAAATTTACTATTACAGGTGGCAGATTTACCAATGGTGTTCCTTAGCAGTCAGTAGCAAGGGCTGATACCCCATAGTACTTTCATCTACAGCCATGGGGATGGGTTGGAATGTTCTCTCAGATGGGAGTGACCAGTTGACTGAAATTCCAGTTGGAGAAGGGGGCTTCCAGAATATTAATAAAGTTAAACAAAGTTTAGCACTTGGGACAGAATGCTGAGAAGATGCTTAGTGAAAAAAGACACGCTCCTGCTGGACAGCAAGTCAGATATATGTGAGCAAGACATCCTTGTGGTGGTGCACATAAGAAAAGTTCAAAAAGTAATTCTTACCATCTGTGTAGCACTTAGGAGGTGGCATCTGGAACACTGTGTCTGCTTTTGGACCCCGCAGAAGATGAGAGAGTTTGAAGAACTGGATTTCACCCAGGCAAGGGGTGCCTGAAAGATCCCTGCACTGCAGCACAAAGCTGTGGAAGGAGGGTTTAGGAGATCGGGGGTTCTTGCTTCCCAAGAAAGGCTAAGGGGTGTCCTCAGCTATCTAACCACAGTTTGTGGAGAACACAGAACCAGCCTTTTCTCAGATGGGCACAGAAAAAGACAGTGGGCAGTGAACACAAGTTGCAGCAAGTGAAATTTCAAATAGATGTAACAAAACAATGTTTCACTATGAGGACGTTGGATCAGGGGCCGAGAAAATGTGTGGAACTTCCGAACTTCCATCCTTGCAGATGCTTAGTTCCTGACTAGAAAAGACCCTGAACAGCTTGGTGTTAAATTTAGGCTTACCTGAGCAGCGATTTAGGCTAGGCGAACTCCTGAGATTCAGAGAAATTATCCTGTGCGCAGACACAAGTTTTGAGTCTCCTGCTTCCTCTCTATGAACACAGAGGCTAAAGAAGCACCAGAACTCAGGTGCATTTCTGTTACTGTCACTCCTTATTTAGCCTTGCCTCTCACACAGCACGCATACAGTGGTAGTTTATGCTGTAGCTTTACCCTCCACAAACCCTATTTTGGATCTTTACTTTTATTAGCTACTTTTGTAAAATAAGCTGTAATTATTTTTGAGATTGCAACTTTTCTGTTAAGTTGGGTTGAACCGGGAACCAGATTCAGAGTTACCAGGGAGAGCACAGTGCTTCGAGTACCAGTGCAATTGTTTAAGGCTCATTTTCTTATAGCAGGAAAATAAATTGGGTAGGCTAAACAAGTGTACCCAGATGACTGAATTCTGGCCAAGATGTTTCATTGAATATTTTCACCTAATACTTTCATCTCTCATGTTCCATTTCATATTATTCAAGAATCATAAAAAAATACCCTATAGCTTCTTTTGTGAAAAGTCATAGGATCAGAAGCTAATGGCCAGCTGAACCATTGTTTGATTTCTTGAAAGATATTTTCTGGATAGTCTTTCTGTCATTTTATCCAGGAATAGCAAGAATTGAAATACACAGTGAAGTACCTATACAGTACTTCACGTTCTAGTTTTGTCAGTCAGCCACAGAACATTTTTTTCCACCTCTGTGAAATATTTCTTTCTTCGTTTACTTTTCTCTAGAAGAAACATTCAAATAAAGCTATATCACACTGCAAGCATTCTTTTCAATAAACAAAAACTGATTTTTAGGTAAGGAAGACATTCATACCCACTGAGCTTTCTCTTCAGAGGGGAAACCATTTTACCCCTCTACTGAAGTAACATGACCTTTTGGGAAAGAAAAAAACTTGATTGTATAACTAGCAAGAAGGGTTAAAAATATTGTAAATACAGTTTTTCCCCTCACTCTTATCACTTAAAATACAGTGTAGTTTTACTGTAAAGCCCATAATTGTAAGCACCTTCTAGATGATGGAGGGAGATCTGTTCATCATGAGCCTTCCAAGAAAGATAATTTCTAGGAGACTTGTTAAACTGTACTTATTCATAAATTCTGACTGCCTGCTACTCGTAGTTAAGTACTAAAGAGGGAATTATTGTTTTTCTTTTTTTTTGTTATCCTTTTTCCAGCTGGGTTGATTTCAATGAAATTTCAGAACTCCAGCTCTGAGCTTGTTTGGCTGCAGAGCCGTGGCTGTTCCAGCTTGATAGAAACTCATGAAGATACACCATAGAATAACAGAAATAGCTTTTCTGCAGAGTTACATGACAAACCTTGAGACATATGAAGAGTTACTTCTAAAATCTGTTTTCATTATTGTCTTTTCAGCTGTGCAGCTTCTTGCATCGCTTCCATGAACCTCATATTAATGGCCATTCCTTGAAAATTGCTACAACTGATTGATACGAATTCTTTTCCATTAAAATAACAAAACATGAATGTAATACACAATAATATGTAACAATATGTAACTACACCCCTTCATGTGGTGTGATGTATTCTATTAAAGACCCTATAAAAAGCTTGAATTAAGTGATCAGCCCTTGTGCCTCTCTGCTTGTTCACATGTAGCACACCTATGTAGGTCTTCCTTCTCTACAGTCCTGAGACTCAAGGCTCAAGCTCTAATTCTTTGTTGGGAGTAGAGGAAGGGTGTTATTTATTCCTTTTCTTTAATCTCTCACTAGAGAATTCAGTACGTATCTGGTGGCTTTCACTTTCATCTCTGTTCAAGACAACTGTACATGTCCAAATAGCCTAGACAATTCTTCATGACTACTGCTGATAAAATTAGGGCAAAACTGACTTTGGCTTTCCCCCTGCCACACACAACAACTGAGAGATCAGTAGCATAAACTGGAATCAGTTCTTAATGGAGGATTGAAAGCCTCTAATCGCAACAAATTACAAAAAATACACTTCAAACCTGTTTCAACAGGGATGTATTGACCTTATCTGAATTATTCAGACTTTCTCTCACTTATTTTTCTATCTCTCCACTGTCAAACAGGGACTGTATAGGGAATTTTTTTTTACAACAGTAGTGGTTTTTTGGAAGGAGTGGGAAAGGAAGGCTTTGAGGTCCCATTTGTTCTATTTATTCCCTACATTATTTATCATTTTGTAGGTTTAAATTTAGTGACTCTTTCATATTTGGCATCTTTTCACATATCAGAATTCTCTTTATGAGTGAGTGTAGAATCACAGTCATAGAATAATTTGGGTCAGAAGGGACCTTAAAGATTCCCTAGTTTCACCCCCCACCATGGGCAGGGACAGCTTCTACTAGACCAGGGTGCACAGGGCCCCATCCAACCTGGCCTCAAACAGGGATTGCTCCCAGTGATAGTTTTTAATCCCTTGCCCTGAATAACAGGGACTGTCTACTGCTTTTGTTGAGAATGTCAGAAGCTTGCAGGTTTGTTTGTGATGCATTAGCAAAGTGTGTTTGCCTAGTTCTACTCCATGGACATGAAAATATCTGTGCATTTATTGTGTTATTGCTTCTGTTTAAAATGTATTGCTGTCACAGTTTATTGCTGTGTCTGCAAGTCACACAATCCACCTTCACTTGATGACTTTGTCTAATTGAATCTGACTTCCTGCTTCCAGTAGGAATCCTTTGCATTGTCTTCTGTTTCAAGAAATACTGAATGATTAATGATGAATGATTACCACATGATAATTAACATTGTTAGTATGTCAGAAATATACATACATGTTAAATAAAAAATCTTCTGTCTTTCTGTCTTTATTCTAAAAACCTAGTAAATGTGAATATGCTTTTGGCAGAAAGGCAATTTCAGGTAAAAAAATCTTGCTGCATACATGCAAAACAGCCTCTCCTATTAACTGTGTTGTGTAGCATTTTAAGACCTATATCCCATTATGCAAGTTCCTTCCAAATGTGTAGTACTGACAGAGCTTTCTCTTTTATTAGGATAGATTCATGTCAAGCCTGAGCTGGTGGATGAAACACAGATAAGTAAATATAGTAAAAAGAATTCAGTGGTGCTCTTTCTATGCAACCTTTCCAACTGATAGCAGAAAAGAATGATCATGTACCTTTTTAAGGCTTCTTTTCTGGGCAGTGGAGCTTTCAGTGTTTTCCAGCGTTTGTGCTGTTTTCATCCTTGGAGGTTTTCAAGACCTGCCTAGAAAAGTTCTTGAGCAACATGATCTAATGTCATTGCTGGTCCTGCTTTGAGCAGGAGGTTGTACTAGAGATGTCTCAAGGTCCCTCTCAGCCTGAATTATTCTGCAATTCTAATATATAAGTAGAATGTTTCTAAACTTCAAAGTTTCACTCTAAAGATACACTTTAAGGTTCCAAAGAAACTGGAGAATCAGAACTTCATCTCCTTTTTGTCAGAATTGTTCTAATAGTTTCAGAGTAAAGTGTACTGTCTAAACGATACCAAGAGTTTGTGGATTAAAAGCTTTAAGAGAAATTCCTAAGAAGAGAGCATTAACAAGGAAGTATAGAAAATATTCAGTTGTATCCTATAGGGTGGATGGCTATAACTGAATTTTGTTTCTTTAGCATGAGAGTGGTTTCTAAATCTGGCTTACCTCTGCTTGCCATAAAAAGGTAGGATGGTGTGCCACTGACATGTTCTGCAGTTCACCTGAACCTGCTGTTAGATTTTACTTTCTAGGTCCCAGAATGTTCTTCCCACAAAAGATTCTGCGTGGTCCTGGGGAGAAAGCCGTTCCCACAGGAATGCC
>NW_008236965.1:0-41860 GCF_000691975.1 Corvus brachyrhynchos | reverse complement strand
ACCACCCCAGCCAGGCACTCTGGCTTACTCAGTGTGCACTTCAGTTGAATGTTTCACTGGGTGTCCCTGAGCTTGGCCTCAGCAGAGCTTCCTTTTGGGAACAGGCTGCTGGTGCTTAATGAGGGTTGTTGTGCATTCTCGATGAGCTTCTACTGCAAGGCAGAACCTCTTAACTTGTGATTCCTTAAGAATACCCATTGATAGAGTCCTCGTGATTCTCTACTCTGCTGGTTTTTATTGGAGTATATCCAAATTTAAGTTACTTTTCTACATGGTCTTCTCTTTTTAATGTGTTGTGTTGCTGCAGTGGCATTCTTTTCTTGTCAGATTGTTCATGAGCTCTGTACTTGTAGGTTTTTTTTAAACAAAATGGGTTTTGCCTAGGTACTTTCTTGTTCTTCAGTTTAGTCCCTTCTATAATTTGTCACAGATTTTCACTCTTCCTAAAAGTGAGCTAACCCAAGAAAACACACAGATAGCTCCAGCAAGAGAGTGGCACAACAGGAGCTAAAGAGGTGTTATTTTCAACAACAGTGGGTATTTTACTGTGAGCTATTCTAAAATGAATCAGGAATTTAACTTCTATAACCACCACAAGAAAAAAATTGGTTCTTTTCCAACCCACCAAGGAAAAAAAAAAAAAAGCAGTTTAAATTGACAGATTGACAGCAAAGTTTACCAAAATAATCTTTGCCTACCTTAGTTTTAAAAATGCATATATCTGAATCCTGGTTATATAGATATTGGTGTTGATGATAGAAAATTACTGTCCATTGTCACAGCACTGCATTTGTTCAAAAGAATAAATGTTAATTATTGTTGTTTAAACTTCTGTGTTCATACAAAATTCCATTATGTAATTTATTTTCAGGTTTTTAATGCAAAAACAGCAGAGCTCTTGAGTCACCATCAAGTTGAAATAAAGCAAGAATTCCCTAGAGAAGGGTATGATTTTTTTTTTTTTCATTTGTGTACATTTTGGTCGAGCTTATATATTTTTATCTGAGTCATCAAAACTGAAGCTGCTTAATAATTTTTAGTAGCACAGTATCTGCTATAAAAGACTGGGCAGAAAAAATGTCATAAAATAGCTCCCACTTGGTGTCCAGAATGTGCCCTGAGTTACAGAAGCTAAAAGTACTTAGTGTTTTGCTCTGATCACTCATTTACATACATAACATCTAAACTTTGAAGTTTAAAACTAAAGTTTAAATAAGACTTAACGTCTCATTTGAGGTGATAAAGCTGGTAATTTTTACAGTTGAACCACAGTTTTCAGCTTGGTCCATAGAAATATCTTAGTTTGTTCTCTGAGGTTTTGTTTGTTTGTTCCTAACTGACCTACCATTTGCTGCCAATGCCCTCTGTATAGAATAAAACAAAACAAAATTCATTGTTTTCTGCAGATGGTTTTGGGGTTTTTTTTTGTGAAAATACAGCTTACAGTTTAAAAAGGGTTTGAAATTCTTTTTACTTTTTGTAGGTATGTAAAACATGTTTTGTAGCTATAATTGTGTTAAAATGCTCAGCTTGTTTTTCAGACTAGTATTCTTTTTTTAATGTTATTTTTTATTAACTGGTGTTTACTGTTTGTTAAAGATGGGTGGAACAAGATCCAAAGGAAATATTAAACTCTGTCTATGAATGTGTGGAAAAGACCTGTGAGAAAATGAAGCAACTGAACATAAACATCGGTAACATAAGAGGTACTTATGGGTAGAGGGCTTTAACATGCTCATGGTTGAGCAATTCAGATACCATAGTTTTTAAGTTAATAAATAGAAAGGTGGCAGCATGTGCCAGCCTCAAACAAAACGTTAAATTGTATTTGAAAGCATTTTTTGGGGGAGGAATAATAAGAAAATAAGTTCCTTGTGTATATTAGCAATGCAGAATCGACAAAGTAGACTTTGCCTAAGCTTGTAAAATCGCAGAGACAGGTGATGAAGAAATTCTGAAATTTAATTTAGGATTTTAATTCAGGAAAGCTGTTTTCCCTGTCAGTGTTGTTGTTGTCTCAGTTTGTGGCCGAAAAAGAGAGAGGTTTATAGCATATAGGTTAATCAGCAAAGATGAGTTCTTAGAAGTAATATTTCTAGATTATACCTTGAAAAAGTTGGAAGCTTTTTATTTCCCATTTACTTTCCTCTTCTCCTTACCTGTTCCTCCCTCCTCTCCACCTCTCCATTCCCTCCCTCACCCCCCCCCAAAAGGGGAAAACAAACCTTCTGAAAAGGATACTTTCTATTTTGTCCTGAAGCCATTGGAGTCACCAATCAGAGAGAAACAACAGTGGTTTGGGACAAGACAACTGGAGAACCTCTTTATAATGCTATTGGTAACTATGCTACTTTCTAAATATGTAATATCATAATATGAACATGTTGTGGAAAAAATGCTTTTGTATTTTCCTGTGCAGATCTGGTTGTGGCCTAGCCTAGTAATTTCTTGGATTTTTTGGTATCTGTAAGATGTGTGTTGGTATACACAGCAGTGCAGTTTAAAAATGCATATTCCATAAAAATTACTACTTAATGAATCACTTTATTGGTTTTCAAAAAAAAAAAACCCCAATGTTCCTGAGGGGGTCCTGGCACAAAATGCTCTGACTTGCACCCAAAGACTTCCTTGGAAATTTTCAGTATGCTGTTGATTTAACTTTAAAGGAAAATCATGTGAAGTAGGCTTAATGAATACTTATTGATGACTTAATGAATACTTATTAATACTCAGTTTTATTTTTGACTTACCTTAGCTTTTCAGATCTTGTCAGCTGAAAAATGCTAATTGTCTAGAATTGGTTTTTTAGGTCATGTCAAGTGCCAGGTGTAGTTTGGCATAGTATGACTGTAAAACCAGGACTCTTCCGTAGTCAAATATATGTAGTTAACAGCTTTGTCTTAAAACCAGCTATGCCTTGATAACTCCAATGTAGTCTTTTAGCTGAGATTTTACATAGAAATAGTAAATAATCAACCTGCTATGTGCTTTACTCACACTCATCTGCTGCAAAGTAGCATTAGTCACTTGCTTATATTCTGATAAAGTATATGTCCTGTTTGTGGTAAATCCTGTTTGTTTCTCAAATTGTTTGTTCTTCTAAATCAAATGAATTTATCTAACCATTTTTAATTTTTACAACAGTAACTTTAAAATACAATGGCAATACAATATTCTTTCAACTACGTGAAAAGATAAAAAGAGACAGGAATTTACTGGCAAGAGCTGTGGTTTCATAGAAGCAAGCTGAACATGTCATTTTTTTGTGTATTAAATCACTTGATCAGTTAATTTTATTCATGTTTTAGTGTGGCTTGACCTGAGAACCCAGTCAACAGTTGAACGTCTTCTTAAAAGAATTCCAGGAAAAAACAAAACTTTTTCTAAGGTAAGAGATATTCCAGAACATTTAAATGCTAGCTGCTGCAATTTGTATTTTTTTGGTTTTATGTGTTAAAAAACCCCCAAAACAAAGTCATCTGTAGTTTCTAGTCTCTTCTTAGCTTGTCAAATAATAAAAAATGGGCCTAAGACACCAATCTGAGACTAGAAAATTTTTTATTTCCTTAAAATAAATGGTTAACAGTCCTTTAATTTCTCACTAGAGAAGTTAAATCAGTAATAGTGAGACCTAATCCTGTGGTATCTAGCCAATATTAAGGAAACATTACACATAAAAATTGAGATCAAGTAGAAAAAAACTGGGAAATAACTTACTGGTATGAAATGTATTATGCATTCTCATGCCTTAATATTGAAATTATTGCATCCAATCTGAGAACTAGGAAGATCATTCATAAAGAGCAAATTCATTCTTTTTTTGTGAGCAAATATATAACAATTTGGAAACTAATTGCTTGCAAAAAGGTGTTGCAATTGTTTGATTAGTATTGTTCTTACTGATTGTGTAAGTATTATGTATTTTTTATACGTTTTCCTATAGGCAGGAAACAGATGTCAAAAAGTATATAAACTTACTTATATAAACTGGTATATAAACTAGATTTTCAGGTTCTAGTAGAATACAAATTTCATCTTTCCTGTGTTGTCCTGCTTATTTTTGTTGTTGTTACTTATTGTTTAATGATACAGAGATATCCTAGATAAGACAGGCCTTCTGCAAACAACTTTTTCCACATAAATGATCTTTGAACTGCATTTAGATCAGCTTTGATCTTTGTCCATTATTCCACTGGTCATTTGATTTTTTCAGACTTGTGTGTTGTGTGCTTAGTACTTATTTAAATAACAAGTTTGTGTAATTTCTCTGAGTTTTGTGTCTTTTTTTTTCCCCTTACTATCACCATTTTTATATATAACTACAGTATTTAGGGGAAAGATACTTGCATGGTGTTTAAATGATTTTTTTTTAATTTTACAGTTTAAGACTGGTCTTCCACTTAGCACTTATTTTAGTGCAGTGAAACTTCGGTGGCTTTTGGATAATGTGGAAGAGATTAGGAAAGCTGTTGAGGATCGAAGAGCTATGTTTGGGACTATTGATTCATGGCTTATATGGGTGTGTATTTTTGAGTTTATTATCACTCTTTTTACAATCAATTTCCATATCATGCAAGTCTCCGTGCATGTTGTACACGATGCCCACTGATGACACAATGATGCCAATACAAGCCACTAAAGAAATTCCATTAAAGTTCCTTGAAAGATGAACTTTTACTGTCTCTGTACCACTATATTTTTGTCTAGATGCTTATGTGTAGTTTACCATTAAAGGTTGCTGTAAAATTTTGCTCACACTTTCAGAAAAACCTTGGACTTTAGAAAGGTGTATTCGGCCTGCCTCTTGGTTGTTGCAGAAATACCAGAGTTCCCAGTCCCAAGCTGAAAACTTTGTGATTTTGAAATTTTTTTTGTAGTTTGTTGAAGTAAACCTATATCTCTCCTTGACAAATGCCGTTATTTTTTTGTTCAGAGTTTGACAGGTGGAAAGAATGGAGGCATTCACTGTACAGATGTCACCAATGCCAGTAGAACGATGTTGTTCAACATTCATTCCTTGGAATGGGATCCTGAGCTCTGCAAGTAAGCTCAGTTTTTCAGTAATACTGTTATTTAAATAGTTTCTAACTCATTTAAAAGTAAGAATCGCTTATCTGAACTAGGATCAGCAAGTACTGTTCTATTTACTGTTGAAATTAATGACTAAGATTCATTGTTCTCCAGATGTCCAATTTACAAGGGTCTGGATTAACTAAAAGTAGCAGAATCTTTCTGTAGGTGGAGGCCTGGTTTATGGAAACAATTTAGCTCAGTTGGTTAGGGCATGATACTGATAATGCCCAGGTTGTGGGTTCAATCCATGTACAGGCCATTCACTTGAGAGTTTGACTCAGCGATCCTTGTGGGTCCCTTCCAACTCAGAATATTGTGATTTAATAGTTTCTTTATTACTTAATCAAATTTGTAAGGCAGCTAGAATGATAGTGTCTGTATTTTAAATTTGAATTTATTAACAAGTGTATTATTAAGATATTGTTCGAAGAAGAATGAAATTTCTGTGTAAAAGAGTTGGATATTCCTCAAAAATTGAAATGTATGCTGTTTTACTCCAAAATTCAGTGTCCACTGTAACAAGTGGAAAAACACATAGCTATAGATTAAAACCTAGAAAAAAGTTCCTTTTATAGTTTTTTTTTTCTTTATAGCTTAAACTTATTTAAGGAAATAAATGCAAAATGCTTTCTGGTTTAGCACTGAACATATAATATGCATAATTTTTTGTTGTGCTCAGGTTCTTTGATATTCCTATGGAAATACTTCCAAACGTACGAAGCTCCTCTGAGGTTTATGGCCTGATGGTATGTTTTCCGGTATTTGTGTGAAATTAGTCTTGTAAAAATATAACTGTATCCATTTGGATTTGACAGATTCTATAGATTAGGACTAATGGCTTTTTCTAGACCAGTGTTGTTTGATTTATGATTGATATGCTGTTACCTACTGTTATATAATATTATAGGAAGTTGAGTATTTGATTACTTTAATGCAGCACCAACTCTTCTGACACAGTTGCATCTAATTAATGATCTTCAAGATTGGATAAACTGGATGTTGTGATTTTTGCCTTCTTTTTCCTGGTAATTTGAGCTATTGTTAAATAAAAATACATGCATTTTGTAATGAAGAAAAGTTACAAGACTTTTTTTTTTTTAAATAGAACTCTAAATTCCCTGAAATGTAAATATTTTTGCTAGTGTGTTAATGGAAATGCCACTAGAAGTCATCGCTGATGTTAATTTATGTGAAGGTCAGATAAGAGTGAATTGTATTAAGCTGAATGAGCAAGGTAAATGGAAAAAGATACTGCCTGACCACCAGAACAGAATTGCTCATCACTTTAAATGTGAACTTCTGTTTCTCTTCCCCTTTCTTTCCATTTTTTTTTCTTTTTCTTCCTTTTGCTGGCTGTAGAAAATCTGTCCTAGCCGGGTGAGTAGAGGCTTCCATTAGGCTGACCACGTATATCTTGCCCATTCTGCTCAGATGCTGTGCATTTTCATTGGTTTAAGGATTAGTAAAAGTGCACTTCCTAGACCAATAAATTTGCTGTGTGTTTCCAAATCTGAGATAATACAATTAGAGTTCATGCCAAATTATTTCTAAAATGTTATCTCAATGTATGCGTCTTAATTTCCACACTTGAATATTTCTTTTTATAGTGAGCTAAAAATACAGTTACTGGCTAATAAATGTTAGCTGTAACATCTTATAAATGAGAAAACCTGTCCATTCTGTTTAAAAATACTAATTCTGTGGTACCGAAACATGAAATTCATGTAGATTTTTTTAGTGCATTTATAAACACAGTTATCTTAAATCCAGTTAATTGAAATGAGCATTAAAGAAAAAGAAATTCAGATTGGAAATACACTTGCATGGCTTTACTGAAAATGCATTTTCACAATTGCACAAAGAAACAATTTAAAGAAACAAGTAGAAATTGTCAGGAAATAGTTAAATAATTAAATAAAATTTTCAGGATACCCTCACTAAGTTTGCACATGACACTGAGCTGGGCAGAAATGTTGATCTGCTGGAGGGCAGGAAGGCTCTGCAGACGGACAGGCTGGAGCAATGGGCTGAGACCAATTGTATGAGGTTCAACAAGGCCAAGTGCTGGGTTCTGCTGTTGGGTCACAACAACCCCAGGCAGAGCTGCAGGCTGGGGAAGAGTGGCTGGAAAGGTGCCTGGAGGAAAAGGGCCTGTGGGTGCTGGTCAACAGCAGCTGAACATGAGCCAGCTGTGCCCAGAGGGCCAGGAAGGCCAATGGCACCTGGCCTGGATCAGCAGTAGTGTGGCAGCAGGACCAGGGCAGTGATTGCCACCCTGTGCTCGGCACTGGTGAGGCCACACCTCAAATCCTGTGTTCAGGATTTGAACCTGAGTGTTGGGCCCCTCTCTACAAAAAAAGCTTTGAGAAGCTGGAGCAAGTCCAGAGAAGGGCAGCAGAGCTGGGGAAGGGTCTGGAACACAAGTTTGATGAGGAGCAGCTGAGGGAGATGGGGGTGTTCATCCTGGAGAAAAAGAGGCTCAGAGGGGACCTTACCACTCTCTACAACTCCCTGAAAGAAGGTTGTGGCCAGGTGGGGGTTGGTCTCTTCTCCCAGGTAACAAGTGATAAAAAAAGAGCCTTCACAGGTGGTCAAGAATTGAAACAGGCTGCCCAGAGAAGTGGTGGAGTCACCATCCCTGGAGGTGCTTAAAAGATGTATAGATGTGGCACTTAGGGACATGGGTTAGCGGTGGACTTGGCAGTGCTGACTTAACAGTTGGACTTGATGATCTTAGAGGTCTTATCCAATTTAAATGATTTTATGATTCTGTAACAGTAATGTAACTGAGTAACTCTGGTAGTGTTTGGAAGAAACTATATGAGATTTAAAACACTGTATCTCAAAATCAGGCGTCTGTCTTTGCTTAGGATGTCACCACAGTCATGGTTTTTTTCTTAGTCACTTTGCCATTTTGCACTTCTGCATTTTACACTTGGCACTTAACTGCTCAGATTACACTGAACTGGATTTGCTGTATAGTAATATTTTAAGAAAATTTATGCTATGAACTTTTGAGGTCACATAAAGTATATTTGTTAAATTGCCTGCTCTCCATTCCTTAGTGGTTGAGACATGAGCTGCGTTAAGCTGAAACAAAGTGTACACCTGAATTGAACCATGTTGCTTACATGACCCTTCTTTGTTTTCCTTTGAGCATTAGAAGTTTAGCTTATTTTTCATTGCCTTCAATTCTAGTCATGGAAAGCTAACTCAGAGTTTTGCCTTCTGTTTTTGCAAAACAGAAATCTGGAGCTTTGACAGGTGTACCAATTTCTGGGGTAAGTCCTACTTCAACTTAGATTCTGGCATGACAACCTGGGACTGCATGAACATAGCTTCACAGGAAAAAGCTTTAAAAATGAGTGAATCCTCCTATGATTTAAGATTTTGGTTTTTTACTTCAGGTTAAACAGGAAGTAGACTCTTGAATTACTAATTGGCTTGATCCATTATTATTAAGGTCTGGCTCTGGAAATACAAATGAGAGCTTTAATGCATATGTGTAATGCTGCTGGAAACTTATATTACATCTCTAAGTAAATGAGTAACATTACAAAATGGAAGCAAGCTCTACTTCATATATATAAAAGAAGTATATACATAATCCAGAAATGGAGGGCAAATTCTCAGCTTTTTCCAATAACATGTATAAAGGTAGTAAATTTTAGTTTTTATTTCTTTAAATTGTTCACCGTAAGTATCAAAACACATTTCATTTGCAGTTGTTACAGAGGGAAGAGTAATAAAAAGCATAGCTTTTCTCTGTAGGTTTTTCCTCACTTTCAATTACCTGTGTGCTACTCATAGATTAGAGTTACAGTCAAATATGTAATTCATGTGAGGACATTTGCTAAATGAAAAAATCTTTCACTTTCAGTGCTTGGGTGACCAGTCTGCTGCTCTTGTTGGGCAAATGTGTTTTCAAGATGGACAAGCAAAAAACACGTAAGTTAGTAGGAAAGTTGTATGATAAACATACTGCTCTGTTTTGAATAAGTATTATGTTCTCTTTCAAGCAACTGCCAAATGCTTTCTTAGTTAACGTGTAATTGCAGATCTACCTTTTGACTGTGTTGACCCGCAAAGTAAACCATGTCTTGACTCTTATATAAAGTAATGAAGATATTAAAGTTACATGGCTTTTGAGGTATATTTAGTTACAGTCACTGTGAAGAAAATCTCTACGTGACAGGGGGCGTTTCATTTTAACATTCTTCAAAACACAGATTAAAACAGCTGCAGTGTCATTTAAATTGCGACCTAAGGTTAAACAAATACAGGCCTGTGAGTTAGATTGCATAGACTTGAATGACACAGATTTGCTAGATGGGAAAGGTCCATTTCAGTTGCAGTGCTTAGTTTTGCTTCTATGTCTAGCTCAGAGTGGAGAATTTTAAATTTGCTTTTTCCTGTTTCTCAGCCTCCTAGTGTCCCTTGTTTAAAATAGCTGATCAGTTAAATCAGGCAACTGGTATAATCAAACAATCATTGGAGGAAAAGCTCTCTGCTGAAATGACTTACTGCTCCATTTACAACCAGGTGCTTAACTAAGCATGTAGGGACATATACAGTATGGGAGTTTCACAGGTATGATTACATATTAGTCTATCTTTTTTTAATTTGTTTCTGTTATTTCTTTACTATTTCTTTTTCCAAATATAACTGAAGGCTATCTCAGTACTGGTTTAAGATACTAATTTTGAGGGTTTTAAAAAGGTAAGGAACATTTTTCTCTACAATAATTTCTTAGAGTAAGTTGGAGCGGTTTTGTACTCCTTATATTAAACTGTGTTCTTGTATGAGTGTCTATGCACACACATTTATGATTTGGTCTTCAAATGGGAAACATGGCATTTTTAGAAGTTTTTTAATGGAATATGTTTAAAGAAAACCCTCTTCTTTGTGACAGGAACAAAGTTTCTTAAAATTTCCCCTTTAATATTGTGAAATATTTATTTTATAAAGTCGCTCTCATAATCAGCTTAAATTGAAGTAGGTAAACACTGCCACCAAAGAGGCATTTACACTTAGTTTTCAGCCATATCTGCTCCTTGATCAAATGTTAGACAAAAAATAGCCAGAGAGAAAGAGAGAGACATGTGACTAGATTTTTCAGCTTCAGGCTGCATTAAAATCAACTTTTTGAGGATAGTTTTATCATTAGTTAATGGTAGCAAAACCTTCAAGGGTCAGGAAGTGGTGTGTTGATTCCTCACAGGGGACTCATGGATTGCAGTAACAGGTTATTCTTTAAACATCGTGGTTTTAACTTTGCTTTGCTTTCATGCTAGGTACGGAACAGGTTGTTTCTTGCTGTGCAATACAGGTCAGAAGGTCAGTTGCATTTTTGTTTGCTTTTTTGTTTTTCACAATCTCTATTTAAGTTCTGAAATACAACTGTATGTTAGCCATTCTTGGACTTATTAACAACAATTATATTGCCAGACATAGGGAAAAGCACATACTGAAAACTGAAAGAATAAAAGTAGTAATTTTTTCAAGGTATTTCTGTAAGACTCCATTTCCTACCTCCTTAAGGTTCCAAACAGAACTTTTCTTAACAAGTTTCTTGCTCTTCCCTTTTATATGTTTCTTGTCACCCAGACGGGATTAAGTGTTATGTTATTTAACCATGTGCTTTTTTCCTTGTCTTTGCTCTTTTATTTCTTCCCTTCATTTTCTCTCATTATTTCTTTGTAGTTGGAGTTGAATAAATAGCGCAAAACTGTGACTTCCTTTTCCTTTACATCTTCCCTTAAGGACCCTCAACTCTTTTCTATAAGGAGGATGGAAAGATCTGCAGCAGCTTGTGGAAACAAGAATTAGCACCAGCAATCTGAGTGTTCTATCTTAGGTGTTTATTTAGAGTGACTGAAAATTACTTTGTTTAAATTTTGCTTGAAGGTTTGGTCCATTGTTTATTATAATTTGAGTGGTTTTATTTCAATATTTTCAGCCTCTGTTCATGCTTTACCTTTTCTTTCCCCTTTCCCCATTTAGTCTGTGTTTTCTGAGCATGGTCTTATAACCACAATAGCTTACAAAATGGGCAGAGACAAACCTGCTTTTTATGCACTAGAGGTAAGTTCAGTAGTTTCTTCCTTTTTGTAATGATACATCTAGTTTACTTCTGTTATCTGGTATTTTTATGGTATCTTCAGCTGTGTGGAAATGAAAATAGCTCTGTATTATGCTTGTGTGCCTGAAGGCTTCTGTGTGGTTTTGGTTATCCCTGTCTCCAATCTATATCATGTAATCTAATAAAAACTATTTCTTCATTGCATCATTTATACTTTCAGAGCTAGATGGCTAAAACATTTTTTCTGCTACTCAGTCTCTCAAATCTTTAATAAATAATATTAATTAAAAGACATGATTTTTTAAATACTAAATTGGGTTTAAAAAAGGGGGAGAAGTACTAGTGTTTCAGTTATTACCTCATTAAAAAAGTCATAGCTAAATGTTTTTTATTTTGTTCTAATGGATTTTACTTCTAACTTTCAAAAATCTTAATCAAATTTCTGGGAAAAAATCCTCTAACAATTTGGCTTTTTTACCTCTCTGATTCAGGTGCCTACTTACAGAATTCAGTTTCTCAGTTCTCCAAACTGAGAAAGTCTGAGGGCATCCAAATTCTATAGAAAATTGTATTTATCTTTAAACTTCAGGGCTCATTGTTCTATAGCTCTGCTTCTGAAGCACAGATCAGCTGAGCACCTATTTGGCACCAAAGCTTTGATGGGAACAGCAAAATGATTATTCTTCCATCTGTGCTGCTTACTGTGCTAAGTATTGTAATATAATAATTATTCTCAAAACACATACGCTGAATGCTGATATTGAGCTTTTGTAGACAGACTGTGTTTTCCACGTGAAACAAAGACAACACAGGATTTTTTTCATTGTGAGAACAGTTTGTGGTTTATGGTACTTTATTAGGATGTGGGAGGCTGCATTCAGTTCCTTTTCCTTCCCTGAGGAAAGTGAATCCTGTATTTGCCATGACCTAGCAAACTCTGGGATTTTTGTTGTGTGTGGGTGTGTGGGAGGTTTGTTTTATTTTTAACCCGTGTTCTTAAAACGAGAACTGAAACTGTCTTGAGAGTGATTTGTATTCCTGCATGCTGAAACACCTGCACTTTGCTGCTTCTTCACCTCCAAGTCTTTAATGATATTGTCTGAAAACATGGCTTCAACAGAAGCTGTTAAGTGTGCTTTGTTCTGTATCCATGCTAGAATCATGTACAATCTGCTGGTTGAGACACTTTGCAGAGAGGCAAAAAATGTGGATTCAGCCTTTTCCTTTAATCAAACTGGTATCTTGTAACTGTAATAGCCAGCTGCATAGAAAACACCCCTGCCCCTTCTAGCAGTGGCTTTGAATGAAAATATAATGCTGCTCCTGATTTACTTGAAGCTTAGTCTGCTGGACTTGGCTTTGGGGTTAGATGCCATTCATCTGTGATGTGATGAAGCCTTTCAGGGCCATTTGGTGAGGCAATAGAGAAATTTGCTGGCAAATGCATGAGCACCTAAATTTTCTGTCTTTCTGGATGTTTGTATTTAGATTAGACATAATTAGTCTTGTTTTTTAAATCAAAGCATAAAAATATTAATGTGTCAGGAAAGGAAGTCTGAGGCTACTGAACCTCATAACTGTATATTCAAAAGCCATAAATTAGAAAGACAAGAAGACTGCTTAGGAAATGTCATTGTAACTTTCCCCCATACAAAAAAAAGCATACAATATACACCTTCTCTACATGGAGTCTGTGTAACAGGCTGCCCTTTTTACATGGCAGTCTCCAGATGCCAAGAAACTTTGTGGTTTGGTTGTGAGCATTCCTGGGAGTGCTTCAAGTTGTGACTGTAAGCCTGCAGCTGGAGGCCACAGCGACCCCTCCTCCCCAGTCTTTTAAAAAGCAGCGCAAAGCTGCCAGTTGTTGTCTCCTAATGGAGTGACTTTGTTTCTTTCAGGGATCTGTTGCAATAGCTGGTGCTGTTGTTCGTTGGCTGAGGGACAATCTGGGTATTGCTAAGACTTCACAGGAAGTTGGTGAGTATGGAGTTGTTCAGTTTTTTAAATTTTCCAGTGTTACGATGTCTCTATTGGTGAATGAAAGCTCAAAATATTTAAGTAAAGAAAAGCTGGAAGGTGCATATATTTTGCTGTGTTTAAACACAACAAAAATTTACTTTGCATCCATGAGCTCACTGATTGATACATGTATTTCGTAGAGCCTATCAACTCAGTCTTGGAAATGCTTTGTCAGCTTTGCTCTGTTGCAATCTGTACTTTTTAGTAGTTTCCTTGGTAAGCACATATTCAGGAGGATACTATACTTACTGAGTATCTCCTGGTTTTATACAGTGTTGAAGTTTACAGAGCCAAGAGTATTTAAGTCTGTATTACAGAAACCAGCCTATATTTGTTCCTAAACCTACATATTCTTGTCATAAACGTGAGAACCTGAGGCCCTGCATGTGCAAATATTTATGTAGAAGGCTTCATATCCATTGAAGTAGGGATCTCAGTTTGCAAAGTTGTCTCTTTAAGAAGATGTGGAGGAGGGTAATCTGTTTTGGCTAATAATGCAGTAATCCTTTAGCATATGTGTAGCTGATGTTTCCTGATTCAGATTAACTGAAACAAGCTGGTTTGTAACATAAAAACTAGGAACATACCAAAATTTGGAAAACAAAAAATGTCAGAAGCATGCAAGGGCAAAAGTTTGAAAGTGACTGATTTAATGAGATTTAGGATTAAAAAGACATTCATTACATATTTTTAATAAATTGATATCATATTCAAAGGTGGGAAAATTTAGAATTAAAATTTTATGTAAAACTTCAAAGATTTAGCAAAAACTTAGAGCATCAGGCTGTTTTTTTGAAAGAAAGCTTTGGAGATCATACAGAAGAATATAAACTGCTGTCACATAAATTAGCCAGTTGTTGAGACACTATAGTACCTCTTCACAAGTTTGACAAGACCTTTGAAAGGTCTAAGTTTCAAGACCTTTAACCTTGCCAGTGTTGTTAAAGTCATGTAGGGATTCATCATCTCTTTCTGTTTCACTGAACGTGTCCATCCTTCTGCCTTCATTCTTTTTTGAAGTGGAGTCTGTATGAAAGTATCCTTTTAGAAAGACTTTTTAAAGATGATCGATGATCAATTATCAATGCAAACAGAAGAAATCTGCAGAAGCAGAAAGAAAATGCTCTTCTTTCTTGCTTTAGGAAAGAGCTGTTCATTAGCATTATCTCTTCTGTAATTCTAAATGTCTTAATATAATTTTTAAAATTACAAATATTTCAGTATTGAGGAGTTCATACATCCAGTTACCATTCTCATGTCAGGAAACTTCAGATTTCCTTGTAGCTGGCCTTGTGATTATATACTTAAGCTGACAATTTGGAGCTCTAAATCCATTTGAAATTGATGGGAATTTAGGTCTTAACTCCCTTTGGTCTTGATCCAGTTTCACTTGCTTGCCTTGACTTAAATGTAAGTAAAGTGTGACCTTTTGGACTGCTTTGAAGGTAGCATTCTTTACCCACAGGATAGATAACCTTTGAAAACCTCATAAAATCTAGGACAGAATATTGAGTACACAGTATTGGGTTTCAGTTTTCATTTTTCATTTTGCATTTTACATTTCCCACAACTCCCTATGCTCCATCTCTTCCTTTCATATTGTTGCAAAAGGAAAACTGGTTAACAAGGAACAGAGTGCCAGCATTGGTTGTATTTTCTAGTTGTATACATGTCTGGATTATATTTGTAGCTACCTAAGATATCCTGAATATTTTTCTCATTTAAATAATAATTAAGTGTTGTAATTAAGTGTTGGTACAGTTGTGAAAAGCTAAGTAAGTGCTTTGTGTGTGCATTAGAAAAACTGGCTGCAGATGTGGGAACTTCTTACGGCTGCTACTTTGTACCAGCGTTTTCAGGACTGTATGCACCATACTGGGAACCCAGTGCAAGGGGGTAAGGATCTGACTGAACGCTGCTTTTGCAGGGGGATTTAATCATTTTACAAATACCATTCCTTCCAGGTATGTGAAATGGTCCTTTGTAGTATCTTCATGGGCTACTGTTTCTGTTTTGAATTTAAACTGTTCAAAACGGCAACTGCTACTGGGAGGAAAGCTACCCCAGCTACTCATCCTCATCTCCCCTCCTTGTCCCACTCCTCAAAAAAAACCCCCAAAAAACAGTGTGGGGGATTAGGGCAGGGAAAACAATTTTTGGTTTTGAAAGGATTTTCATCTCACTCAAGTAAAAGAAGAGGTTTGTAGTCCTGTGAACTGTGTCAGGCAACAAAAGTACTAGAGGAAGAATTTAGTGCTGATTAGTGGTTTTGAGTTCGGTTTCAGTACTTAACTCCTTCCCACTTTGCCTCCTTCCCCTTATATACAGTTTTCTTTCCAGTCTATTGAAAATTCTTTTCTACTCCTTTTTTCCAGTCCCTTTTCTGGTAGTTCAGACTCAGCCACCTGGTAATACTTCAAACTATGTTTTCATTTGTCTTTTCTGCTCTTGTGAGCTTGCTACTGTTGTTGGAATCACAACATGCCAGTCATGGAAGCATAACAAATATAAACATAGAATAACTTTCCTAGAGTGGAAAAAGAAGTCTTAAAGGATATCTTGTTCCCAAAGTTTCAAGTAGTTGCATCTTTAGAATTCAGATGCTTCTTGTATGTAAGGAAAAAGAAAAATCTCAGAGTTTGATGCTTTTACAGCTTTTCGTATCAGAGTGGTTAACTTTTTAATGGTTAAAAACTGATCTTTGGAGTGGTAACAATGAAAAATATCCTTTAATATCTTTGAACTTGCATGTATGCAGCAGTATTTCTGTGTAGTACCATGCTGCTCCTCAGATGTTGAAATAGAATAAAGGATGGTTATTTGCTCTGCACTTCAGAGTACATTGGCAGAATTCAGCTTACTCATGGTTAGATGTAGCATACTTCTCATATCCAAAAATCTCTTTGAAGGTTCAGAAGCAACTAATCATCAGACTAGATCTGAAAACAATTTCAAACATTTAGAGCACAGCACCAATGTATATGGGCTTTTCCTTAAGAACTGAAAGCATTAGAGAATTTATTAAGATTTTAGTGATAATGTATATTATTTTTTTAAAGATAAATCAACCTTAATCATATCTTTTTTTTCTTGAAGACAGACTAGAATTTATGGGGGTGTTTGTATGTGTGTATGGATGAATCTACGTCCATCTGCATGCAGATTGGGAAAAAACATAATTTATGGTAACTGTATTGATTGGACCCTGAAAGCACCTTGTCAGGAAAATGAGACTGTTTAGATTAAAGAAAAACAAGCTTTTTAATATTAAAAAGTAATCTTCATACAATGGAATTGGATGAGATTTGAATTATAAGACCTAGGTGTGAAGTATAGGTTCATGTCTGATAAAGAAGAGTGTCCTAATTGGGTTTTTTTCTCTCTTCAACAGTATCATCTGTGGCCTTACTCAGTTTACAAATAAAAGCCATATCGCGTTCGCTGCACTAGAAGCAGTCTGCTTTCAAACACGAGAGGTAAAGGCAAATTGGGTCCTAAATTCATTGTAAATTAGTGTGATAACGGGAACTGCAGCTCTCCAGGAAAAGAGGAGATCTAAAAGATTTAATGAAGATTAATCATATGCTTTATATTGTACTTGGATGCTGTTCTTGTCTTTACTTGTTGCTAATGTTGAAAAATTGCTCCTGTGGACTTAGCTAAAATTGAGTGGTACATTTTTTTGGAGTGGTAATGCTGCTTTTTATCAGCACGTAAAATAAGGTGAACATATTTTGTGAATGTTTTGAGGGGCTGAACATAGAATCATTTAAATGACAGGGCAGTGACATAACTACAGAGTATCATTAGTGTAGGAGACTACACTTTATACTCTCTGCTGTGACAGAGATGACTTATGTTGCTTTTGGTACACAAGAACAAAAACTAGTTAAAGTAAGACAGCAGCAAACATACCAAGGGAAATCTGGATTCACTTCCTGCCTGTTCCATCCTTCACTGCCTCAGCTGGCATTCTGCAACAGCCAACCGAAATTCTCACAGAGGAAATGAATCCCCCAACCAAATCAAAGGGATTGATATCAGTATGAGCATTGAATCTTTATATCACCATCTACTCCTCCCTGTGTTTGCAGTCCATGGGTTCTGTGCAAATACAGGAGGAAATTAAATCCTTAGACCCTGCAGGATAACCATCAAACCTTAATTTGATTGCATGAATTAAACTGCTGTTATTTAAACATACTGATTTTTAAAATAACACCCAGCTCAAACCATGTAAGATGAGGAGACCAGTGTGCTGTTTCTTTAGTGACAGAGAATAAAGTACTCATGGAAAAAGACTGACAGAAATTTCACCCAGGCTTTTGCTTTTGAAGCTGTGCTGACAGCCTCTGAGTCCTCAGAAGGTTGTGAAGGAAATTGGAAGTAGCATTCTAATTCTCTAATTCTTGTACTAGAAGTAAGGGTAAAGTTACAGGCAAGTGAACTGATTTGTTGTCTACTCCTCTTTCCTTGTCCATCCTCCCATCCATTCCCTCTCATGTGACAGCTCAGTGAACTTTTCAGCAGAAAATTATCCCTTTTTTCTGGGCTATTTTTCTGCTGGATTAATGACCTCAGCTGCCTCACAGAGGCATGCAGCAAATGTCAGAATGCAAGGCTGGGCATGTGGCTGGGAGTAGGAGAGAGGGGAATAAAGCTGTCAGAGTGAGTGAGGGTGAAGTTCACTGTTTGAACACATCTAACACTTCCCCATACTTTACTCAGTGTGCTTTTACCACAATGACAGGAGTGCCTGATCAGGCACTGGACACTCTTAAATGAACAGATTAAGTCATAGCAACACAGGTAAAATATATGTATGCTTTCTAAAGATACGTCATTAGTTCTGCCTTGTCAAAAATAAAGTTCTTTTAATTCCAGTGAAAATGGAATTCTTCAGGAAAACCTGTCCATGTCACATTCATTGGAATTCTTGCCTGTTTTATCATGACATTCAGTGCTCCTGAGTACATTGTTATCCAAAAGCTTCTTCCTTATGCAGATGACACTTGTTACATTTTTTCTTCCAGAAGGCATTTTGGAAAAATAAGCAATTTTTCAGTTCTAAGATCTGTACAATGCTGTCATTAGGCAAAATTTGCATACTTGGATCCTTGCTCTTCATCCAACCTCCGTACAATAGATAGCAGCAGCATGATCATGATTTGTTTTGTTCCTTCATCCCTTCCTGGCTTCTAGCATTCTTTTCATTTTTTTAATCTCTGCTGAGTGCGTGCTCTTACACAGTGCGTGCTCTTACACATGCCCTTACACAGTGTTAAACAAACCCAGAGCCTCCAATGGTGCTGAAGTTCTGAACGGTAAAAAAAGGCAGATAATATTGCCTTAGACAAATGGAAAATGGTATGTGTGAAGGAAATAAGTACTAGTATAGTATTGCCAGCAAACTTTGCTGCTGTGCTGTGAATCCTGTTTTCTAATTTATTTCTTGTGCATTGAACAGTGCAGGGCCATGGGCAGAAGCTGCCACCATGAAAACTGGCCTTACTCTCCTTACCTTGTGATTTTTAACCTTTATTTATCCTGGGCAGTTCCTTTCACCCCTTTAAAGATTTTTCTGGTTACGGACCTTGCTGGCTTAATTTGTGGAAATGGGGAGAAAATTTACTGGACAGTTCATCTCCATGTAGTTTTCACTGTCTTGCAAGCCTACAATTTTTTGTTCATTTTTAAATAGCATGTTGACTTTTCCTGGTAAGGATTGTATTACTGGGTACTTTGTAGCTACGGAACAGGGCAGAATGTGTTGTAGTTTTGGTCTTTTTTTGTGGTCTGTGTTGTTTTGTCATTTAAAGCTGAGAAAAGCACACCTCTTTTTTTATTTAAATACACTGAAAAATTACAGAGAGAAAATCATTCTGCACTTGTTAATGCCTAACTTGTCAACAAAAATTATGCACTAACCTTACAAAATGTAAATGAGATATTTAACTGATTGCTTTTACAAAACCCTACAAAAAGCACTATTCTGTATTTAGTGGTGCTTGTAGGGTAATGCCATGGTGTTACCAGTAACTAAGGTTTGCGGCAGGTCTGATGTTTTTAGGAAATCCTCTAAAAAGCATATTGAGAGGTATCAGTGAATTAAATACTCCATCTTAGTTAATTATCCCTTGCAAACACTTCAACACTTTTCAGCTACAGACTGTGCCCAAAAGGTAACGTAATTTTACAAAAAATTATACTAACAGCTTATTTTTGCTGTCTATATTGTTTGATATAAAATTCTCAGTTTTCAACAACTAACTGAAAATATTTGAAGAGGTCGCTCTTTCAAAACGTTTGAATATTCCTCAGTTCTTACTGAAGTGTCTTCCAGATTGCCAGTTCAAATGTTTTAATTCTTCAATTCTTTAATCCATCAAATTAGAGAAAGTATTTAGACAAAGGGTGATCAGCTGAAGGACTCCATTTATTACTGCTGTTTCCCTTGTTAGCTCTGATAAATTTTCACATCAGCTTTTCTTAAAATTCTTCTTAGGCCACAAAAGCAGCACATAGGCTACATCTAGAGCACCTGAGGAGAAAGATCTCTACACTAGGATTTCTGTAATGAACAGAATGCATGTGCTGTATATTAAACAAAACTGTGTTGTCATTATGTCTGTTTTGCTTTTTATAGGGGAGAGGAATGATCTACTTAACCCTCTTCAGCAAATGGTGAACTGTCAGTGTTTTACACTCAGAGGGTATCATGGAGGGTATCAGAGCACTTCTGTGCAATTAAATTGTAACATCTGTTACTCATATTTTAGATTCTAGATGCCATGAACAAGGACTGTGGGATTCCACTAAGTCAGTTACAAGTAGATGGAGGAATGACCAATAACAAAATCCTCATGCAACTCCAATCAGACATCCTCTGTATTCCAGTAGGTAAGATGAATTTACAGCTCCTGTTTTCTTTTTAATGCTGAAAACAACATTGGTTTGTAATGGCTGTTGAGAGCAAATTGGATGGCTTGCTTTGTTGTTGTATCTTGATAGATATGTAAATCTTTAGTTCTGACGTCATCAAGGTGACTTCCATTAAAAATCATTATGGTCTTCTCTGTGGTTTGCTTCAGTAAAACCATCAATGCCTGAAACAACAGCTTTAGGAGCTGCTATGGCAGCAGGAGCTGCAGAAGGAGTTGGAGTTTGGAGTCTGAATCCTGGAGATTTGACAGCAGTGACATGTGAACGATTTGAACCACAGATCAACCCAGAGGGTAAAACCTTTTCATGTTTTCTGACTTGCAAACTTATTTTTTTCACAGATATTGAAAGGACTGGTTTTGGATACTCTTCTTTTGGCTTTAAAAAGCCTACATTAATTATTGCTTTTTAGCTAGCTATCTTTCTCATCAATTTTTAAGTGCTTGTAGAGATAGAAAGTATGTACTTGACATAATTAATCTCTGTGCAAGATAAATGCTTTTTTGTCTTTTCAGTTGTTTCTTAATTTTTGGTGCATAATTTTGTCTTACCATTTTGATTATAATTACGTCTAAAATCCCTACTTCAAGACAGAATTTGAAGGGTTTCTACATAAATATCAATTGCTTCATTTTGTTCTGCTTGTAAATCTTCTTATTGGTGAACATGAAGAAAATGTCTTTTATTTCTTGTTACTATGAATAACTGCCGGGTTTGGGGTGGAGTTTTTTTGTATTCAAGAAAGGATTTTATATTAATTTCTCTGTGCAAACAAATGATACTGTGCAAAAGAGTAAAAAACTCATATTGCCATGTCTGGTTCTTAAATACTTGTAGTTGTATTCCTATGCATTGAGATGTTTGCTGATTTCTTAATTTCAGAAAGTGAATATCGCTATGCCAGATGGAAGAAAGCTGTGATGAAATCTATGGGATGGGAAACATCTGACAGTCCAAATGGTAAACCAAAAATTAATGCAGGTCAAGTATTATTAATTAGCCAGTTAGCCTAGGTGGCTCATCTTGCTTTTGTTGACCTTTTCTGTTCATACCATCCCTGGACTATTATAGTGATTTAAAGATCATTACTTAAATCCACTGTGGAAACAGAGCAGGAAAATAGAAAGCTGGGTCTTCCTCCTGAAAGGAGGGCACAAGCAATATCTTACAGAACAGCTGCAGGTTTTGCAGAATGGTACTGGTTTACAAAAGAAAAATAATCTCACCTACAAGACTAGATACAGCACAATTCAAAGAGCACAGGGATTTTGTAAAATTTCTTATACCATAACCTCACACTACAAAGGAGAAAAGTTTCATCCTGTGATTTTTCTTGCTGTATCTTGCCTTCGTTATTTGCTATGTAGGAAGGAGGGATTGATATCCACATCAAAATCTATTTGACCCGTAGGGGGTAAGAGCAGGAAGTTATCAATGAAGTCAAGAGTTACACAGACCTATTGTTCACATAGAGAAAATATGAAAACACTTTTGAGGGACTGAACAAGATCTTTCCTCTGAAGTAGAGGGCTTTCTCATTTGCCATGTTTTAATTAAATTAAACCTGCAGTCTTCTGTGATCTATAATTTGAATTTTTATTTTAGTACTATTTTGGGATAAGTTTTCAGTCCTGAGCAATCCTGTAACACATCATTTATAGGCTTTATCTTCATTTAATTTCCCTTTTACTGGAAAAGCTATTAGAATGAAAAGTATTAAGTAAAGAATCCTCAAAATGTAAACTCCCCCCCCAATCCAAAATCCACAGTTGGAGCCCTCAAGCTGCATGTGGTCACTTTGTTCTTGAAAGCTAAAATTTTCCTTTTGCCATCCTATATGTTGGTTTAAGTATTTTATTTAACACTGTGGTTTACAAACAATTCTGCCAAGGCTATTGGGAAGGGGAAGAGGTGACTTAACATGAGCAATATGATTCACTTCAGTATTGACCTTTATGATTTAGTACCCTTATATCTAACCTGATGCTTATCTTACTTAGATATCTTTATTTCCTTTTGAAGGAAAATCTGCCTTGCAGAAAATAAAACTAGGGGTTTTTTCTTCAATTAATGTGAAGACATATGTTTATCAAAACTTACTTCAGTGATTATCTGGACTAACACCTGGGGGGAAACCAGAAAACCTGGTTCAGAATAAAGAACACCTGTTCTTTTCCTTAGTTCTTTGATACTTTAGGGGTAGGATTGGAGAATACTAGAAATGGGCTTAACCTAGATAGTGCTGACAGGGGAATTTGGATTTGAACTCTTACAGGGAGAACCTGTTTTGAATTATTATGGGGTTCATGCATAATATTTTTTTAGTTCTTCTGCAAATGTCACTACATTTGTTACTTTTTGTGTATTTAACACCTATATTGCAATTTATATATATTTCTCTTTTGATTTGCTTGACTGGAAACACCGTCCCCTGGATGCCATCAGGTGACACTAGTATCTTCTCTAGTCTGCCTTTGGGTATTTTTATTATGAGTAGCATGGTAATGTTAATTGGAGCAAAGTACATCTCAGGTTAGTTATTATTTGAACTAGATCACTTTAAAAACTATCTGCACTATTTTAAGTTTTGGGGGGTTTTGTATTCTATCTGTTTGGAGCAAAAATGACTGATGCTTTTTGTTGTTCATGCACACAAACATTCAGGCATAATCTACCTAAGAGAACCAAGGGAATGTTGTCTCCATTCTCACGTGCCATTTAATTTGCAGTTGTTGGATGTACATGAAACCTTGGACTCTCCCCTCCCTTTGTCTCTCTGTGCAGACTGTACACAGTTTATAAAAGGGGTTTGGGTTGGAGCAGCCTAGCAGAGTTATGTGTTGCCTGCTTCACAGTGTGCATTGCAGTTAGAGTAAGGTTCCATTCTTTATCCTGTGTTTCTTCCTACACAGTTTTTAATTATTTTGAGGATCTCATTTAAATTAAGTGAAAACTTTTTCTTCTGTCCCTGAAAGGCTTCATGCACCTGTTTGATTTTTCTAGACCCCTTGAAACTATTGTATTGTTAGAAATCTTCATCTACTAAATCTATAAAACATTCTTCTTGTATTTTTCTCTTGATGGAGAAGTGAATTAAATTAGTCTAAAAAGAAGAGACCCTAAAAGGCTTAGCTGCAAAACTGGGAAGGGATTGTGTGCATATGCAATGAAGATGCATCTTCCACCTGTTAATATACAATTTATTTTAAAAGAAAATTCTTAATATAGAAGACAGTGTTAGTTACTTATGCCAGAAGTAAGACATTTCATTAAGATATTCTTACAGTAAGAAAAGGATGTTTATTTGATGGTGTCATTTATTCCTTTTTGTTTCAGAATTTCATTCCAAATGAAGTATTTTACAGTATAGGCATTGTTGCTGCTTAGTAAGCTGTTTGGGGGTTGTTTAGTTTTCTTTTTTTGTTTTGGTTTTGGAGGGATAGGCAGAGGGTGTTAATTAGACAGTTGAGGACTCTAGCATGCTCCTGTGATGATGTGTTTGTATTTTATTTCTACTCATTCAGCCTGAATTAACTATTCAATTGTAATTTTCCTTGCATGGAAGAGACGGTTACAGCTTGTAGGAGAACTAAAATCAAACTAAACAAGTGCTAGCCAAAATCAAACTGAACAAATGGATTGACAGTCATTTACTAACTCTGGAATGTATCTGTGAGTGAGAAAGATCTATGTTATGAAGAATAAAATAAAACCAGCTGTGAATAAGTGGGTAAATTTTTAACATGCTGAACAAAGTAACATGAATATAAATTCCAGGTCAGGTTCTTCACCACATAGAGGGTACCTAAAATAATATGGAAAATCAATGATAAATTAGCAGATAAGCAACTTTAATTCTGGGAATTCCTTTTTAAAAACAACTAATCAGTAACTTGCATATTAAACTTGCACTGCTGGAACTCATAAGAAAAGATTTCTTTTTCTCCCTACCTTAAGCTTGTCAGTGCCTTGCTGACTCACAAGTGGGAAACATATTCATCTCAACTCACTGTGGCCTTTAGACCCCATTTTTGACCTTGTTTTCAGATAACACTAGCTATCGATATACTATGTGTATATAGTTATACATACCAATATAATTACTTTATATGTGAATATATTGCATTATTATTTACATGGTAAGCTTGGGGACAGGAGAAGTTGTAAGAAATTTCCTGTTCTTTGTTTTAAAAATGATGAAGTCTCAAAAGGAACAGCAACAGTGATGGTACATACAGGCTGCAGTTTTGCCCAGCTGTGCATTAGTGTAGAACATGAAATACAGAATTTGCATTGTCAAGTGGAGCAGGGCTGCTTCCCCTGAAACACTTGCTCTGGGAAATATCCTTTTGCATTTAAAAGCCAGAACTTGCTGACCAGACTTTCCTTTTAATTCAGTACAGAAACTCCATTTAATTACTTTGTTACATTTTATCTTTTAGTGAAACACTGTAACTCCAATGCAGTCATCAGAGTAGTAGGTTGGAGGATTGAATTTAGGGAGGATTGAATTCATCCTTCACATGCTGAAACAGCAGTAAGTCTCGCATAGCAACAGTGCTGATGTTGAACACGTCTCTAGGGCAGGACCATGATTTTACAGCTACTGAAATGTGAAGGAAAAATCTGCTGTGCCCGAATAGAGAACACTAACGTAGCAAAACCCCATTTACAGAACTGCTAAGCTGCCTTTTCATGTGGCACCTGATGACTGAACAATACTCTATTTAATTATAGCATTTCATAATTTCATCAAAATCAGGTCAATTACTTGTACCTTATTTTATGGTCTTCATTCTTCTTTCCTGGAGAGAAATGAATGGTATTATTTCACTAATGAAGCAAGCTGTGTATAATAACTGCAGTCCTCATGCTGAGATTTTTTATGTTTTCCACACTCATTTTAGAAGTGGATATCTGAAAGATTTCAATATATTCCATAGCTGTACCTTTTTTTTTTTTTTTCAGGGGGTGGTTAGGAGTTAACTGAAAATGATCATATATTTTATTAGACTCAAATTTAAATAAATTACTTTGTGGGCATAAATTGGCATCTTTCAAGGGAGGTATAGTGGGGATTGGCTATATATGGGGTCTGATGTGACATCTGGGATATAAAGTTCTTTGACTTGATTCCCACAGAAGGAGACATCAGTGCTGATAGCAAAACTATATTCTGTCTGCTTAAATACCCTGTGGGGGCTTTTTTAAGATTCTGTTTTTCCTTTTTAGTTTCTTGTGTTGTGATAGTTACTGCCAAATTGCATCCTAATTTATATATAGGGATCACTGTGCAGTTCTGCAAGATACTTGCAATAATATTTTCCAAAGTTCTGAAAGCTGAGCTCATATTTAGAAGAAAATAAGCTTAGATTATCTTCTTTCAATTCTTCTACTTGTTAAAAATTTACCCATCTTAATAGTGTCATCTCTGCTCTCCTACTGTGTGCACATCCCACGCACTTAAGAGCTGGCTTATCTGGTGTCATGACATACCAAATTTATAACTGCAGTAGTTAAAAACAAAAGTTGGTTTTACTGAATTCCTCTTATATCTCAGCTGTGTTATAGAGTGTTACTAATGTTTTAGAATAAGCTTTGTGTTCCTAATGCACACATTTTCTTCTTTAAGGTAAATGAGGCTACTTAGTGGACTCACTGGATGCAGCTGATTTTTTTGTTTCAGTTTGTTTTGTTGTCTGAAGAGATTCCACCACCAACGTGATTATGCTACTTTTGTGGTTCAATCTATTCATGAATCCATCTGTCACTACTCCCTGAGTAATTTCCGGGTGGTGCACTGAAAATTCAGTCTTCAGCCCTTCATTATGCTGTTCCCTTGCCCAAATCAACTCCAAATGCACTGGAAGCCTTTGTGTGAACTATCTCACATCATCCTCTAAAATTTCACAAGGCCCAGCTTTGTCTGAGAAAGTGGTATTAAAAAACCTGCAATCTCTGAGGTAATGATGGCAGATGTTTAGCTGTCCTTTTCAGGAGTTTGGTACTTCATGCAACACACTTCAGAAAGTTCATGATGCACTATGGAACTTTATAAACATCTTACGATTCTTCCAGCTGCTGTGAATTACTTTTCATATGTCAATGGTTGCCAAAGATGTTTTATTGTAGTTGCCACTGGTCTGTAACACCTTCCATGGTACAAACCTTTTAAACACTAGCCCAAGAGGGATTACCAGTCGCACACATTGCCACTGGTTTGGCAATGAGGAGTTTGCTGCTATTGTCCACAGAGTATTGCTGAAATGTTCAGTTGCAAGGTTAAAAAGTTGGGTTTGGCTCTGGCACATGTAGTCACTTGGCCCATCATAAGTATTTATGACACCAAGTCCTGTAGTTGTACCTTTAAAGAGATGAGAGAAGATAGAGTTTTGGTTAAGGCCATGTTTCATCTTGTGGTTTTGTGCTAGCTTGGAAAGACAAGTTTGACACAGCATGCTATTGACAGGACAGCTGCTTGGTCCTCAGTAACTGGTAACTCTTCAAACTACTCTGTACAGTGCACTTTTCTTGACCAATACTGCATATAGTCTGTCATCTTGCTTAAGTGACTATTTGTTAAACTTTAGAAAGTTGAAGATAACTTAGTTTTCATTAAAAAGGGTCCACTCCATACTAAATATCAGTACTTTAGTCTTGGTTTCATTTAGTATATCTCAGGGACCAAAATCTCCCTTTCAGTTTCCATGTCCGTAGGTTTAACTGCAAGTTGTTGCAAAATATGCTGGGACAATCCAAAACCCTGGCTCAGTAGAGTAAGTACTTGGCACCTGAAATGGACCGCTGGAATTTACAGACAGTGGTGACAACTGAGTTACATCCACCTTGATTGAAACCTTTCGTTTTCTACGTGAAAGGAGTGAGATAATAATCTTAACTTCAGCTTTCCTGTTTGTACCAACAGCATCCGAAATGCCAGCCTTATTGGTTAGGTCAAGGAAAAGGTGTTCTTGTATAATGTCATTAGATCATTATGGAATGGCAGTGAGGTTAAATGTGGGAACAACATAGAGAATTTCAAAGATTTATTTAAATGCACTAGGAGTTAAAGGGAGCGGTTTTTTGTGTGTTTGTTCTTAAAGATTTTTGTCTTTAACAAAGATTTTCTTTGTTAAGCTATGATTAGAGGCTTAGTTTTTAAAAGGATGTTATATATGTCCAAAGCAATGAGTTGCACAGAAGTTCAGGTCTGTACAATATATTTAATATCAAATGCATATTAATTGCCTTTTTATTGTCAAGTGCAATGACTTTTGAAAATGTGACTTAGAGAAGGAACATTTTTTGTTCTGTGGTTGCATGTATAACCTCAGCAGAGAGAAGGGATTTTGTACACAGGTGAAAATATAACAGCATCATCCAAATCCTGTCTCTCCTGTAAATACTCACATGTGAAGTGTGACAGCCAAAATTTCTGGTGTTTCCAGTTTGTATTGGAGAGGTGAAGAGTGAAGAAAGAATATGATCCAATAGAAAAATTTTCATACTCCTTACCTTTACTCTGAGCTGTTTCTGATCCCACTGTACCCTGAGGAAGAGGAGTAGACCAGCCTGTGGAGCACAGGGAGCAGGGGCAGCACACACCTCAAACTCTGGACCTCTGAGTATGACTTTTGAGTCTTGCCAAAACCACTGAAGTGCTGAACCTGGGAACAAATAATGCTGAAGTGCTGCCTTTGCCTATGATAAATGTGGCGGGGTAAAGCTCGTACCTAACAAGTAAGAGAGGGATTTTTTGCTGCTTTTCTGACTTATCTTTTAGTGGGAAACACAATTCCTATTAATTTTTCACTGAGTAAAAATCATTATTTTATTTTCAATTGCTGTTGCAAATGTTTTTTAAGAGTTTCACATCACTGTTAACTTTCTACCAACATAGTTGAAATATATTGTAAACTGCTTGTTGGCGGGGAGGGGACAAACTGTTCAAGTTAGCTTTTTGTGAAGCTGTGATTTATTTTTTTTCTATGAATTACCAGTTTATAAATTCTAATTGAGAAATGCATTAACTTGGTATTAAAGTACCATAAATGAATTGATGTAAGTTGTCGGTTTATTCTTGCACATCATCTTTCAGACACATTGTCATTAATGTTTTTACCTGAGGCATGAGTATACACTGATGCAAATAAAGCATTAGAGCAGCCTCTCTGAGACATGTGCTTTAAGTTGCTCAGATGTACAGGTGAAATACATGCAGTACTGCATTCTGCTTCAGTGATACAAGGACTCAAGGACTGGATTAAAAATCACATTTCCTCAAGTCCCTCCATGTTCAGGAAAAAGCAGGAAAATACAAGTAAAATGACAGGAAGGAACACGGTCATAGTACAGGTTTGATGCAGAAGTGGGGTGGGGCCAATACACTGAACAGGTTTTGGTTTTATACCATAGTCTGGTGATTGCTACAGGTTCAAAAACCTTTGTGAGCTGGGGGGAGAAGTTCATGAAATAGCAAACATTGCTGGGGGTGGTAGCTGGGAGCAGAAGGTGTTTGTGTTACTTTAAGAAAGGAGCATGGGGTGTATCTGATGGGAACATTTAAGGAGTGTGCTTGCTGGATTCTGATTGTGTCTCCTTGTGGCTTCCAGCTGCCTTCTACACATCCAGTGCTCCATGATTATCGAAGGATATGGCCTTCATCCATAGTCTTTACAAATTGTTAGTCTCCTATATGGAAATCAGTTGTGAGAGTCAGAAACAAAACACACACAGACATGCACCCTGGAAACAAAAATACGTTTAAATTTCACATCAGCACACAAGCCTGAGGCAGCACTTTATAACTCAATATCAGGCTTCTCTCTCTGCTCATGAGACTCCAGTGTCTTCACACAGCAAAATTGCAACCTTGCCCTGAGCTGCCCTGCACAAGAGTGTACTCAAATTTCATGACTCATCAAGCTGGAATATTATTATTAGAATTTTATTAATTTAATTAGTTTCTAAAGTTTATAATTTTTTTCAGTGAAAGCTAATACAATGTTTGTTACTGGAACTCTATGCAGTATAAGCAAGCTTCTTAATATCTGTGTCAGCATCCAAGCTCTAATCTTTCCATCTAAAGAGCCCAAGATCTATATCAGCTATTGGAATGCTGTCCCATTATGAGCTGGAGCCTGGGCCCAGTATGATTGCTATATGTACATATATGTTTTTCTAATTACTATATATATTAAAAATTACTGGAATTTATGGAAGTAGTACTCATCAATTGTGGAGATAAGGATGGGCAAATGAGTTGCAGCCCTTTAAAGCTGGGAAGTGGCACAGGAGCATTGCTGGAATGGTCTGTCCAGAGGTCCCAGTGCTGTCCTGAGGGATCTCAACAGGCTGGAGAAATGGGCTGACAGGGACCTGACGGAGCTCTGCAAGGGGAAGTGCCAAGTCCCACCCCTGGGAGGGGCAAACCCCTGCACTGGGACAGGCCAGGGACCAACCTGCTGGGAAGCAGCTCTGCAGGACAGGTCCAGGGGGGTTCTGGTGGGCACCAAGTTGAACCCTTGTTTGCAGCAATTGCAACAAAGAAGGCAAACAGCATCTTGGGCTGGGTCATGCCGAGTGTCCACAGCAGGACAGGAGAGGTGATCCTTCACTCAGCCCTCCTCAGACACACCTGTTGCCCACAGAATCTGTGGATGCCCCACCCCTGCAAATGTTCAGTGTCAGGTTGGATGGGGCTTTGAGCAACCTGGTCTAGTGGAAGGTGTCCCCGCCCATGGCAGAGCGGTTAGAACTACATCATCATAAGGTCCCTTCCAGCCCAAAGCATTCCATGATTCTGTGATTCCTGGAGTGCTACATCCTGCTCTGGGATTGCCAGGATGAGAGAGACACAGACACACCAGACAGGCCACAAAGGTGGATGAAGTGTTGGAGCATTTGTCATGTGTCAGAAGTTGAGATACCTGGGCATATTCAACTTGGAGATAGCTCAGATATAAATTCCTTACACAGGGACTAAAGGCCAGACCCTTCTCAGTGGTGTCCAGTGACAGAACAAGAGACAAAGGGCACAAATGAGCACAAAAAATCTCAATTCAAACAAAAGAAAACAATCTTTTACTCTGAGGGTGGTCACACAAGGGAGCAGGTTGCTCAGAAAGATGGGATCTCCATCCTCCAAGATACTCAAAACCTGATGGGACACAGCCCTGATCTCACTGACCATGCTCTGAGCAGAGGGCTGGCCCAGACAGAGGTGCCCTTCTGCCTTGGTCCATCTGTGGGGCTGGTTAGATCAGTCACCGCTCATCCCCAGCTCAGGCTGAAGGCTTGAGCAAGCTCAGAACAAAGGCTGAGGGAAAGTCCATGCTGGTTTATTTGGACAAAACCAGTTCAGTTTTTATGAACCAGCTGTCACTCACTGTTGTATTTCAACATTCTTCAGCTGGCAGTATTACTGTGCTACCCTGTGTACGTATTTGCTTTGGAAGAGTCAGCCCAACTGTGTGGGCTGCTTATCTTGCTTGGTTTAATCCTGAGAGACATTCTCTTAAGCAGTTGCACTGGGAGTTTAAGTAAAATGACTCTTTTTCAGATTCATGATTACTTTAATCTAACACCCTATTTTTCATAGGGAATCACAGAACCAGGTGGTTCAAAGGAGCCTAAAAGGCAAGCATGGGATAACACATTTCCAAAGGCATAACAGTTAAATTGCAGTTAGAAAAACCTGAAAGTATGGGTTCCTTAAAATTTTGAGGACATCAGTTTGGGAGTAATTAATTTTGTTTTTCTGTAGTGTTTTTTTCCTTCAGATCTATGGGCTGCTGGTCTGGGGGTTCCTTCTCTGACTTCAAAGTACATCCACTTGAGCTGGAAGGATCTCCTGGACTGTTCCTTTTCAGTTCTGCAGGGATGGGGCACTCGGATAGCCGAGGATACAGCAGCTCTGGCTTCCTGATCACCTGACACACGTCCTAGGTCTTGTGCAACTAGAAAACAGACAGGATGGCACTGGCCCTCAGCTGTCACTGTCTAGAACAAGCATATTCCCTCCCACCACTAAAGCCAGTTGCAGTTGTATTCTGTTTGTTTTGGCAACAGGATGAGTTAGTCAGCATGCTCAACAGCACCCACATTTCCTTTGCTACTTCATAAACAGCTTCAGGAATTTGGGATATATCACTTCAGCCACTTATTTTTTCTAAGCTTTCAGTCCTATCCCTCCTTCTTGCATAAGTTGTCTTGCAGGTGGACCCATTGCTAAAAAATTGCCACAGAGCTTATCGTTAGATACAGATTCATGAACTCTTTGCCTTTAGCTTTTATGAGCACAGAAATCCCTTCATTATTACTACTCCAACACCAGGAGTCAGTTGAGAGGATACATAACACAAATATTAATGCCCTTTCCTGCATGATGTTTCAGTATTAACATCACTTTCTTCCACAAATGCTGAAGCTGAGTGCTGCCCCAATAAGAAGGAAGGTTACTTGAAAAACTATGTAAACTGCTTCAATCTCTATCAGCTTATAACTAGAATCTAACTCCAAGTCATCTGTGGACAGCATTTTCAGGAAATGAATGTACCAGTGCAACTTGTCAACCTTGTTGCCCTCAAGGGCAATTGATTCTTCAGTTGTACAATTCTGAAGAACTGACTCTTCAGCAGAAGAAACTGCTTCAACAAAATAAAATGCTTTTAGAGATCTCACAGTACAAATACTAGAGGCATCAGATATTCTCCAAGTTTATGGGGTATTTTTTAAGGAAAAAGAGGAAAAGGGGGGAATCTGGAATGTGCAAGAATCATGTCACTGTGAAGCAAAATACAAGATGATAACTATAATATTGTTCTCAGCTAAAGTTCAAGACACATATTTTTAAGTCCCTCCACCCGGAAATAAGTTTGTATCCCCAACACAAGCTATTCTTATGTGGACTCCAGTCTTCTAAGAGGTGCAGACCACTTCAAGTGGAATCTGATGCCTCTACCCTGTGACTCTAACACATAAACCTTAAAGAAAACAAACAGCACCTTGTCTTGCTTTGGATTTCAGCTCACTGTTGAACTTCCAGCTCAAGTCAGGGGCTGCAACACCCAGCGACACATTTTGGACCATGCCATCATTACTTTGACTCTTACCAGGCTTTTCGTTTGACTGCAGATATCACACCAACAAACAAGTGCACACAAGGCAGGGTTTCTCAAACTTCAAAATGTTAAGTAATGTTAAGCAATGCTAAGCACAGTTCATATTAATATAATTAATGATTAAATTAAATGAAATGTAATTGTGCTGAAAGATTTTATTTGCTAATCTTGAAATAGGTTATTTGCTTATTCATGAGGATGTGAAATACTGAGTCACAATTGATGTGCAAATGAGCTACGCTGTATATTGGAATATGCAGACAGGGTTTAACTATTTATTTAACAAATACACAGGAAAAGGATACTAATGCTAAATAATGAAACCTCTCACTGTAGAGGGAAAACCTGGGAAAATTTCAGAGTCCTTCCGTAGATCTCTCTCTCCCCTCCTTGGACCTGGGATGGGGTGGTGAGCCCACCGCCAGGGCCAAGGCCTCGGTGGAAATTCCTCCCAATGTATTCTGATGTTGAAACCGTCCAGCAGAGGAAAAGAGAAAAAAACGAAGTCCCAGGAAAACAAAAGTTCAACTCTCCGTGTCTCTCCGGAGAAAAAAGGAGCTGAAAAACTGGCTGAAAGCAAGCAAGGTGCCTTCCCCACTCTCGCTCTGCTGCCGCAGCTGAACACAGAGAGCTGTCTCTATCTCTGTGTCCTTGAAAACATGAAAACAAACTGCAAACTGCTTAGAAAGTTCCCTCGGTTTTGTCTCTCTCTCCCCTCTCAGGCTCAGTTTAAAGGCATAGAAAGGCACAAGAATTAATTTCTGGGCATGGGGCAGCGATATGGGATACACATCATAAAGTCACCCCAAGACAGGTTTTATTATTTTGTGTGTGTGGTAAGCACTTAGAAAAGGTAGAAAAAACCATACCTGAACTGTAGCAGTTCAGAACACAGTGTAACGCAATAGTAGATCCATATAACAGGCAACAGGATCATTAAAGGGCATAACTGTAGGATGACACTGCTTTACAGAATATCCTTGATATATCCGAAATTGTTGGAAGAGTTCATTACAGCTTCATTAAAGAAAGCCAATCAGTTATTCCCACTTGCTTTTCAAAATCTGTTGAAACCGTCACAGCAGCATTTGGCACGGTATTGTCAAAATGAAAATGTTGAAATCATAATTTAAATATTTATGCAGAAACATGAGTCACAGCTGTACTACCTTACAACAGAAACAAAGATAACATCAGCATGCAGGCAGCTCACTTACACACTGTAGATCAGCACTGCCAAACTAGTTTGCACTAAATGTGTGGTACTAAACACTTATGAGGAAAGATGGTGAGGTCTTTCATAATAAAATTTTAAAAACTAAGTGGTGTGGTAATTCCTATTTACAGATATTCCCTTAAGATTGTTAATATTATGAATTTTCACCTAAAAATTCCTAAAAGTCAGGAAGTACCAGTTACACACACTTAATAGTCCATACCCATTAAAGTATAATTAATAATTTCTTTCTCTCAGTGGGTATTTCATTTTGGACACTGCCTAGACTTTGAAATGACTGATGTTCCATAGTGAAGAAAATGGGCGTATATAAGATCCGTGGATCTCTTGTTTCTCTTTTATTTTGAAGATAGAGGTTTTGTAGAGCATAAGACATGGGACTGAAATTACACTGAGCTACAACCTTTGCATACACACCTCCAAGGTACCTCTCTCTCGCTCTCTTCTGGCACTGTAAACAACACAGACATGTTCAGAAGGCTGCTAACAGTTGCTGGATTATTATTTTGGGTCTGCTTATCTACTCCATCACTCTGTCTGGACTTGGTGTCAGTAAAAGCATTCCTGTTTCAGAACAGGAACAAGGAGCTGGGGTTTCTCCATCTGTCCTCTCACCCTGTTACTGTAGTGAGATGATGTGTGGCAGTCTTAGGGCATATGGAATCACACACAGATGCCAGGCAACATCCTACTTTCAAAGCACGGTTTCAGACCATGTACTCCTTTATTCACCTTTATAGTGTGTCCCTTCTCTTGATGGTCAGATATGTAACTCCAGCCCAAAAGAAACACTATATGGAGGGATGAGCTAAACAAGAGTTCTGCCAAAGTCCACACATTGAGTGGTTGTTGGGTTTCAGGGTAGCATCTTGTAGGGGTTTTGACAGGTCTGGTTTACATCATGTCAAGAACAGAGTACTGCTTCTGGAAAACAGTATTTGGGAGAGAAAATATAAGTGTTTGATGCACTGCATTTATATGAATTCAAACACTTCTGCTCACTCCCAGGCTCAGTGCTGAAGCCAGGCCCACACTGCAGCCCCTGGCCAGCAGAGCTGTGCTGCCCATGGCCAGAAGGATGCTCTGGGCATGGTTGATGATGTGGTGCCTGCACACACTACACATAATGGCACCACTCTGCTCTCACTGGCTTCATGGGCACTGGGGTGGGGACTGGTCTAAAACCTCTGTACTAGCACCACAAAACTGCTCTACTGTTACCTGTTTCTCTGCATTTAGAAAGGCTTTTGCAGAGCTCACCTTGGCATCTTGGGCCTGAACGAGACCAGGCTGTTATCAGAGCAATTTCAACAGCTCATTTTTCAGGGCAAGTCACATAATGCTTCTAATTTAAACAAATTAGAACAAATACAGTCTATTAAAACTAATCTTTCTTCTGTGAAGACAAACTTCCAAATAATGCAGGAAAAGAATTAATGGTGATAGTTTACAAAAGCCCCCAGTGGCAGAATCCCTTCATTTTGGGTCTATGCACAGGTAAGATTGATTGACTCCTCAGTCCCCCTTGTCCTTACACTGAGCTTGAGTAGCGTCCCACATCTTTGGAAATTTTCCAAAGAACAAAAAATAGATTTGTCACCACTGCCATTTTCTTACCAGAGCAGATGTTAAGGAAATGTGGTCCTGGTAAATATGAAAATACTGTTTGATCAGTCAAGTAACTACATCCCTGGCCCCATGTGTGGGGCTTGTCATTTAGCAATGCATATTTCATACACAGAAGTCATTAGCATAGATAGTTACTATGTTACTATGTTCATTTTCAACAAGCCTATATTTGTTTGGCTCCTTTGACATTTTCATCCTTTGCTAGTGCCACCTGGGTTAACATTAAGTTAATGCCACAAGTGACTTGAAATAGTAAATTATTGTGCAATTTATAAACAACCATAATATAAACAAAACAGAACAAAAAATATCCACATGGTAATGGTAAGTTCTGCTTTGAATCTGGAGCTTTTGACTGATTGAAAGTTTAAAGCACAAATTGCATTTTCTGAACAGAGGAGCTTTCTTAATCACATTTTGCCTTTGCTGAAAAGTACCATCTGTTTATAATTTAAGAAAATACACTTGTTGACTGTGTTAATTTATCAAGAAAGCTCAATTCATTTATAATTAAAGGCACTCTCTTGGCAGTTTGACAAACAGAAGCCCTTTGTTTATTCACAAAAGAAGCCATGTGCAGGCAGCACACTAAGTCTTGCTCTCTTATCCTCGTGCATCACATACCCAAGCAGATTCTTGCTGCCAATTAAATCTGGGCCATCTTTTTGGGCATGAGGATGTGGAGTGAGATTACACTTTGTCCCTGCGTACGTCCTTGTTGGATGGATACGGAGGAGTGTTTAACACCATCATCAGCAGGTGGGCAAACACCACTGGCTTTCTGTCAGCACCCTGTGGCTGGATCAGTCAGGCAACAACCTGGCATCATTCTGGATCCCATTCAGTCACCTTCCTCCATTCACTTCTCTTCATTCACTGACTGTTTTGATATGGGCACACCCTGTTTAAGTGACTCAAAATAAGACTAACAGCAGGGCAGCTGGCCCTAAACTTGTGCCCAGTGGGCAGCACAAGCTGGTACTTTGGGGGGCATTTCAGGGACTTTGAGGAATTATTTTGGACCTTCAAAGGCAGCAAAGCTCTGTGTTTGCAGTAGGACTGAATAATCCACCTGGGGTCACACTAGGATTCTTTTGTTCAGGGCTGTGACTCTCAAACAGCAGGACCTAAACAGATACGTATAGTCTGATCAAAGACCAAGTCCTTAACAAGGATGGCAGCCTGGCAGCTCCCACCCAGCCACTCACACCATGTCAGCTTTGCCCAGGTGACATTTAGAGACCTGCCAGGATCTTCAACAAAAATAAAACTAATTTAAAAATCCAGAGTACTGCAATTTCTCAGGTTTATCAAATTTATCAAATAAATTGTGTAAAGGAAGTGGACTTAAAGCACTACAAAAGTTTTAATTAAAATTTATTTCAGTATGTAAAAGGAAACCATGAACTTTTATAATTAAATCTTGGAAAAAGGAATTTAATGAAAATGCCAGTGCGTAAATTGCATTAATTGTGTAAAGCTACTCAACGTGGCTTTCTCTGCTGCTTTGCTGATAGAGTAGGAAGGAGAAGGATGAAAACACCATGCCAAAACCTCTCTGCACAAGAGTGGATATTAGTCAATTCAAATTCTTTCCTGTTTAATAGAATGCATTAGCTTAACTTTCAGAGGGAGGAAAGTAATATTCTCAGCGGTGAAAAACAGCTGGGTATCATTAATGGCTTCAAAGTGGAGGTGGTGCTTTCATCACTTCCATTTCACTTCCTCCTCCCTTCTGCCTCCCTTTTCAGAGCCATAGCTTTATTTTCCCTGTTCTCACTTAACTGACTCCCAATTACAGCTTTCTGGCAAAATGAAGCTGAATTTTTGGAGGTTTCCTTCTATATCTTGTCAAGCAATGCACTGATGCTTAATGTTCAACAGATTTTCTTTTCCTCTGGGTTACGTTTCTTTCTGTTGTCTGAACCACCTCACAAAAAATGTGAGAGGAGCTCTCCTACATCACGTGTGCTCAAATCCCCTCACGCCTAACTCCTCCACAAGTGGAGCTGTAACTTTGATATCAAAAGGACAGACAACATTTATTATGTTCCCTCTTTTTCCAAACACCACTCTTGTCTCCACAATGGTGGCTGCAGCATCCTGCTCTGGAGAGCCCTTGTTCTCCCCTTGCCCTGCCCCAAAGTCACAGCTGGAGCAGAAGGCAGGCTGTGTGCTGGCCTGGCTCTGACACATCCAAGCTGTCAAAGCTGCACAACTTGCAAAATAACTTGATTTTTGAGGTACCTACAAGAAGGTGGTGGCCACACACATTACAATTTCACTAAATACTTGTTTTTCTGCAGGTGCACTCTGGCCTTGACCTGGACTAAATACCAGTGGTCACTGTGCAGGTGTCACCCCTTGGCCTAAGGTGGCAGAAGTGGTCTGGCACTGCCCCAGGAAGCACAAAGGCTGCCACCTGAGCAAGGGTCTGACATACATATTTATTAGGCTTAAACACTCCTGGTGTGTGGTATGTCCCTGATGAGGCAGGCAGGAGCTGGGGATGGGGGGATAGTGGTGCCCTGGCTGTTTCCCTCTGATGCTCAGGGGGATAGCAGCTGGAGTGTTGCACTGGATTTATTTACAGACACTGCAGGGAAAGGGAAGAAGCAGCTCCACATTTAACACACTGAGTTTAACAATCCATCTTTAATACTTCCTATTTACTGCATACTTCCTACAAGACCTGCATCATTTATTTCTAGGCAAAGAGCCTGACTTAATGCAAGTAGCTCTGCGTTGAGGTAACCTCCCATCCGTCTCTCCCCTGGAGCTGTGGGAGGAGAGGGCAGCTGTGACAGGGTGGGTGGTCACCATATGCAGCTTCTGCAGGGACCAGGGCACTCTGAGAGCTGCCCTCCAGCCCAGAGCCCTTCTTCCTTGCAGGCAATCATGCAAACTAAAGAATCATCAGAAAAAAACCCCAGCAAATCCAAGGAGAAATTTTCCTCCTCTTACCCCAATTTCTTTTTCTTCCTTTCTGTGATCCACTGGCAGGAGGAAGGACAAATAGAAATGGTTTTTATGTGGCCTAGTCTTTCTCTCTACTGCTTTTTTGTGCTTGTCTTTGCAGATAGAGAAATTTTTATGGTTTCTGAGAAATAAGAAAGGGAAAGGCTCAGCCTTTTGCAGCAGCTGCTGCTTGTTGCTCTCCCCAGGAAGGAGCTGTTGCCAAGCAAAGAGGAATTTCTTTGAGGCGGTAGCTGAAGACCAGATTTTGCAGGATTAGCTCCAGTCAGACACAAAGTGCCATCATTGAGCATACATCTGGAAAAGGTCACAAAGCAGAGGAATTGCCAGCCTGTCTCTATTTGTTCCCTCTGATGGTCAGGATCCAGTGTTATCTGGGTATTACTGTACCCCACGTTATATTAAAGATGAACTTCCCTGTTCTTCCATATTCCTTCACCTGATACATGCTTTTCTCCTGATTACTGCTCATTCCTCTGGCAACAGGAGACCCTGCTGCTCTTTGTTTTATGCATTAGGAAAAGCCCTGGTGGCACTCCTGGATGATCAATAAATGAGTCACAGCCTGTGGCATTTAATTATTTACAGCTGTGCCCCAAACAGGTTTCAGTGATACAGTTGTAGTTCTGTGGTGGAAGGTAAAGCTCTTAATTAATATATTGATCATCCCAGAGGGATAGGGGTGGGTGTTTTTCACTGCCAACCTTTTAATTGGTGAGGAAAGTCATGAAATCTCAGCACTGCCCCAGGGATGGTGCATTTAGCAAATGAGATAGGTGCATATCCTAAGGAGCACAGGCAGGATAAAGGGTTTATTCCCTTCCTCCAGGGGACTGCAGCTGGTTTCTCAGCCATTGATTTTTTGTTTTTCCACTTTCTCCCTCCTTAGGGATCGCTCTTCCACCTAATGGGATTGCCACTGTTAACTTTAATTATTTTAATACAGGTTTCTCAGTGGAAATCTCTTGTGGATTAAAAATATCAATTGCATGTATGCTTATGTATATATGTATATATTTAAGGCTTCTAGTTTTCACCTCTTCTCAAGCTTCAAGAAGAAGATAAAAATAATTCTATTTTTCAAATCATGTAGTGTTTGAGTTGTTGGACTTGGCAGCATGTTTATGTCCTCTAACTGGACTTTGGAAGACAGGTCTCAGAGAGAAGGTCTGTTGGGTTTCAAGGGATTATCTTCTCGTTATGTATCTTTTCTTTTTCTCTGTGATGTAGAGTAGCGTGAGTAGGTCAGGATTATTCTACTTGAAGTTAATTATTTTTCCATTGCCTCCCTTTGTGAAGTGTTGAAAGAGAATCTTACGGTGTTTCATACACTTGTAATATGTCAAATAGCTGATTTTTATTTTTTATTCCCTTTTAAAATTAAATGGCATTTTCTGCTTTTTAGGATTTGATCTGTAACAAAATGAATCATTGAAAAGTTGTAGTTCGATTTTTTTTTTTCTATTGGGGGCACAGAAAATTGAAAACAGCAGTTCATTATTAGAATGCGAGAAGTCAAAAAATTATTCTAAAATCAAAATGTGAGTAGGTGGATGAATATGTAAAATACTTGCAATTATTGTGCTTTCCAGACTGCATGGTGGGACTTGTATTATTTATATTCTGTCACAAATCTATTACCTATTAACTGTGATGAGCGATCAGCTCCAGATTAAATTCTGAGCCAGTGTACTTTTCTTTGAGTGCTCATTTTAGTTTCAAAATAACCTTCATTCTCTTCCTGCTTTTCCTGATGGGGCTAATGAGCGGCACTTGTACAAAATACCCCAAAGGCAGTTAAAACCCCCGAATTTAATTGCTGGTTAGAAAAAACTTTTTCTGAGAACATTTCTATTCCAAGCCCTGAACAGTCATTTGAAATCACCCAAATGATGTTTATGTAGCTGGAGGGGTTTTCAGCCACTGAGAGCTGGCAGAAGGGGGTTTTACCCCTCACATGCTGACACAACAAAGCCCGGAGGTCAATGCTGAAACCCCTCTGGAAGGTGGCACTCAGTGCCCATCACACAATGAAAATGGGGTAGAGCTCCTCACCCAAAAGGGGCTGTATCCTTCTGTTGCTGTTAAGCAGGCACACAGGCAAAGAAGAAAGAGAGGGGACTCTCTGTATGTGTTCCACACAGATCTATTCTGGTGAAAAGACAGGGACAAAGAAGCCAATTGGTGGGAGGGTCCAGGGATCTTATACTGGGTACAGAATAGGTGGGGAGAGGGATCTCAGCCAATGGATAGAGACAAGCAGGGGGAATTGACAGGAGGGGGGAGACAAGCAGGTGGGATTGACAGGAGGGGAACCAATGGGAACAACACATAGGAGGGACTTAGGGAAGGATCCAATGGGGTGTCAAGGAACAAGGAACTTTCTAGAACTAATACATATTAAAGAAGGGAAATGAATATACATAACTTCATACATAAAACAGGGAGGGGAAAACATTAACTAATCATAAGAAAACATGCAAAAGACAGAACAAGGGACTCATGGGTTCTCACCATGACTGCAAAGTTACATGCTAAACTTGGGTTGCTGACCACCACAGTTGGTTGTCTTCAGTTCTCCTCAGGAGAAAGAGTGGCTGGAGTCAGCTGCACTGCCACACATAGCTGCTTCAGGATAAATATTTTGTACTGAGCAGTTCATTGGGTCTATACATCTCTTTGGGGTTTGCTCAGATCTTCTTTGCTTATGAATAACTAAATTTACTTCTAAACAACTTCTTTGCTTATTTTCAAACACTGAAACTTCATTGGAGAAAGTGAGAATAAGTGAGGAAGTTTTGGGGATGTGGGCACATGCCTAGGTGTTGACTGGGCCATGGTTAAATCTGATGAAATGTTTACCCCAGTAGTTACCAAGACTATGAACTGGGATCAGGAGAAGGCAGGATGTTCTCTCCTTATTTTCCTCACTTGTTGGAGCAGTATGGCAGTGCCCAAGTGTGACTGATAGGTAAAGCTTTGTAAAGGGAAGGCCTGGTAAAATCATGGCTCCAGCCTGTTAGTTAGCCTAAGTAGAAATGGACTGTGGGAGAATGACTCAGCTAGGATAGAGGAAGTGACGCATGCTGCGTGAATGCCTCATGCCCGCACTGTGGTGTATGGTGGTTGGTTAAATTGGGTTTGTTGTGCCTTAAAACTATGTGAACTAACAACTGACGAATGGCATAAAAAGGCCAGGTTTTTGTAAATAAGGTTCCTCCTTTGCTCTTGCCTGGGGACTCCTTGCTGCTCCATATCCTTACACCCAAGGACATCTTTTTTCTCCTTCCCATGACTAAACGTGCTGGTTTGAAAGTAAACCAGTGGATGTGAGAGATTTCAGGTCAGTGTTACAATATAATAGAATTACTGTTGCAGTGCTTGGTTTGGTTTAGCAAGCCGCAGCCTTCTCAGGAAGTGCTGTGAGGCTGGTTAGGACAGAGCGGCAGTTCCGAACTTCAGCTTACCAGACGTCTCCTGGAAATACAATTCAGCAGAGAGGAAATAGTGTAGGAGTGCTGCGTTGCTTGGTTTGGTTTAGCAAGCAGCAGCCTTCTAGGGAAGCGCTGCGAGGCTGGTTAGGACAGAGTGGCAGTTCCACTCTTCCGTAGTCCTTCCGGATGGCCCCGCATACCTGCTCCCTCTAGCTGTTGGCCCCACAACACAGTAACAGGAAAGGAGGTGAGAAGGGTCCTTCCATGTGGGCCTCAGAGGAACCTTTATTGCACGATGACAAGCTGATTCCCAGAGGCAGAGAGACCTGGTGGTCAGGGAGCAGGG
>NW_008236964.1:4470-5119 GCF_000691975.1 Corvus brachyrhynchos | reverse complement strand
TAAGGCCAAGTGTGGCTCCCAGCAGCAGCAACCAGAGTGGCTCGACATCGTTGTCTTCCTCATTGTGCTCTTCACTCTCCCACTCAGCATCTGCAATTTCCTGCAGCAGCTCGGTTACATCACTGTGTCCTCCCAGGTTGTTTTCCCGTTCACCTGCATCCACAGCACCATCAAACCCTTCATCTACTTCCTGGTAGGGATGTACAAGAGGCCCTGCTCCATCGGTTCCCTAAGGAAGGCCCTCAAAGCAACTTCTGAAGGAAACACTGCCAGCAGCAATGATGACAGCAGGGACATGGTGACACTGTTGATTCCTTCCCCTGCACTGCTGAAGGACCCCGGGACAGTGGCTGAGGGATTCCTTGAGTCACACAACAATAAATATCCACGGGATCACCCTCCCTGTGGTGGTTTATTCCTGCAGGAGTAGGGAGCAGGGGCAGTGCCACGGGCAATGTGGGAGGGATGCTCTGCAGGGAGCACACTGGAGCATGGATTTCCTCCTCCCTCCCGGCTCCATGTGGCTCCAAGCAGTGCAGCCGGGCTCAGTCCTGTTCCCTGGCTCTATTCCCCATGGAATGACCCTCACTGCCTCTGGGCCCCAGGGAATAAACTCTGTTTCCTTTGGCTCAGCAGATGAGTTTCATGG
>NW_008236964.1:0-623 GCF_000691975.1 Corvus brachyrhynchos | reverse complement strand
CCCCCTCTCATTCCTGGGCTGGATCCTTAGGACCCTGCACTACAAATGTGCTGCTGAACTTTGATTTCTGGTTCAAACCTACTTTTGCCACTTGTATACCACAATTTCAGTGGTACTTGCCCTTCACCACGCAGTTTCCAGGAGAATTCATGCAACAATAAATTCTGTGCGTGAGCTGGAGCGCAGGCACACAGCAGAGGGGTGATTTGGGATTTCAGGAATGTCATTTTTTCTGAGAGGAGGTGAATCAATGCTGCTCTCTTGGCTACAACCCTTAGGAAGTCTGAGGTTTCATCTGAGTCATCTACACTCCCTGGGGAGTCAGACAGCAGCGTACAGAGAATTCCATGGAATTCCTAGAAAGCTGCAGTGAGGGGATTCCTGCCCAGGCTGACATGTGCCTGGGAGCTGGGATGCTCCTGCTGGAAGCTGCTGTGCGTGGGGACCCTGGGACCAGAGCTGTCACCTCTCCTCCTTGCTGACACCCCATTTGTGTCCCCAGCTATGGAATCTCACAACTCCTCACCATGCCAATCCTTCCAAGGGCAACCACTTGATGATCCATGAGCTAAAGGGGCTCCAGGAGAGGCGGAGAGGGACTTTGGACAAGGGCCTGGAGTGAC
>NW_008236963.1:345-1578 GCF_000691975.1 Corvus brachyrhynchos | reverse complement strand
AAAACAGAAGGGGAACTCCTAAAACCCCAACACTGGGGAATGAGACGCTGAAGAGCAGCAGCACGGAAAGGGTTCTAGAGGTCCTGGTGAATGGCAAATTGTATATGAGTTAACAGTGTGCCCTGGCAGCCAGGAGGGCCAACCATGTCCTGTGGTGCATCAAGCGCAGCACTGCCAGCCAGTCGAGAGGTGATTGTCCTGCTCTACTCTGCACTAGTGTCGCCTCACCTCAAGCGCTGTGTGCAGTTTTGGTCACAATATAAAAATGTTCTAAAGCTATTAGAGAGCATCCAAAGGAGAGCTACAAACATGGTGAAGGGCCCGGGGGGAAGCCATATGAGGAGTGGTCACTTGGTTTGTTCAGCCTGGAGGAGACTACAGGGAGACCTCATAAAAGTCTACGACTTGCTCACAAGGGGAAGTGGAGAAGCAGGCACTGATGTCTTCTCTCTGGTTACCAGTGACAGGACCCAAGGGAATGGCATGAAGCTGTGTCTGGGGAGTTTTAGGTTGGATATTAGGAAAAGATTCTTTACCCAGAGAGTGATTGGTCACTGGAACAGGCTCCCTGGGAAAGTGGTCACAACACTGTTGTAACCGCTGGACTCTGTCTAGCAGGCTGCTGCGGCCAGAAAGCTCAGCGAGGGTTTCCTAGGGGCATGCGATTAATCGCATCCCGGAATCCATTTCGGACAGCCCTGCGATCTGGCTCCGGCAGCTAGCAGTGTTACAATGCAGTGGATGACAAAGAAGGTAGAGAAGGTGTTACAATCCAGTTTAGACCCAGGAAAGCAAAGCAAGCAAAGTCTCTGAACAAGTTCTCTGGAAAGAACTTAGAAGGTTCAAAATATCCCCAGAAATGAGATTAAAACCAAACGAGGTTAGATGTTGTTGCCAAAAAATTGATGTATTTTATTTAATAGTAAAAGAGGCAAAGAGAAGGGAAGAGAAAAGAAAGAGGGAAAAGAAAAATAAGTGTGCATGGGGGGTGGGGGAACAGGGAGAGGTGACAGGGGTTAGGTGGAAGCATATCACCCATCTGAGGGTCCCAACAATGTCTCATTGCTCCCCTCCATCTGATCTGCTGGTGGTGAGGGTCCCCTGTTGCCGCCATGGCCATGCCGCTACATGCTGCCACACGCCATGTCACGCCGTCACACCACACGCCACCACACCACACGCCAAAGAGTACAGAACTCCGTGGATTAATATACACTTCGGGCCAGGTGGGAA
>NW_008236963.1:0-202 GCF_000691975.1 Corvus brachyrhynchos | reverse complement strand
GATGAGCCCCCTCGGTGAGTCCCCCTCAGCTGGGCTCCTCTGCACAGTGGAGGATGGGCAGTCACTGCACCTCTGACCAGTGGTTTTTTCAAGATACCCAGAGCCTCTCTTCCCCCCGCCCTTTGGTGGAGGGTCTGTGTGAGCCTGGCAGCTGATAGCCCTGGGGCGATGGTCTCTCCACTTTGGAGGTGTTAAGCTTGTG
>NW_008236962.1:493-730 GCF_000691975.1 Corvus brachyrhynchos | reverse complement strand
AGGATCTAAAAAGAAATAAAAGAAAATTGATTAGAGGATCTCAAAAAAATGGGGAGACGAGGAATGGCCCGCTGAGCGCATAATTGAAACATATGGGCCAGCCTCCTGGGCACAAGATGGGAGTTGGGGATATCGAACCCCAATTTACATGCTGAATCAGATTATAAGACTCCAAGCAGTTGTAGAAATAATAACGAACCAAACCGGTCAGGCATTGGAATTACTAGCTAGCCAACA
>NW_008236962.1:0-471 GCF_000691975.1 Corvus brachyrhynchos | reverse complement strand
GTGTATCAGAATAGGTTGGCTTTAGACTATCTATTGGCTGAAGAAGGAGGTGTTTGTGGAAAATTTAATACATCAGACTGTTGTTTGAAGATAAATGACCATGGGGATGCCATCTTAGATATAGCCAAAAATATCAGAAAAATAGCCCATGTACTGGTCCAAAAGTGAGAATCCGCACTAAAACTTAGTTGATGGGATAACGTATTGGGAATAGAATAGTGGAAGAAGCTAGACACATAATGCAACCACAGGCTTGATATTTCTCCCTTGCCTGATCCCCTGCTTTATTCGATTAATGTCTATTGTGGTCCAAGGCATGCAAATAGTACCAATGCCCGTGGAACCAAAATTGGCTACATCTGGAACGGCACAAAAGATCATGGTGTTGAAGAAGCAAAATGATGTCAAAGACCCCTTTGAAGGAGTAAGGTTGATTTATAAAAAAATGAGCAAATAATAAAGGCTAGAAAA
>NW_008236961.1:16413-17357 GCF_000691975.1 Corvus brachyrhynchos | reverse complement strand
TATATTTCTAAATTTGACCAAACTGGAACACTGCATGAATGCCTCATGCCTGCACCGTGGTGTATGGTGGTTGGTTAAATTTGGTTTGTTGTGCCTTAGAACTATGTAAGCTAACAACCGACTAACGGCATAAAAAGGCCGGGTTTTTTGTAAATAAAAGTCCTCCTTTGCACCTGCCTGGGGACTCCTCACTGCTCCCTAGCGTTACAGCTGGGAATGAGGGAGGGCCTAGCATTACAGCTGGGAATGAGGGAGGGGTGGGGGAAAGGTGTTTTTAAGGTCTTATTTTACTTCTCATTATCCTGCTCTGATTTTCTTAGTAAAAAAATTCAGTTAATATCTCTAATTCGAGTCTGTTTTGCCCATGATGGTATTTGATAAATGATCTTTCCTGGTCCTTATCTCAACTTATGAATCCTTCATTATATTTTCTCCCCCTTGTCCAGCTGTGGAGGGGAGTGATAGAGAGGCTTTGGTGGGTGTCTGGCATCCAGCCAGGGTCAACCCACTACAAAAATTAATAAATAAAAGTTTTAAAATTTCAAATATTGTTTATACCATCTTTATCCCATCCTTCTTTAATTCCTATTTTTATGTATTATTTATAATGTACAATACATGTATATAATTGTCATGGGTTAGCATAGCTACGGAAGTGATTCTCTTCCAAAGAGGTGCTTACAGCTTCCTCTATGACCTGACAGAACCTATCAACTGGCTAGTTTGATTACTGGCAACTTTTTAAGCCACTTAAGGAGCTTGACACACCCCTGTGATCCACATTTAAGAATGGACAAACCCCGAGAAAGCTCTCTCTTGCTTCCGGCCCTGGGACAGGTAACTGGGAGGGGGGGGCCCGTGAGGCCCAGTGGGCCCAGGCCAGGACACAGCCATCCTGGAGCCGTGGGGCGCCGTTCCATCCTCGGCCCCCCCCACGCCCTTGT
>NW_008236961.1:11814-15429 GCF_000691975.1 Corvus brachyrhynchos | reverse complement strand
ATATTAAGTTTTGTGCCTGCTTTGCTTTCTCCTAATTCTTATCTCACAGAAGGTAAATAAGTAAGTAATGAGTATTTTGAACCAAAACCACTACACTAATTTGGTGTTTCTGCCCGGTTACAAACTGAGCCCACTACAATAATTTATAAATATGTATATATATATAGGGAGTACACACTCAAAAAATGTTACTGATACATGATCATTTTGATACATTTATCTAATTTAACAAGTTTGGAGATCACTGCTCTAGAGTAGCAAATGGGTAGGTCATGATCAGTGAATTAGAATCCAGTTGGAGGCCTGTAGTCAGTGGTGTTCCCCAGGGATCAATAGTGGGTCCAGTCTTATTCAACTTGTTTATGAATGACCTGGACAAAGGGATAGAATGTACCCTCAGCAAGTTTGCTGATGATACAAAACTGGGAGGAGTGGCTGATACACCTGAAGGCTGTGCTGCCATTCAGCATAGGCTGGAGTTGGGCAGAGAGAAATCTAATGAGGTTCAGCAAGGGCAAGTGCAGGGTCCTGCACTTGGGGAGGAATAACCCCAAATACCAGCACAGACTCGGGGCTGACCTACTAGAGAAAAGTTCTGCAGAGAAGGACCTGGCAGTCTTGGTGGGTGACCAGTTGACTATTGGCCAGCAGTGTGTCCTTGTGGCCAAGAGAGCAAATGGTATCCTGGGGTGCATCGGGAAGAGTGTGGCCAGCAGGTCAAGGGAGGTGATCTTGCCCCTCTACTTGGCCCTAGTGAGGCCACATCTGGAGTGCTTGTGTCCAGTTCTGGGCTCCTCAGTACAAGAAAGACAAAGAGCTAGTGGAGAAGGTCCAGTGGAGGCCACAAAGATGATTTGGGGTCTGGAGCATGTCTCTTATGAGGAGAGACTGTAGAAGCTGGACCTTTTTAGTCTAGACTGAGCAGGGATGTCATCAATGCATATAAATATCTTGAAGGTTCCAGACTCTTTTCTGTGGTGCCCAGCGACAGGACAAGGAGCAATGGTAATAAGCTAAAATACAAGAAGTTCCACCTCAACACAAGGAAGAACTTCTTTCCATTGAGGGTGGCAGAGCCCTGGAACAGGCTGCCCAGGGAGGTCGTGCAGTGTCCCTCTCTGGACACATTTAAAACCCATCTGGACCTGTGTAACCTGCTTTAGGTGACCCTGCCTTGGCAGGGGGATTGAAACTGGGTGATCTTCAGAGGTCCCTTCCAACCCTAACAATTCTGTGATTCTGTGATTATATGTGGAAACCAACAAGCTGCTCTGAAAGTTTCACAGAGCTCAACTTGGACACAATCACTTTGTACCCTTGAGAATTCGGTTTGTACCCATGAGAAGTTTTAACATCAACAAAAGCAAGAACCCAAAACAACAGATGAAGAATGCACATCTGCACTGGGGAGGCTGTTATTCACTTTAGATTTGTTTTAGATGGTTGTTAATTGCAAGTAACCAGTAGTTTTGTGGGGTGTTAATGTAGAAGCCAATGGGGACACAGCACAAGTGCCAAGAAACTGTATAAAAGAGGCTTTGTAGAATTAAACATGCTTTTTGCCACTGCCTGGAGTTGTCAGTGTATATATGTGTCATGACCTGCCTCAACAGCGACAATTATACATTCAGCATTCATAGAAATAGGTAATAAATTTCCCCAAAATCATTTAGCAACATTCTTATCTCCAATTGGATAGATATGGATTGGATGGATGAACTATTCTGTGGATAAGGAATTGACTGGATGGTCACACCCAGAGACTAGTGGTCAATGGCTCAATGTCCAGATGGAAATCAGTGATGAATGGCATCCCTCAGGGGTCTGTATTGGGACCAGTACTGTCTAATATCTTAATCAATGACACAGACAATGGGATTGAGTGCACCCTCAGCAAGTTTGCAGATGACACCAAGTGAGTGGTGCAGTTGATATGCCTGAGGGACAGGGATGCCATCCAGAGGGACCTAGATGAGCTCAAGGAGTGGGTTCACCAAGGCCATGTGCAAGGTGCTGCCCCCAGGTCTGGGCAACCCCTGGTATCAATCCAGGCTGGGGGATGAAGGGACTGAGAGGGACTTGGGGGTGCTGGTGGATAAAAAAATTGGACATGAGCTGGCAATGTGCGCTTGCATCCCGGAAAGCCAGTCGTATCCTAAGATGCATAAAAAAAGAACTGTGGCCAGCAGGTCAAGGGAGGCAATTCTCCCCCTCTACTATTCTCTAGTGAGACTCCATCTGGAGTACTGCATAGTGCTCTGGGGTCCTCAGTAAAAGAAAGACATGGTCCTGTTGGAGTGGATCCAGAAAAGGGCCACAAAAATGATCAGAGAGATAGGACATCTCTCCTATGAGGAAAGGCTGAGAGATGGAGTTTTTTAACCTAGAGAAGAAAAGGCTTCAGGGAGACCTGTTTGAGACCTTTCAGTACTTAAAGGAGACCTATAAGAAAGAGGGCAACAGACTTTTTAATAGGGCCTGCAGGAATATAACATGAGATAATGGTTTTAAACTGAAAGAGGATAGATTCAAACTAGATGTAAGGAAGAAACTTTTTACAATCAAGGTGGTGAAACACTGGCACAGGTTGCCCAGAGATGTGGTAGATGCCCCATCTCTGGAAACATTCAAGGTCAAGGCTCTGAGCAACCTGATCTAGTTAAAGATCTCCCTGATCATTGCAGGGGATTGGATGAGATGACCTTTAAAGGTCCCTTTCAACTGTCTTGGGTTACAATGTAAGGTGTAACCAAAAGTACTATTCTACTACCATCTACAAGAGCTGTTAAAATGGGAGGAGCAGTGTTCTTTATCTTCTCCATGACTCAGCCCTGATAACTCCCTCTGGGAAAGCAGCAGCCACCCTGGGGGGGCTATCTCCACTAATGGGCCATCAAGGTCTCACAGAGTGACTCATAGAATTACATCATCCCATTGTGAGATGCCCTGCCCTGGGGGAGAAACCAAACATTCCTACATGGATATAATCTGAGGTTTGGAACACCACGATAGCACTACCACTGGATTCCCAGAGGACAAGAGCTCAATAACCACCACTGGACCTCCAGAGAAGGACCGGATTTTTCTACAGGATCACCGCTTCGACAAAACCACATCCATAACTCCAGTGCGACTGCTACCACCACCCTGACCAAAGGGGTGACAGGTCGTATTCTGACTTTGTCGATTTAAGACTGTTTCTGTACTATTGCCTTTATTTTAATTTTCCTATTAAATTGTAGTTCTGACTTGGAATCCCTCACAAGATATCTGTGTGGAGTTTTGTTGGGGTTTTAGTTTAGTCCTAGGTTTTCTTTTTCTGTTAAAGGAATTTTTTCCCATATGCATGTTGCTAGGGGACAAATGGCTGTACTTAAGAAAGACAAAAGAGTTGCCCATTGGGGGTGGGGCGGGCCTGGCTACTCCTTTGTTTCACCTGGGTGTGGGGTCAGTTCGCTCTCAGCGTCTGGAGAGAGAAGCTGCAGAGAAAAGAGCTGCTGGTTCTTTTCTTTCGGCCGTTTTTCTTTCTGCTGGAAAAAACGCTGGGATCCCAAAGCCGCTTTCCCTGCCCTGCTGGAGGCCAGGCTGGGGCCGGCCCGTCCCCCCGCGGCTTCG
>NW_008236961.1:5161-5601 GCF_000691975.1 Corvus brachyrhynchos | reverse complement strand
TGTTTTAGGGTGAGCTACCCATGGCTCTGTACTTGTATCAGTATCAGCATGTATATATATATATAATTCGGGTGATGCACGTATTTATATGGTTAAAAGGGTTAAGTTTCATGTAACAGGTTAGTATGGGAAAAACTCGGGGTGGATAATGTTGCGGTTTTAGGAGCTCTCCTGTTTTGGTTTTTTTTATGTTAAAGGAATTTTACCCATACATGTTGCTAGGGGGACAAATGGCTGGGTATGTAAGAAAAACAAAAGGGGTGGCTATGGAGTGGGGCACATCTGGCTACTCTTTTGTTTCACCTGGGTGTGTGGGCAGTCAGTCCCTGAACGCCGGAGAGGGAGGCTGTTTTTCATCAGCTGCTTTTCCTTCTGCCGGAGAAACCCCAGGATCCCCAGCCCACCTTCCCTGCCCCGCTGGGAGCCCGGCCCTCGCCGGG
>NW_008236961.1:2503-4376 GCF_000691975.1 Corvus brachyrhynchos | reverse complement strand
ATGTACTCATGTCTTTCTGGTCCTTAGGCTTCATTGAGGTACTAGTGCTTTTTTGGTCCCTAGGGTTGTTTGCCTATCCACAACTTGCTCCAATCTTGTCCCTGGTATGTAAATTTTACAGAGAAGGGAGACGAATCAGGATTTCTATTTTGCTGTGCTCGGTGATAATGATTTATAAGAAGTTGATAGAGGTACAAGCAGCTGTTCGAGGTGTGTATGATAAGTGGTTTCTCCGTCCTAACCCCAGTCCTAGCTTCAGTAGCCTGTTTTGGGAATTTATTAGTAATTGTACCCAGATTGTTAGAGGAGGAGGAGATGGGGTTTCCCTTCCCTTTAAATTTGATAGGTTATCTTTTGAGAATGTTCAGTATCCCCTGGATGTTAAAGAGACCACCCTCCTGGTATTTAATCTGGTAATCTTCCTCCATGTAATTCACAGCTTGTCTAGAATGAGAGCTCAGATTTCCAGGGTGACTGCTGAGACACCTGACCCAGAGGTGGAACATCTTGAGTGGTGTGGGGAATGGGAGGATATGGGCCAAATCTTGAAGAAATTCTCTGACCCAATGGTTTGCAATTTTCCCCCTGAACAAGTTCAGAAACCAGCTGAGGTGGCAAAATATCTGAAAGAGAAATGCAATGACAATTCTAATGAGAACAAGCTCCTTGCAATATGTGGGGCTTTGGCATATGCCTATCGCTCACTGCAGCAGGTAAAGATAGAGGGCCAGCAAGATAAATCAGCAAAGCTTGCAGACACCCCTGCAGTCACTCAGACTGCAGCCACACCAGACAGCAAGACCAAACCAGATGGAGAGTCTAAGCCACTGACAGTGGCTCCTGTCACGAGGAAAAAACACACAACCAAAACTGATCGCCCAGTGAAAGATGAGGATAATGCAGGGGAAGGAACCTCAAAACCACCAACTGGCTCAGGCACAGAAACCATTACTGAGTCCATGTCCATAAAGGACCTTCACAGCTTAAGAAAGGACTACAACCAACGGTCTGATGAATCCATAATAAGTTGGATGGTCCATATTTGGGATGCTGCAGGTGAGGATATGATGCTGGACGGGGCTGAAACGAGGCATTTGGGATCCTTGTCACATGATCCTGTGATCGACAAAGCGATGATAAGGGGCGCTGACTCTGCCAGTCTCTGGAGATGGGTTTTGACAGGCGATTGAAAGATATATGTGCGGAGATGATCTCTACATGCAGCAAACCCCGTGGAAGACCATAGAATAAGGGATCCAGTGCCTGAGAGAACTAGGGGTGGTAGAGGTTGTCTTCTCAGATGACCCAGGACTGAGGAGTCCAGACTGGGCCAGAGTTATTCCATACATGTGGCGAAAACTCATGCGACTTGGGCCACAAGAATACACTTCTGCTTTAGCAATAATGAAACCGAACTACACTGCGAATGAGACCGTGCGGGATATGGCAGTGAAACTCTGAGCATATGCAGATTCCGTGCATGGCCCAACACATGCAAGAGTTTCAGCTGTGGAAACATGTATGCAGAAAATGGAAGATAAGATGGAGAAGAATCATCAGGAACTCAAGGAGATTAAAGTGTGCCTTCTCCAAATCTCGACAGTAGAGATCAGAGATTCTGATACCAAATGCGGACATTCCCAAGAGAGAAAATACATCCCATGAAGTGAGCTGTGGGATTTCCTGTGTGATAGTGGGGAAAACATGAGGAAGTGGGGTGGAAAATCTACTTCTGCTTTGGGAGCACAAGTGCGTGAATTGAAGGAGCGCAAGTCTCAGAAAGGAAGTTCTACCAAAAAGAAAGTAGCTCCAGTTGCCTGTAGCCAAACTGCCAGAAATGATGGAAAAGACGATGACATGTCCGATTCCCATG
>NW_008236961.1:1109-1857 GCF_000691975.1 Corvus brachyrhynchos | reverse complement strand
CTGCTGTGCCGGACATGTTGGAGCTCCAGTACGAGCTGGAGTCCAAAACAGTGAAGTGGTATGCCACTATTGACATTGCTAATGCCTTTTTATCCATTCCTCTGGCAGAAAAGTGCAGGCCTACGTTTGCTTTCGCCTGGAGGGGTGTGCAGTACACCTGGAACTGACTGCCCCAGGGGTGGAAGCACAGTCCCACCATCTGCCATGGACTGATCCAGACTGCACTAGAAAAGGGTGAGGCTCCAGAACATCTGCAGTACATTGATGACATCATTGTGTGGGGGAACACTACAGCAGAAGGGTTTGAGAAAGGAGAGAAAGTTATCCGGATTCTCCTGGAAGCTGGTTTCGCCATCAAGAAGAGCAAAGTCAAGGGACCTGCCCGAGAGATCCAGTTCCTGGGAGTGAAATGGCAAGATGGATGGCATTAGGTTCCCACTGAGGTCATCAATAAGATCACAGCAATGACTCCACCAACCAACAAGGAGATGCAAGATTCCCTAGGTGCCATATGCTTTTGGAGGATGCATATTCCTGAGTATAGCCAGATTGTGAGTCCTCTCTACCTGGTTACCCACAAGAAGAATGATCTCCATTGGGGCCCTGAACACCAACAAGCTTTTGCCCAAATCAAGCAGGAAATCGCTCATGCGGTAGCCCTTGGCCCAGTCAGGACAGGACCAGAAGTGAAGAACGTGCTCTACTCTGCAGCTGGGAGCCATGGTCTGTCCTGGAGCCTTTGGCAGAA
>NW_008236961.1:0-1054 GCF_000691975.1 Corvus brachyrhynchos | reverse complement strand
TGGTCAGAAGCCAACTACACTCCAACAGAGAAGGAAATCTTGGCAGCCTATGAAGGAATCCAAGCCGCCTCAGAGGTAATCAGCACTGAAGCACAACTCCTCCTGGCATCCCGACTACTGGTGCTGGGATGGATGTTCAAAGCAAAGGTTCCCTGTACCCACCATGCCACCAATGCCACATGGAGCAAATGGATGGCTCTCATCCCGCAGCGCTCCTGTATCAGGAAACTGAATCGCCCTGGGATTTTGGAAATAATCACAAATTGGCCTGAAGGTGAAAATATTGGTCTCACTGATGAAGAGGAACAAGTGACACTTGCAGAAGAAGCTCCACCATACAACCAACTGCCATCAGAAGACACGCTATGCTCTTTTCACCGACTGTTCTTGTCACATCATAGGGATGAAATGAAAGTGGAAAGCAGCCGTATGGAGTCCCACACGATTGGTTGCAGAAGCTACTGAAGGAGAAGGTGGATCAAGCCAACTCGCTGAACTCAAAGCTGTTCTACTAGCCCTGGACATTGGTGAAAGAGAGAAGTGGCCAAAGCTCTACCTCTACACTGATTCATGGATGGTACCCAATGCTCTATGGGGATGGCTGGAAAAGCGGGAAAAAGCTAATTGGCAGCGTAGGGGAAAACCAATCTGGGCTGCTGCAGAGTGGAAAAACATCGCTGCCCAAGTAAGAAAGCTGGTTGTGAGAGTCCGCCATGTAGATGCCCATGTCCCCAAGAGGAGGGCTAATGAAGAACACCAAAACAACAAGCAGGTACATCAGGCTGCAAAAATAGAAGTGTACCAGATAGACTTGGACTGGAAACACAAGGGAGAATTGTTCCTAGCTCGATGGGCCCATGATGCCTCAGGTCATCAAGGCAGATATGCCAGCTATAGGTGGGCACGAGACCGAGGGGCGGATCTAACCATGGACAGCATCTCCCAGGTGATCCATGATTGTGAGACATGCGCTGCGATCAAGCAGGCCAAGCGGGTGAAGTCCCTGTGGTATGGTTGGCGGTGGTCCAAATACGAGTATGGGGAGGCCTGGCAG
>NW_008236960.1:0-1065 GCF_000691975.1 Corvus brachyrhynchos | reverse complement strand
GACACAGGGTGGGACTGGGTGACACAGGGTGACACTGAGGTGGCACTGGGTGACACTGAGGTGGCACAGGGTGGCACAGAGGTGGCACTGGGTGACACAGGGGTGACATTGAGCTGGCACTGGGTGACACTGAGCTGGCACTGGGTGACACTGAGATGGCACAGGGTGGCACTGGGGTGACACAGGGGGACATTGAGGTTACACTGGGGGACACTGGGTGACACTGAGGGGACGCCGGGTGCACAGGGTGGCACAGAGGTGGCACTGGGTGACACAGGGGTGACATTGAGCTGGCACTGGGTGACACTGAGCTGGCACTGGGTGACACTGAGATGGCACAGGGTGGCACTGGGGTGACACAGGGTGACATTGAGGTTACACTGGGTGGCACAGGGTGACACTGAGGTGACACTGGGTGACACAGGGTGACACAGGGTGACACTAAGGTGACACTGGGGTGACACCGAGGTGACAGTGGGTGACACTGAGGTGGCACTGGGTGGCACTGGGTGACACAGGGTGACACTGAGGTGGCACAGGGTGACACAGCAATGGCACTGGGTGACACAGGGTGACACTGAGGTGGCACAGGGTGACACAGCAATGGCACTGGGTGACACAGGGTGACACTGAGGTGGCACAGGGTGACACAGCAATGGCACTGGGTGACACAGGGTGACACTGAGGTGGCACAGGGTGACACAGCAATGGCACTGGGTGACACAGGGTGACACTGAGGTGGCACAGGGTGACACAGCAATGGCACTGGGTGACACAGGGTGACACTGAGGTGGCACAGGGTGACACAGCAATGGCACTGGGTGACACAGGGTGACACTGAGGTGGCACAGGGTGACACAGCAATGGCACTGGGTGACACAGGGTGACACTGAGGTGGCACAGGGTGACACAGCAATGGCACTGGGTGACACAGGGTGACACAGGGTGACACTAAGGTGACACTGGGGTGACACCGAGGTGACAGTGGGTGACACTGAGGTGGCACTGGGTGGCACAGGCTGGCACAGGGTGACACTGAGGTGGCAGTGGGTGACACTGAGGGTG
>NW_008236959.1:37564-37972 GCF_000691975.1 Corvus brachyrhynchos | reverse complement strand
TTCCCAATTGAGTTTTTCCACTGCTGTAATTCTGTGAGGGAAAACTATGTCTTATTTATATAAATGACTCCTTGATTTCCCACAGCCTGTCTCAGAGGTGCTTCTAATGCAAGTTCTTCCTCCTCCCCTTTACCTGCTTTGGACCTTGTGTGTTTAGCGACGGGACTTGAAGAGTGGACAGAACTCCACTACTAAATAAGTAGTAACGTAGGTATGTTTATTTCCAGCTGGAACGCACGGGGGATCGCTCCTCCAAAGCCATGCGTGTCGACAGCTGCATTCAGCTCGGTATTTATCGGGTTACAAGTTCCATATTCATTAAGTTTCGCAACACGCCTATACATATTCATCACTTAGTCCCGCCCAGCCTTGCTTCGTATTATAATGAACCCAAAAGTCATTTACATC
>NW_008236959.1:35419-36150 GCF_000691975.1 Corvus brachyrhynchos | reverse complement strand
TGAACGGGAGGGAGACCCCCGCCCATCCCGCCCCACCATATCTGTATCTATCATATCAATTTCTCTGTACGTATTAGTATACGAGCTAGCTTGTTGTGACTTTTTCTTTCCCTTTCTCCTCCTCAAAGTCATTTCCATATTACTTTTGTCTACTACATATGCTTCTTCCCTGTTCAGATACATAGTAAAAAGTTCTGCATATCTTAGTTCATCAAACCTACGTAATGATCGCAGTTTTACCATCAGGTCAGTAATGATGTTACTTTCCAAACTCCCATAGCGAGGCCAATTTCCTTGACTTAATTTTAAAGTCGGCCAAACCCGTGTGGACAGTCTGATCAATTCTCGGGTGTCCAGGGTAGTTTTTCGCCCTGTCAGCCATTTCCAGCGTTTTATTATCAACTCTAATGGGCTGTTAGGAGGGATTTTTTCATTTTCATCTGAAAAAACATCACCCATGTTTACTCACAGACAGAAAAACTCTGCCAGAGGGAAGCTCTCAACTCCAGAATTCAGCCTGCAATCCGGTCTCGGAATTCCGATTTCCCAGGCAGTTTATCTAGGTTACTACACAAACACTTCAAAATACATTTTTAAAATACTACGAAGCAACTAGTTTTAGCAAGCAGTAGATGCATGTGCGTGAAAATCTGGTCTCAACAGGATTCGAACCCTCAACCTCCCGACGTCCCAACCAACCAACCAACCTCTGAGCCACTCCTGCAGATGCG
>NW_008236959.1:26107-34917 GCF_000691975.1 Corvus brachyrhynchos | reverse complement strand
GTCCAAGAATGTAGGCAAAAAGCACTAGGAATACAGAAGTTGTAAAAAGGTATAACAGGGGTATAAAAGAAAAGGCAAAAATCTTCATGGCATCAGTACTAGGAGCTACCTTTGAACCACACCCATGGATCTGAAGGCAGCACAGTGCTTTCTTGCCACAGCACGCCACGAGACCTGAGGAATTTGAAAATTCTGCAACCAAAATCTAATTCCAAGTTGCTTCTCTCCAAGCCTTTTGACAATAGCACTTACCAATGTAATTTCTTATGGGAGTGTTAATAAAATATTTTTACTCTTCAACAAAACTATACTGTATTTCAGAGTTTAGCAAACAAGTTGCTTTTTCTGATTTACTAAATTATTTTTGCAAAATTGACTGTGCAGCATGTGATCACAGATGTCATGAACTCTGCCTCACCAGTGAGTAAGCTGGGGGTGCATAAGAAGTTGAGTGGGACAGTTGGGACAGCTGACCCCAACTGATCAGAAGGGATATTTCAGACCATATGGCTTGTGCTCAGCAATGAAATTAGGGGGGAGGTTGGTTGGGGTACTGCTGCTCAGGGACTGTCTGGGCATGGGGAAGTTGGTGAGCAATTGTTTTCATTTGCATCACTTATCTTTCTTGGGTTTTATTTTTCTCTCTCTGCTATTTTTTCCTTTTCCTTATTATTAAACTGTCTTTATCTCAACCCTCAAGTTTTCTCTCTTTTCTGATTTTCTCCCCCATCCCACTGGGGAGGAGTGGCTGCATGGATCAGTTGCTGGCTGGGGTTAAACCACAACAGTTGGTCACGGAGGTTGTCTTAGGGTGAATTTATGATGTGTATCCCATATCGCTGCCCTATGCCCAGAATTAATTTTTGTGCCTTTTTATGCCTTTAAACTGAGCCTGAGAGGGGGAAGGAAAAACTGAGCAAAACTTTCTCAAAGCAGTTTGCAGCTTGTTCAAGGTCACACAGAGATAGCGACTTTTTTTCCTTCAGCTGCGGCAAGGAAGCGAGGAAGCACCCGGCTTGCTGCTTTCCAGTCAGCTTTTGGCCAGTTGTTCAGTTTGTTTTTTTCTCTGGAGAGAGAGACTGAGAGTTGAACTATTTTTTTCCTTCCCTGGAATTTCAGATTTTCTCCCTTTTCTACTGGACTGCTTCAGCATCAGAGCACATCAGGAGGACTTTCCACTGGGCACAGAGGGCCTGGCCCTGGGCCAAGCCCCAGCTCCGAGGAGACCAAAGGGAGGACTCGAACACTTTCCCAGGTTTTTTTCTCCACAGCAAAAGATTTTATTATTTAGCATTATTTTCCTTTTCTCGTGTGTTTGTTAAATAAATAGTTTTTATCTCCTTCACTTTCCTTCGAGGAAAATTTATTTTTCCCAAACCTTGTGGGGAAGGGGTGGTGACCTGCCTTCTCTCAGAGGATATATTTCTAAATTTGGGCCAAAATGTAATTTACAGAAGCGAGCATCTCTATTCATAGAGAGCAATAATATAGATGAGAAATAATTCTACCAAGGAGAAAACAAAACTTTATGCATCCACTTTCTAATTGCTCAAATTCTGCTTTCTCACAGCTAGGCAATGGCTGAGATAAAAACTGAACCAACAAAGAACAGTGAAGAACCATAAACAGATTTTAAATCAAATATTAACAGAAGTAAAGATGCTATCTTTAAAGCAATTCTTAAGGAACATAACTTTAAATCTACACATTTCTATCCAGACAGGTTTCAGTCAAAGGGTCACAGGTCCTGCTAGCAAACCTGCTTCAGCATGGGCTTCTCTCTCCCCAGGTCCTGCCAGAAGCCTGCTCCAGTGGGGGGCTTCCCACGGGGTCACAGCCTCCTTTGGGCAATTGCACCTGTTCTAGGATGTGGTCCTCCATGGGCTGCAGATGGATCTCTGCTGCCCCATGGACCTCTGTAGACTGCCTGGAGCACCTTCTCCCCCTCCTTCTTCCCTGACCTTGCTGTCTGCAGAGTTGTTTCTCTCATATTCTCACTCCTCGCTCCCGGCTGGTGTTGCTCAGCTTCCTCCCCCTTTCTTAAATTTGTTGTCCCAGAGGTGCTACCACCATCACTGATTGGCTCGGCCTTGGCCAGCACCAGGTCTGTGTTGGAGCCAGCTGGCATTGGCTCTGTCAGACACAGGGAAGCTTCTGGTGTCTTCTCACAGAAGCCACTCCTGCAGCCCCTCCAACCTTGCCACATAAACCCCCTACAACCATAAAGTAGTTGTAGAATACAGGTCTCTTTCTTAAATTCAGTAGATTACAAAGTGTCTTAGGAACACAGTGCATGTGCTCTGACCCACAAACACTAGGAATTCACCAATTAAATCTTAAATGCTCCATTATGCACTGAAAATTTTTAAAAAGCCAGTTTTTTAACCGAGCAAAAAGGAAGATGCTCTGAAAAAAAGCAAGACCTTTTATAATTGCTTAATAGTTATGGTCAATTTATTTTTCTTGCTTTTCTGACAAAAAGCCACACCAGAAAGTTCATTTTATATTCTTTATTGTATGCCAAAGTTCATCAAAGATGGGGTTTTACTTGTATACAAGTTGCTCAAAATTTGTGTCTAGGTAGAGATTCATTAGCAATCTGACTGATTTCAAAGCATAGGCTTGTTAAACTAGGCCACGAAAACAATACTGTGTACAAGCAATAACTGAAGAAGAGCTGCAGGTTCAGGAGTTTCCAAATATTACACATCTTGAGATCTCATCAGGAAATTAAAATAAAATAAAAGCAGTCACAATATAAAATAGCAGCTCCATGTACCTTTTCAAGTTTTAATTTTATTCACAAAGTGTCACTTAGTTCAGTTTGCCTCATTCTTTGAAGCTTCATCAAAGTTTTCAACAAGATCTAGAAAAAGAAAAATGTTGAAATTCAAGTCTGACCTACTTCAGCTTTGCCAATTCCCTTACCCCCCCCCGCCCCCCCCCCCAAAAAAAGTTCCAGGTCATATTAAGTGGTTATATGGCAAAAAAAAAATCAAATCAGCTTATAAAATACAAACCAAACAACGTTTAAGAGTTTCATGGTTTGTTCTTCTTGTTCAAACAAGTAAGTTTGAAATAGCGAATTATAAAGCACAATTCTAAGAGCATTTAACTTCATCATACCCACAAACAGGGCATTGTGATACTGAAAAGGCAGTTTCTTAGCACTCTTCTTATTGACTATTAAATAATTATCTTAGCCATAGCTATTATTCCTACATGAGACAAAAATGCTAGCTCAAACCAATGATCCATCTAAGTCTTATATGGTATCTGAAAACAATGCCCACAGAAATTCTATCAAAGAATCACAGAATGGCCTGAGTTGGAAGGGACCTTAAAGATCATCTCATTCCAACCCAGACACAGGCAGGGACACCTTTTACTAGACCAAGTTACTCCAAGCCCCTTCCAACCTGGCCTTGAACACTTCCAGGGATAGGGCAGCCATGGCTTCTCTGGGCAACCTGTGCCAGTGCCTCACCACCCTCACAGTAAAGAATTTCTTCCTAATCACAGAATTACAGAATCATTAAGGTTGAAAAAGACTTCCAAGATCATTGGGGCCAACCTTTGACTGAATACCACCTTGTCAACTAGACCAGAGCACTGTCACGTCCAGTCTTTCCTTGAACACTTCCAGGGATGGGGACTCCACCACTTCCCTGGGCAGCCCGTTTCAATGTTTAACCACTCTTTCTGTGAAGAAATTCTTCCTGATGTTCAACCTGAACCTCCCTTGGCACAGTTCGAGGCCATTTCCTCTCATCCTGCCACTTGTTACCTGGGAGAAGATGCCAACCCTCGCCTTGCTACAACCCCCTTTCAGGTAGTTGTAGAGAGTGATAAGGTCTCCCCTGAGCCTCCTTTTCACCAGGCTGAGCCCCCCCAGCTCCCTCAGCCACTCCTCATAAGACGTGTTTCAGACCCTTCCCCAGCTCCATTGCCCTTCTCTGGACACACTCCAGCACCTCAATGTCTTTCTTGGAGGGGTCCAAAACTGGACACAATACTCAAGGTGCGGCCTCACCAGTGCCAAGTACAGAGGGACAATATTCAATTAATATCTAATGCATATCTACTCTCTTTCAGTTTAAAGCCATTCCCCCATATCCTGTCACTCCATGCCCTTGTAAAAAGTCCTTATCCAGCTCCCTTGCAGCCCCCCTTCAGGTACTGAAAGGAATGACTAATCAATATTCTTACTGTCCTTGGCCCAGTCTTATACTGCATATATTATCTCAGCAAAATTCACTTCCTTTTCCTCCACTGCATGCTTGTTCTTACCTGGAACTTCATCATCATCATCATCGCCACCAGTAGAAAGTGGTGCTTTTCCATCCATAGCTGCAAGAGCAAGCAGTACAAAAGCATCAGTCAAGCTCACCATAAGCATCTTGATTGCAAAGGTGCTTTGCTTTGTTTTTTGAAAATATTATCAGAGTCTGAGCTAAATTGCAATGCTCTATCTAGTTCCCCTGCTAAATAAAAATCTACAACTAATTCTATGTTACTAATCATGCTCAAACAGACCAGCTGAAAAATGAGAAGATGCATGCTAAACAAGTTTACTAGTCACCATCTTGGTTCTAGATATATAGTGTCTTGCATGGTAATAATTTTCAGCTAAAAGCACAGAGACTGATTTTACCAATTTCTCTTAAAAGCAGCTTGGTTTATTGATTACTCAGTGGTTCTTGAGGCTTCCATATTTTACAACATTAGCAAGTTATAAGGAAATCTTAGGATCTTATAACCCTAGGCCTTCAAGAAAACTAAAGCGTAATTGTGAAGCTGCAAGTAGACACATAACTAGAGGCAATTAAAGATATTGTTCCCTGGCAAAGCCAGAGGAATATGGAACTGGATACACAATTTTATACTTCAGTGGTTAAGGTAACCACATGTCCTGGTCCACATCTCTACTGGCTCAGTAATTTCTTAACTATTCCCATTATATTTGCCAGCGCTAGTGAGACTTAACCCTGTCCATTGTAGTAGACCAATGAGCATCTGTGAAACTGAAGCGGTATAATGCTAAGAATAGATATCTCAAGTCCTTGGGTGCCAATGCCACTACTTTTACTGCTATTCTTAACTGTACTACCTTGAAAATACGAGACAGCTTAGCCCATGACCTCCATTTAATTCTAATTAATCCTTCTCAGTTTTTCAAGAAAAGCATGAGCAAAGAGATGGGTTTATACTAGACTTCTGAAATGGCTGTATCCTGATTTCTAGAGAATGAAAATAGATGAATGCATAAACTTTGTTCTGAAAGGGCTTAAGGACAAGGTCACCACTGTCAGTGACCCATGGAGGTCCATGGTGAAGCAGAGATCCACCTGCAGCCTGTGGAGGACCCCACACCAAAGCAGGTAAATGCCCGAAGGAGGCTGCGACCCTGTGGAAAGCCTGTGCTGGAGCAGGTTTGCTGGCAGGACCTGTGACCCCATGAGGGAACCATGCTGGAGAAGCCTGTTCCTGAAGGAATGTATCCCATGGAAGGGACTCATGCTGGAGCAGGGGAGAAGTGAGGAGAAAGGAATGGTAGAGACACAGCATTAGGAACTGACCACAACCCCCATTCCCCAATTCCCCTATGCCACTCAGGGGTAGAAGGTAGAAGAGTTGGGAACGAAGTTAAGCCCGGGAAGAAGGGAAGGGTGGGGGGAAGAGGTTTTAAGATTTGTTCTTATTTCTCATTACTCAAATTTGATTGGTAATACATTAAAATAATTTCCCCAAATCGAGTCTGTTTTACCCATGATGGCAATTGGTGAGTGGTCTCCCCCTGTCCTTATCTCAACCCATGAGTCTTTTATTGTATCTTTTCCCCATCTTGTTGATGGATGGGATTGAGAGTACAGCTTGGTGGGTACCTGGCAGCCAGCCAAAGTTAACCCACCACAGCAATCCACAGGCAAAGTTAATGTGTCAGCATTTAGCCAGGCTTTTAGCACAGTTGAAAAAATGGACAAGCTCTGGCTAAACCCTATAAATCCCTGCAACTGCATTTGTTGCCATTAAGATACACTTAGCTTATCTTAAGCATTATAACCTAAATGGCTCAAAGAACAGTTGCTTCCAAAAATGCACCACAAAAGCAGCTTGCCTAGCTACTCTGCATCTGTAGTATGATGTCTATCATTAACAGGCATAATAACATTGCCACTGTATCCAAAAAGGCTTTTGTTTAAAAGTGTTACGTTTTTTTGTTCACATAAAATGACAAGGTTTCAAGTAGATGTGCATCCTCCTCGAAAATATACTGGTGCATTTTTGTGCATGAATAGATATATTTTGAAGCCACAAGTCCCCCTTGGAATTTAACTTACAGCCTGCTAACATAGTTTATCAAATATACTCTATTTCTTAATGGGACTAGAGAGCTACAGAAGTGGGACATAACTGAAAAAGAAAAGGTAAAAGCCATTCCATGTTTTGAAACAAATCAATGCTTAATTTACAAGGTACAAATAATTTAAATGCTTTATATGAGGAGCAAATATAATGGGAGTAGAGGGTCTATTCTACAAATGTGAGCAGGCTGACACACTAAAGCAGAATGACAATCCATCTAGTCTACAGTTCCTGACAGAGGTCTGCCTAGACACCAGTGTAAATGTGCACAAAGTCACATCTAAGGAAGTCTGAATTTTGTATGCTGGTGGAAGAAGAGGACAGTGAATCCTGGGACCTGTAGGCTACTCTAGCTTCTACCAACAGTAAAAACACACATGAAACATCTTTAAGGCTATCACTCTTGGGTAGGAATTAGGCGAGCATGAAATGCTGCAGATGTGCATGGGGATTGTTTATCCAAATGCCACCCCCAACATATGCTAAGGGTAACCCTGACTGCATGAGCTAGCTATAATGGTTTTACACTATTCAGAAACTTCCCTAAACCAGAAAGAACTGCACCATCTCCTGATGCCTAACATTAAGTGGTGTAAGGCAGCCAGAAGGGGAATAAATGAATTTTCACGGGGCTCAAGTGACCAAGCAGGGCAAGAGTATCCTGAGTAATAAGCCGGCTGGACTTATAAACAGAGCTTTAAACTAGATTTATTGAGGGAAAGACATGGTTTTCTAAGCACTTGAGAAGAGCCAGGGGCTGCCAAGGCATGAGGAAGAAACAGAAAACACCTGTGAATTGCCTCAAGGGAATTAGGGTGAGCTCCTCTAAAAAGGGGATGTGGCTGATAGCCCAGCTGAAGTGCCTCTATACCTGTGTATGCAGCATGAGAAACAAACAGGAGGAACTGGAAACAGCTGCCCAGATGGAAAACCACCACCTGATTGCTATCACAGAAATTTGGTGGGATGAATTGCATGATTAGAGTGCTATGACTGATGGCCATAAACTATTCAGAAGGGACAGACAAGGAAGGAGAGGTGGGGGAGTTGCTGTCTATGCCAAAACCAGGATTGATTGCATGAAGTGATCTTTGGCGAACAGCAATATACAGGTTGAAAGCTTATGGGTGAAAATTAGAGACCAAGTCAAGAAAGGAAACTTTGTGGTTCAACTGCAGGAAGCATCATGCTCACATGCCCTGATCCTGATAGGGGACTTTAACCACTCAGATATCTGCTGGAAAAATGGCAGTGAATTGCAAGCAGTCCAGGAAACTAGTGGAGTGCTGAAGTGAGTTGACTGGGCAGACACCAAGTGCCCAACAAGCTGCTCTATCACTCCCCTCTTCAGCAGGCCCTGAGAGGGGAGAAAATAAGATGGAACAAAACTCATGAGTCAAGATAAAGGCAGGTTAATAAAGCAAAAGCAAAGGCCGCATGTGGAAGCAAAGGAAGACAAAGTATTTATTCTCTACTTTCCATCAACATGCAATGTCTGACCACTTCCTGGGACAAGGGCTTCAGTATGTGTAGCAGTTGCTCCAGGAGACAAATACCTTAATAATGAATGCCCCCCCCTTCCTCCTCCTAACTTTTATTGCTGAGCAGATGTTAATATCCCTTTGGTCAGTTGGGATCAGCTGTCCTGGCTATGTCCCTTCCAAAGATATTTGCCCACCACCAGCCAACTGCCCTTGGGGGGGTAAAGAAGAGGTATTGTTGGAGATACAGCCTCAATGCCAAAGCATTGGTATGTTATCAACACCTTTCTAGCTACCAATACACAGCACAGCACTGTGAGGGCTGCTATGGGGAAAGCTAATTCTGTGTCAGCCAGACCCAGCACAAGTACTTTGAGGACAACTTCCTAGTACAGGTGATGGAGAGCCCAACCATAGGAGAGGCACTACTGGATCTGTTGCTCGCTAATGCGGAAGAATTTATGGCCTTAACCTGAGACATGAGATTCAGATTAGATATTAGAAAAAAAAAAATTCACTGTTAGGGTGGTCAGGCATTAGAATAGGTTTCCCAGGAAGGTGGTAGAGCCGCCATCCCTGGAGGTGTTTAAGAGGTGTCTGAATCTGGTGCTGGGTGATATGGTTTAGTGGTTTAGGGGTTACAGTGGTAGTGCTGGGTTGACAGTTGGACTTGATCTTAAAAGGTCTCTTCCAACCTTGATGATTCTATGATTCTAAAGTCTCTCTAACTTATTGGAGAGGTCAAGACTGGAGGCAGCCTGGGCTGCAGCCATCATGCCTGGGTAGAATTCTCAATTTTGAGGGGTACTGGATGGGTAAAACAGTAGTCAGGACCCTAAACCTCAGAGGCAAACTTTCAGCCATTTAGAGCACTATTGCATGGGATTCCTTGGGAAACTGCCCTCAGAGATAAAAGAGCTGGGAGATATTTATGTCATGTTTATATCAGATTGCTGCCTTAAT
>NW_008236959.1:20142-26039 GCF_000691975.1 Corvus brachyrhynchos | reverse complement strand
TGACAAACATGCTTGTCAAGTTAGACACAGCCCCACCCTTTCCCAGACACAAGTACAACTTTGTCATAACTATAGCAAAGCTATTATTTGGAACAGTATTATTCCACATATAAAAATGTGATGAAGTGAAAAAAAAGGACAATTGTAGCAGAGAGAGGCAGGCACATTGATTTGAGGTGTCCGTTTACAAGCGTTTGTCCCTGGGACAGATGGCATCCAAAACAACAGGGAGGAACTAACATGAATCATAGAAACACAGAATAGTTTAGTTTGGAATGGACCTTAAAGACCATCATGTTCCACCCCCCTGACATGAGCAGGGATACCTTCCACTAGACCAGGTTGCTCCAAGCCCTGTCCAACCTCGCCTTGAACACTTCCAGGGATGAGGCAGCCACAGCTTCTCTGGGCAACCCATGTCAGTGCCTCACCACCATCTGAATAAATAATTTCTTCCTAATATCTAATCTAAACTTGCCCTCTGTCAGTTTAAAACTGTTATCCCTTGTCCTATTATACATTCCCTGATAAAAAGCCCCTCCTTTAAATAAATAGTTGTCTCACCTTTTTATAAGAAGAGAGATCTTAACAGGTTCATTTTAAATCCTTCAAGTTTTCTTTCTTTCAAGTCCCACTTCTACCACAAGGAAGCCACACAGCTGACACTAGGAAGGAGGGACCTGAGCTTCATTGGGAAAGCAGTTTACCTCACCTCCTGAACACTACTAGCAGAATTTTTTTCAGTGGGAAGTTGAGAAAAGAGAAGTGTCTTGGGGTGACTTTATGATGTGTATCCCATATCGCTGCCTATGCCCAGAAATTAATTTTTGTGCCTTTCTATGCCTCTAAACTGAGCCTGAGAGGGGGAAGGAAAAACTGAGCAAAACTTTCTCAAAGCAGTTTGCAGCTTGTTCAAGGTCACACAGAGATAGCAACTTTTTTTCCAGCTGCAGCAGGGGAGGGAGGAGGCACCCAGGTTGCTGTTGCCTGGTCAGTTTTTGGCCAGTTTTTCAGTTTCCTTTTCTCCGAAGAGAGACTGATGGTTGAACTTTTTTTTCCTTCCCTGGAATTTCAGATTTTCTCTCTTTTCTGTTGGACTGCCTCAATATCAGAACACATCGGGAGGACTTTCCACCGAGCACAGAGGGCCTGGCCCTGGGCCAAGCCCCAGCTCCGAGGAGACCAAACGGAGGACTCTAACACTTTCCCAGGTTTTTTTCTCCACAGTGAAAGATTTTATTATTTAGCATTATTTTCCTTTTCCCTTGTGTTTGTAAATAAATAGTTTTTATCTCCTTCACTTTCCTTTATTTTCCCCGAACCTGGTGGAGGAGGGGTGGTGACCTGCCTTCTCTCAGAGGATACATTTCTAAATTTGGCCAAACCGGCACAAGAAGCATCATCAGCTTTAGGAATGGAAATAGAGTCTATGCTGGCAGCAAAGCACAGAAAGAAAAACCGTAACAATCAAGTTCATAACTGCCACAAGAAGTAGAAAGTAAGTAGGAAGACCCTACATGCAGGACATGAAAAATGGTCCCAGTATCAACAAGCCTGTCTTTTGCTCCCAAGTCTTACCCTGTAGCACCAGCAGCACCTTTTCCAAACACCACATACTTAAGTCCCTCCTCTACTTTTCTCACATAGTTTTAGGGAGAAAAAGTGTTTGGGTTCTGTTACTAATTTAAGGATAAAATACAAAGTTGGTGTATCTAGCTTAATGATCATGCTAGTCCTGTTCTCTACGCTGTTCTACACACACAGAAATTATATTTCCTTTCAAATGGTGTATAATTCCCTTAGCTATCAAAAAGCCCATGCAAGAAATAATACCTTCACCACACCTGTGAGAGAACAAAGCAGTAGCAATATGTCTGTCCTCAAGTCCCTCTCCCTATTTTTTGTTTCCATTAAAAGTGTCAAAACAGACATACCTTCTTTTAAAACCTAACTTTCTCAGCGTAACTCTATCTAGCTTTAATGAACTAGGTATGCCAAAATATGGTAGCCACAGCAAGTAGCAAACTACCATGAAATTGTCTGGCTACAACTTTCTAGTCCTAGACCAGCTGCAAGATATGCTGAGAAACAGGTGCCTCTGCTTTATTCTGTTATATTCATTGTTGGATTTGAGCTATAAATAAGATTTGTCTCATTTCTTTAGCATTTTATAATATGCTTGCAGACAGTAAGAGTGCACTGAATTTCACTGCAGCTATACAAATAAGCCCCATAGCTGCCAGCAGGAAATGCATTCAAGTTTTAACTTACATTGCTTGGGTAGGGCTTCTGCCAGTCTCCTCAGGCTAGTCAAGCTGTCAGCTCCAAGCTGATTTAAGATGCTAGGAAGCATTTCTGTCAGCTGCTTTGTCTCAGCATGGCCAGTGATAGTGAAAGTGTTAGCAGCCAGGGATGCCTGAACTTTAGGGTTATTGAAGTGAATGACTGTTCCTTGGTTGGTAAACATATTTACCTGCAAGGGAAAAAACCAAAAACAAAACCAGTATTTCAAGCAGTTTAGCATGATTTTTCAATTTAACAGGAAACTAGCTGAAGTTCCTAAAGCTCAATTAAGCACCTATAGATAATTTACAGGCAAGTTTAAGATGTTACAATGAAATTAAGTTTTATACATTTTATATTTATATATAGAAAAGCATTTTTCCCTTTCAAGCAATTACCTCTTCAATTCCAGAAATATTGTTGACACCCAGTTTCTTCAAAGAAAACTGAAGTTTCTTATCATCTGCTGTAGCTGTTCTATGGACAACCTTCTTCTTTCTGCGGGCAGTACCCTTTGCAAAAAAAAAAAGTTATGAATTAATATTCAATTAGTTCTTTGCAAACTCTAATTCTTGTGGCCATATAACTACTCTGCAGCCATCTACAAATCAACTTTATATGCAAAGTTCTATTTCTGTGTTACAGCACACACAACCCCACTCCAACTGCACTGCAGCAGTCTTTCCCTTGCTAAAGCAAGCTTTGCATGTTTGTGAGAAGTGTGAGATTTTAGGATGCAATGCACCACAGAAGCTTTATTTCCTAAGTCTAATGGGGATTCTGCAACACCCTGCTTAGGAAAGAAAAACTTCAAGTGTATCCTTGTCTGTTACCATAGGCATAAAATTGAAAACTGATCATCTCCTGAACTGACATACTCTACAGTCCTGTATGCCTAAAGAGTTGCTAGCTTAATTTGGTGACAAATCAACCACTACAGAAAGATCTATTCAGACGTCATTCCTAGGACTAACCTGTCTTGGGGTGACTTTATGATGTGTATCCCATATCGCTGCCTATGCCCAGAAATTAATTTTTGTGCCTTTCTATGCCTCTAAACTGAGCCTGAGAGGGGGAAGGAAAAACTGAGCAAAACTTTCTCAAAGCAGTTTGCAGCTTGTTCAAGGTCACACAGAGATAGCGACTTTTTTTTCTCCCAGCTGCGGCAGGGGAGGGAGGAAGCACCCGGCTTGCTGCTCCCCGAGTCAGGGGTTTTTTTGGCCAGTTGTTCAGCTTCTTTTTCTCCGGAGAGAGACTGAGAGTTTAATTTTTTTTTTTTCCTTCCCTGGAATTTCAGATTTTCTCCCTTTTCTGCTGGACTGCTTTAATATTGGAACACATCAGGAGAACTTTCCACCGAGCACAGAGAGCTTGGCCCTGGGCCAAGCCCCAGCTCCAAGGAGACCAAAGGGAGGATTCTAACACTTTCCCAGGTTTTTTCTCCACAGCAAGAGATTTTATTATTTAGCATTATTTTCCTTTCCCTGTGTGTTTGTTAAATAAATAGTTTTTATCTCTTTCACTTTCCTTTGAGGAAAATTTATTTTCCCCGAACCTGGTAGGGGAGGGGTGGTAACCTGCCTTCTCTCAGAGGATATATTTCTAAATTTGGCCAAACTGGCACATAACCCCTTAACAATATCTTTGACCTTTAAAGTTCTGAGTAACTGAATTCTTAATTCACCTGGTTATACATTCATTGCCAGACAGAGCAGTGTAATTCCTGAAAGTATATGTACTGCACAGCAGGAGGTGTGTGCAAGTGTAACTGCTACAGCAATACTAATGACAATCAGTGTAGTGACAGGCCATGTCTGCACTGCAGTCATTTATACCATTGTTGCAAAGGGGGGGGGGAGGGAAATCAGGTCCACAATGGTCAGGAAAAACTTTGCTGGAATGCCCCTAACCATCAGCTTCCTATTGAAGAATGCACAACAGATTTTAGTCTACCATCCCAGTAAATACAAACAGTCTCTCTTTTTTTCTATCCCTTATCCTTTACAGTGTCAAAACAATATGGAGTTGCATCTGGTTTATGTTAGGGATTACCTAGAGCTGTGAATGTCAACTGTTTAGGTGGAACAAGTTACCTAGAATTAGAATGAACTTTCATTGTTGCTCTACTTCTGACATTTTTGTTCCAAGAAATTATGAAACAGTTGTGAAAAATAAGTAGCAGTTCTGGCCACAGTTTACAGCTCTTTTCAGGCTGCAACTTATGTAGCATCATCAGGGTTTAAAGAAATGAGCTTCAAGATTGCTTAAAGGTTACTGGAACAATGTAAGACTAAGGCATAATAAAACAGCTTTGAAAATCCAAAATTGGTGCATGACATGAGTAGAAGTTTGGACAACATCGTTTCTCAGCCAAATAAGAATAAGGTTAAACAACTGATTCTGATACCAAAAAAGTCAGTTTTTGACTCTGGTGCCACAGGGGAAACACTTCTGAGCCGTTTTCAGTAATTTCTGAAGCCCATTAATTTTCCCTTTGACAATCTTTCTTAAGTTGTAGTCAAATTTTGACAATAAAGAGTCAGAGACCATAAAGCTATCAAAAATATAATTAACAAATGAAAATTAGAAAACCCAAAACACTATTTTTTATTCCAAATAGACATCTGTCGCGGGTTGGGTTTGTAACCGGGCAGAAACACCAATTTAGTGTAGTGGTTTGGTCCAAAATACTCATTACTGTTTATCTTCTGGGAGATAAGAATTAGGAGAAACGCAAAGCAGGCACCAAACTTGAAAGAATATAAAGAAGTTTATTAACAGACCTAAAAGAGGGGAAAAAAAATTATATCATACCTTCAGAACTCTCCTCCTCCCCCCACCTTCCTCCCTTCTCCCACTGACAATGTAAAAAGACAACCCTTAAGATGTTCAGTCTGTTTACCACTGCCATAATAACCTTGTTCAGTCCATTTAGAAAGAGAAGTCTCTTCTTGCTTGTGCTATGAAAACATTATCACAACGAGACAGCCGCCCACTTCCAAATATTGTTCAGTCCATTTAGGAAGAGGAGTCTCTCTGCCTGCGTGTGAGTCCTTTCCCCCGACTTGCAGCTTTTCCCGCAACTGCTTTCGAGGGTCCACTCTTGAAGTTTTTTGGGGTACAATTTTAAGGTTGAGCCGTTCAGAAACAAAAACAGAGGCCCTTCTCCTTCCCTGGGAGCAAAGGGTCTTCATCATCTTCATCTTTAGGACTATCTCTGGGAGCATCTCTAGGAACTGAGGTTTTCTCCTTTCCCATTTGGAGCAAAAGTCCTCATCTGGTTCATCTCTAGGGACTGAGGTTTTCTCCTTTCCCGTTTGGAGCAAAAGTCCTCATCTGGTTCATCTCCCCCTGTCCAAACTTCTCATGAAATTACAGCTGCGTCAGCATCTGCCTATCTCAGCGCAGGTGCTTTTGCTCACGAGTTGAACACTCCACCCCCCATATCTTCATGAAATTACAACAGGATACTCTGATATATCATAGCTTCACAACAGAATTTCAGCTTTAAGCATCTCCTCTCTCTCTTCCCTCAGGTTTTCAGCTCTTCACAGCAATAAAAAGGGTTAATCTCACCTCGGCCTTGCAGCTTTGCAGCTGGAATGTTGAATTTT
>NW_008236959.1:19629-20070 GCF_000691975.1 Corvus brachyrhynchos | reverse complement strand
AGAATTGTCCATATTCAAACTGGCCAGCTGATAGGTTCTATCAGGTCCCAGAGGAAGCTGTAAGCACCCCTTAGCAAGGACATCCCTTCCAGGACTATGCTTGCTAACCTATGACAACATCTCCATCTGATGGACTTACACACTTGTGTAAAATTTGAACACATATTTTCCCAAAATATTTTATGGACATGATCTTAGAGGTATTTTCAAATGTAAATGATTTTATGAAATATATTTTTTTAAAAAATACTTCTACATAATATTCCAGACCACTCCTTTTTAGAAAGCAAAACAAGCAAAGGTTAAGTTCCCCTACAGACACAGAGCTCTAGATTTCTCCAGGAAAAAGGTTTGTAAGAATCAACATGACATTTACCTGTATCAACATCCTACACAAAAATATCAAATTCCACATAATGAAGTGTTGCTTCCAGGTGGCCG
>NW_008236959.1:14521-19557 GCF_000691975.1 Corvus brachyrhynchos | reverse complement strand
TTCCCTGGGCAGCAAGTGATTTCAGCAAGTGTAGCGATTTCTCAGCTACAAGTGATTCCAGCTCTTGTGATTCAGCTCTTTGTGAAATCACCCAAGGCGAACTCGGGGACAGAGAGACAGGAGCCTTGTATAGCAGTTCCACAGAGGTAGCCTTTATTGTCCAGCAGTCCCTGTGAAGGGGTGGCAAGGGACAAGGCTCCCTGCTGAGGGGCAGAAACAGGAGCTTTTTATGGGAAAGGCAGGGGGTGGGGTAGAAACCAATTAGCCAACTGGGTACAGGCTATTACCATATAGAAACAAGGCATACTGGGGGTGGTTCACTTTCTCGACATGACCCAGAGGAAGGTTGCTTATCTCTGGGGAAGGTCGTCTTGGCCTCAGGCCTCTCTCCTCCAAGGGAGTGCAGAGGGCTCTTGTGCCAAGGGCTCCCAGCCCTCCACAATGAAGTACTACAATAGCCCTCCACCTAAATATAATATTTATATTCTTATTAAGATCTGCAGGCCTGCAGTGTTATGAAAATCTTCCATCAATGTGCAACCTTTTCTCACAAGAAAGAAGAAAAAAAACCCAAAACAGTAGTGATAAAGGTTAAAGCCCTCTATAGGCAATACACACATGCTAGTAACAGGCACATAATCATCAATATAATACAGCAGTCCTCTGCTTAACTAGTAATCCATATAAAGAATACACAAAATTGCCAAGCCAGTTAATTACTGGATTAATCCTGATTTAAGGCTGCCTAAATATCCATTTAAAGGAAAAAAGCTTCAACACGTGAATAAAAGCTACTGGAAGCTGTCAACAAGAATTCTGCTGAATAGAATCACAGAGAAGTTTGGGTTGGAAGAGATCTCAAAGATCATTTAGTTCCAACCCCCTGCTGTGGGCAGGGACACCTTCCACTAGACCAGGTTGCTCCAAGCCCTGTCCAACCTGACCTTGAACACTTCCAGGGATGTGGAAAACACAACTTCTTGGGGCAACGTGTGCCAGTGCCTCACAACCCTCTGTCAGGGACTGAAATGATTCATGCCTTAAACATTGTTATAAAAGAATTTTGCCCATTATAGCAAAAACTGTATAAAGAAGCTACAACCACAGAAACCTCCTTGAAGAGCTTTGGACTGTGAGTTAAGCCACCTAGATAAAGGGGACACTATAGTTCAATCATCTCAGGTCTAAGGAGAAACAAACAAGGATGAGGAAAAGGAATGCATTCACAAGAAAGCCAAACCCAACAGCTGCACTGAGAATCATCTCTCTCTGGGTTTGGGGTGGGGGAGACCACACCCCACAGAAGCCAAGTTTACACAAACTCCTCCCCAACCGAGGGGGGGGGGAGGAGGTTTTGGGTGTGTGGCGTAACCTCTGGTCAGAGACACTGAAAACCCATCCTCCCTTACACAATCCAGCCCAGCTGTAAAACCTCCAACCCCACAGGCCACATCCACGGGATATTCATGTGAGAGGCAGCTGAGGGGGTGTCATAATCCATCAAAGACCCCCCCAAAGCACTCCACAGAGGCCTAGCACCACAGGACTGCATGTAATGCAAAATGATGAAACAGATCCAGAGTCTGCTGCAAGAGACTCCCCCCCAGGGGGAGGTACCTGGGCATTCCCACCTGGCCTGAGCCTACATTAATCCATCGGATTCTATGCTTTTGAGGGAGCCTTCACCACCAAGAAGACCAGCTGGAGAGGATCAATGGGAACATCATTGGGATTCACGGATGTTGATATTTTCTTTATTCTGTCTCTGTCATTCTCTTTCTGTCCCCCCACCTATTTTCTATTTCTTTCTCTTCTTTTGTCTTTCTCTCTCTCTCATATCTACTATTAAATAAAACTCATACTATTGACTTTGGCATATGGTCTCCTTTGCACCTTAATTCAGGCAGAGGAATTTCTAAATAACTTTAAAACCAAATCATAACACCCTCATAGTGAAAAGTTTCTTATGTTCAATCTAAATCTACCTTCTTTCAGTTTAAAACTGTTGCCCCTTGTCCCATCACTCCATGCCTCTGTAAAAAGTCCCTCTCCAGTTCTCTTAGAGCCCCTTTAGGCACTGGAAGGGGCTCTAAGGTCTCCCTGAAGCCTTCTCTTCTCCAAGTTTAACAGCTCCAACTCTCTCAGCCTGTCACCATAGCAGAGGTGTTCCAGCCCTCAGAGCATCTTCATGGCTTCCTCTGGACTCACTCCAACAGGTCCATGTCCTTCTTATGTTGGGGACGCCAGAGCTGGATGCAGTACTCCAGGTGGGATCTCTCAAGAATGGAGCAGAATCACCTCCCTCGACCTGCTTGTCACACTTTTTTTGATGCAGCTCAGGACAACGTTGGCTTTCTGAGCACCCAAGCACACATTGCCAAGTCATGTTGACCTCATCAACCATCACCCCCAAGTCTTTCTCCCCAGAGCTACTCTCAATCCATTCTTTGCCCAGCCTGTACTCATGCTTGGGATTGCCCTGACTCAGCTGCAGGACCTCACACTTCGCCTTGCTGAACTTCATGAGGTTCTCAGGGGCCCACTTTTCAAGTTTGTCCAGGTCCCTCTGGATGGCCTCCCTTCCCTCCAGTGTGTCAACTGCACCACACAGCTTGGTGTTATCAACAAACTTGCTGAGGGTGCACTCAATCCCACTGACCATGTCACCAACAAAGATGTTAAACAGTGCTGGTCCAAATACTGACCCCTGAGGATGCCACTCATCACTGATGTCCCCTTGGACACTGAGCTGTTGACCACAACTCTGAGTATGACCATCCAGCTGATTCCTTATCTACTGAGTGGTCCATCTGTCAAATCCATGTCTCTCCAGTTTAGAGACAAGGATGTCATGTGGGACAGTGTCAAATGTTTTGCACAAGTCCAAGTAGATGACATCACTCTTCCCTCATCCACCAACACCGTAATCCCATCATAGAAGACCACAAAATTTGTCAGGCACAATTTGCCTTTAGTGAGGTCATGTTGCCTGTCACAAATCACGTCCTTATTTTCCATGTGCCTTAGCATAGTTACCAGGAGGATCTGTTCCATGATATTGCTGGGCACTGGATAGGTGAGACTGATGGGCCTGTAATGCTCTGTGTCTTCCTCATTTTCCTTTCTAAAAACATGGGTTATATTTCCCCTTTTGCAGTCAGTGGGAACTTCACTGGACTGCCACAACTTCTCAAATATTATATGGATACTGGCTTAGCCGCTTCCTCTGCCAGGTCCCTCAGGACCCGTGGATACATCTCATCAGGTCACAGGGACTTGTGCACCCTCAGGTTCCTTAAATGGTCTCAAACCTGGTCTTCTCCTAGAGTGGGTGATTCTTCATTCTCCTAATCCCTGCATTCACCTTCTACAACTCAGGGGGTGTGCTGGTGAAAACTGAGGCAAAAAAGTCATTGAGTACCTCAGCCTTCTCCATGTCCTGGTGTCCCAGTTTGAGACAAATTAAGGGAAATGCTCTGAAAGGAACATCTCCTCCAAAGAAGGCAGGTTACAGCCGTCCCTCCTTCTCGTTCGTTAGCTAAAATACGGAGCCCTGGGACTTTGGCTTCTTCTTGTTCTCCAGAGAGGAGAGAGCCACACCCACAAAGGACTCTGAAATCTACCCAGAATTTTTTTTTTTGGGGGGGGGCTACATCCGCTTCTGCAGCTTGGCAGAAGAAGCCAGCAAGCTATCTCTGTTTTGAACACAAACCACCGAAAGAATTCCACCGGCTCTCCCCCTCTCCCAGAGCTAGCTTTAAAGGCACAGAACTCATGTCTGGCATGGGCAGATGATAGGGAATACAGTATCATAAAGTCACCCCAGAACACCTGGGTAACCAGCTCACCCATATCCTTCCAGAAAGGGCACACATTTTCCCTAGTCTTCCTTTTATCACTGACGTACTTATAGAAGATTTTCTTGTTACCCTTGACATCCCTGGCCAGATTTAATTCTATCAGTGCTTTAGCTTTCCCAACCTGATCTCTGGCTGCTCAGACAATCTCTCTGTATTCCTCCCAGGCTACCTGTCCTTGCTTACACCCTCTGTAGGCTTCCTTTTTCTGTTTGAGCTTGTCAAGGACCTCCTTGTTCATCCACACAGGCCTCCTGGCATTTTTGCCTGACTTTTTCTTTGTTGGAATGCATTGCTCCTGAGTTTGGAGGAGGTGATCCTTGAATAGCAACCAACTTTCTTGGGCCCCTCTTTCCTCCAGGGCCCTATCCCATGGCACTCTACCAAGCAGATCCTTGAACTGACCAAAGTCTGCTCTCCCGAAGCCCAGGGCAGTGAGATTGCTGTGTGCACTCTTTGCTGCCCCAAGGATCTTGAACTCCAGCATTTCATGGTCAGGGCAGCCCAGGCTGCCCTTGAGCTTCACATTCCCCACCAGCCCCTCCTTGTTGGTGAGAATAAGGTCCAGCATAGCTCCTCTCCTCATTGGCTCCTCTATCACTTGGAGAAGGAAGTCATCAACACATTCCAGGAACCTCCTGGATTGCTTGTGCTCTGCTGTGTTGTCCCTCCAACAGATATCAGGGTGGTTGAAGTCCCCCATGAGGACCAGGGCTTCTGAATGTGAGGCTGCTCCTATCTGCCTGTAGAGGGCCTCACCCACTCAGTCTTCCTGATCAGGTGGCCTGTAGCAGATCCAAGATCTGTCTTGGTTTGAAAGACAGGTGTCTGCTAAGGAAGGCAGGAGCCCCCCTTGGAATGGCAGATGCAACCCCCCTTCCCTCCGAGTTATCATAATTTTGAAATCAAGGGGCTTTTAGGCAAAGATGTGGGAAATAGGAATAACAGATCTTTACTATTATATATCTATATGCATATAACCAGTCAAACAAACAACAATAACTATGGCAGTAACAGCAAACAATCACAAACCCAGTGCCACCCTTCTCGGCTGTCAGGCCCTTTCCCCTCGGGTGCAGTTCCGCTCACAGCCGGCAGGGTCGCTGGCGGCTCCCGGTGAGCAGGGCGGGTGCGATGGTTCCCCCGCGGCTGCAGGGGGCGCTCCGGAGCGAGCTCGGG
>NW_008236959.1:4696-14474 GCF_000691975.1 Corvus brachyrhynchos | reverse complement strand
ACCCCTGGGCACTATAATGTCACCTGTCCCTGCCCTCCCTTTAATCCTGACCCATAAACTCTCAGTCAGCTCCTCATCCATCCCCAGGTAGAGCTCCATGTACTCCAGCTGCTCATTGACATAAAGGGCAACACCACCTCCTTGTCTCCCCTGCCTGTCCTTCCTAAAGGGCCTGTGTCCCTGTATTCAAATACTCATCACAGGAGCCTCCCACCATGTCTCTGTGTTGCCAATAAGATCATAGCCCTGCAGGCATGTGCACATCCTGTTTATTCCCCATGCTGCATGTGTTTGCATAGAGGCATTTAAGTTGGGCCCCTGATGAAGCTGACTTACTGGCTGGAATGGTTGGAATTCCTTGGTGCTACTATTCAGATGCTCTCCTGCTGACCTGCGATCCCTCTCCAGGCTCTGGGCATCTCTCCCTAGCCCCAGCATCTAACTAGTAGGAGTGGGATAGACTGAGTTTCCCCTCTCTCAGCAATTTTGGTTTAAAGCCCTCTTCACCAGTTTGGCAAGCCTATGACTGAAGTTGGTCTTCCCCTTCTCTGACAGATGGACCCATCAGCCCCTAGCAGACCAGTTTTCTCAAACCAAGTCCTATAGTCTAGGTAGCCAAACCCCCAGCCGTGGCACCAATCCTGTAACCATCTGTTGATTTGCCAAATTTGACTAACACTTTCAAACTCCTTCCTTTTGATCAGGAGGACTGATGAAAAAACTACCTGCACTCCAGAGTCCCTTACCACTGCTCCCATTGTCTTATTTTAGAATAGCTTGTATTCTAAATATTGTGTGCGCATTTCTCAGGTATAAAAAACAATAAATTGCTAACAAATTCTTGCCTTAAAACTGAAACTGTAATTAACATGTTTACTAGCATACAACTAAACATACTTTTTTATTTTCAGATTATAAAATATCACAAAGCTACATAAACTCAGATGTTATAATAAAATAAAAAGGTCTTCCGAGCATGTTATTCTACAATGATAAGAGTATGACAAGTACAGAAACTCTAGCTTTGTTCTAAAAAGCAAGAAAACAGCCACAGGCATCTTAAAGATTTTTTATGAGAATTTGGAACATAGCCCTCTAGTCTATTATGAAAACTATAACCAAGATAATTTGCTGTAAGGTCTACTTACTTCAAATCCTAATCATAGAATATCCTGAGCTGGAAGGGACCCACAAGGATCATAGAGTCCAACTCTTGACTCTGCACAGGACAGCCCCAAGATTCACACCATGTGCCTGAGAGCGTTGTCCAAACGTTTCTCAAACTCAGATGGGCTTGGGGCTGCGACCACTGCCCTGGGGAGCCTGTTCCAGTGCCCAACCACCCTCTGGGTGAAAAACCTTTTCCTAATATCCAACCTAAACCTCCCCTGGCACAGCTTCATGCCATTTCCTTGGGTCCTATCACTGGTCACCAGAGAGAAGAGATCAGTGTCTGCCCCTCTGCTTCCCCTCGTGAGGAAGTTGTAGACGGCAACTACAGTTGTAGACTGAGGTCTCCCCTCAGTCTCCTCTTCTCCAGGCTGAACAAGCCAAGTGACCTCAGCTGCTCCTCATACGGCTTCCCCTCTAGACCCTTTACCATCTTCGTAGCCCTCCTTTGGATGCTCTCTAATAGCTTTATATCTTTCTGTGGTGGTGCATCCCCTCCCTTTTTCCAGGCTGCACTGCGATCTGAGAAACACTTGTTAGGCCTCAGCCTTGACAAACAGCACCTGGGCTGAGCTCTTCTTGAGCTTATCAGAAACACTGTCTGCTCCCAGGAACTGCTGCTGCCTAACAAGCTCCTGTTTTCTTTATGAACAGCCTTGGAAACTGTTTTCCTTGCCTGAATGGCATAACATCCCCGTTCTCACACTTTCAAAGAAAGTGCTGACCCAAACTGTGGCCAGGATGAAACACTGTTATGACTAAAGCCCACTCTCTTGCAACCCTATAAACAGCACTCCAAAATGAGACCCTTTGAGCTCTTCTGGACTGCAGCGGGCTGTGACCAGCAACCTCCCTCTGAGTGGGGCCTCTCAGAGCTAGTGAACTCTCAAGTTTGCTATACTCAGAGGATCGCCAAACAATGACGAGTCCTGGGACAATACCCCCGCTCCTTGAGGCCCGACCCTTCACCCGCTGGGGAGATGCAAAGTCATCTGAATATTTCACTTACCCTTGAGGGGAATTTTTCACAGGTAACTTGCACTGACTCTTTATGTCTGTGCATACACGTGCACATATGCTATAGCAAATCTAGGAGAAATGCTGCTTTCTTAGATGTTTAAGTACCTTAGGTATCTAAGTAGGTTAGGCCTGTAAGTAATGTTAAGTCATAAGTTATAAACTGAGTAAAATGCTGCTAAGTGTTGTTCTTTTGCTAAGTTGCTAAGTTTAACTTCAAAGTTATAATTTAGGTTAAATGCTGTTAATTGTTATTCCTCTGTTAAGTTGTTAAGGTTAAGGTATAAGTTAAGTTGAAGTACTGTTAAGTTTGAGCGCTGTTAAGCTTTTAGGCCATATTCCTTTTTATCCTTGCCCTTGCTATCCTTTTGTCACACGTGCACACACACCCCCTCACATCCCCCCTAGATAGTTCTCTGTTCATTTCTGTTTTGATTGCCTGGATTTTGTTTGGTTTTGTTGTTGCTTGTTCTCCTTGGTGTGCCTTAACTGTCTAGTAAGTAGTAGAGTGAATCTTGCCAACAAACTTTGTCATGCTGTCGCTTAATATTAAATCTGGTTTTTACTTATAGCTTAAAAAATCAGCAGCAAGGGTATCTCAAACAGTTATTCATAACACTTTCTTATATTGTGGTGCCCAAAACTGCACACAGTAGTCGAGGTGAGGCTGCACCAGTGCAGAGCAGGACAATCACCTCCCTTGATCAGCTGGTGATGCTGTGCCTGATGCACCCCATCACACGGTTGGCCCTCCTGGCTGCCAGGGCACTGCTGACTCATATCCAACTTACCATTAACCAGGACCCCAAGGTCCCTTTCTGCAGTGCTGCTCTACAATGTTTCGTTCCCTGGTTTGTACATACATCCAGGGTTGCCCCATCCCAGATGCCTTTTAATATAGCCTATATAAGAACATAGGCTACAAGTCAGCTATAATATAACAAATCCAAACAGAAAAGGCTGGAGGTTCAACTCTTACATTCTGCTTCTACTGAACTCACTAGAGATCCCTGCAGCAGTGCAGCTTCCCCCAAGGACAGTCCAACCAAGGCAGGAGTTTTTAGGGCTGCTCCCCACCCGAGTTTTCAGGATCCCACATGAGAGGCCCAGTGTATGGACAGTGACACACAATCCCAAAGGCAGGGATGGGAGACAATTCCTACCTTGCCACCAATGCGCACTTGGGCCTGGAGCTTGGCAAGCTTTTCTTGGTTCATGATTGTTTCTTTCATCTGTGGAAGCAACAAGAGCACCCATGCAAAACAGGTCAGGAAGCACTCGGCGGCCCAGGCCACAACCTGGGCCCGGCAGTAAAGTAGGTGGGCACAAGGGCTCCGCAGCTACCCCTCACCACACTCGCACACCCGACGGAAAGACGGGGCGGGGGTCGGTCTGCCACACAGTGCCGCCGAAGCTCAGCTCAGCTCTCCTGAGGCCCTGCCCGTAACTGCCTTGCCTTGCCCCAACCACAGCCGCCCACTAACCCGCAGCCCCTGGTCGCGCAACAAATTCCACCCTAGTCCCTCCCCACCGTCTCCTTTGTACCTCTTAGAGCGGAAGCAGCGGTGCCAGAGCGAGGGGAGATGAGGGTTATGGGAGCGGGATGAGGAGTGAACAGAACACGCGAGATGGCGGCCGGAAGGGAAGCCAGGCACGCCGCTCTGCCACTGCCTAAACCAGGAGAGTGCGCCCTACGCGGCAGTGAAATCTGGAGGGGCGGAGCCACGACCGCGGGAGGAGTTAGAGGCATGAGATGGCGAGTGGAGGTTACTCTACTTGTAGGGAGCAATGGACTCCAGTGCTGCACTAAGTAAGTTTATTTGTGTGGCTGAGCTGGGGTGCAAGGTAAAGCCCACGCCTCTTCCCCGCCCCCCCTTTTCTTCCCCTCTCCCTTCGGGCGTGTTCGTTTCTGTTTGCGATCTGGTTTGGTGTGTGTGGCTTATCTCCATTGCCTCCCTGCTTCCCTCAGCTTCTCTTGCTTGCAGCCTCACCTGGCAGGGGTTTTTTTCCATGAATGGATCTGTCCTTAGTTTGGCTTTTTTTTTGCCTGGAAGATATTTAAATGTTGTATTTTCTTTCTTGGTTATGTAATTCAAACCTTGTCCCCGTGTCTATGGTTTTTCTTTTAGATCTAGTTCTTCATGAGCTGCTCCAGTGTGGGTCCCCCATAGGGTCACAAGTCCTACCAGCAAACCTGCTCCACTGTGGGGGTCCTCCTCTCCACAGGTCCTGCCAGGAGCCCACTCCATCATAGGCTTCCCATGGGGTCAAAACCTTATTTGTGTGCATCCACCTACTTAAGCCTGGGGTCTTCCACAGGCTGCAGGTGGATCTCTGCTTCTGCAGAGACCTCCATGGGCTGCAGGGGGACAGCTGCTTCACCATGGTCTTCACCACGCACTGCAGGGCAATCTCAGCTCTGGTGCCTGGAGCATCTCTGCCCCCTCCTCTACTGACTTTGGTGTCTACAGGGTTGTTGCTCCCACATATTGTCAGTCCTCTCTTCTCTGGCTGCAATTGCTTTTGCACAGTAACTTCTTTCCTTTCTTAAATATATTGTCCCAGAGGTGCTACTACCATCTCTGATTGGCTCGGCCTTGGCCAGCAGTGGGTCTGTTGTGGAGCCAGCTGGCATTGGCTCTGCCGTACATGGGGGAAGCTTCTAGCAGCTTCTCACAGAAGCCACCCCTGTAGCCCCCCACTACCAAAACCTGGCCTCGCAAACCCCATACAATTCTTCAGATTCACAGCCTGACATCAATATAAAAGAAAGATTTCAGAATTACAAGGCAAATTGATGATTACAAACATAAAAAATGTTTTAATAGGCTGAAATACTGAAATGAAAATGAATCACAGAAAGATTATTCCAAGATAGAAGTTGTAGAAAGTGCAGTCCCAGCTGTCAGCCTAGGATTCACTGGCTTGGAGGTATAATATCATATTCCCTCCTGTGAGGTTTTGAAGACAAATTATGCTGATAACCACATCACTGAGTTGTATCAGGAATCAATTGAAGCAATTAAAGAACTACAGTTTAAGGGAGTCTGTAAGATTTGGTTACATTTCCTGGAATGAACAGCAGACCTTCCAAAAGCAAACTTTGCATCAGAAAAAAAGCATTTTAGAATGTTACAATACGATTGGCTTCTTTTCTCCAGTCCTTTTTGTGGAATTGCATCATAGGAAACATAAACCTAAAACTGTTTTTACTTGTATCTGAAGAACTTCTGTTGAGAAATGAAACAGATCCAAAGCCTGTAGTACTGAAACAGTGTGAGCTCAGCGAGCATCCTTTCAGTTCTGAAAAAGATGAAACTTAGGATCTTAATCCTCAAAGAATATACATTGTTAAAGCAAAGTTCATTAGCTGCACAGAAGCAGCATAGAAATGGAAAAAGACCATTAAAATAGTTAGTCATGAAAATTGTCTCCCAAATTATGTGAAAGGCAGAATAATGACAAAAGTTGCTGTTAAAGTGCCAGTGGGAAAGCTCTCCTGAAAGACATGTCCAGTGCTGTGTAAGTAATAATACAGTATGTTGAGAAGAGGTGTTAAGTTAGTATCATATTCAGGAAACAAATCACAGGTCATAAACGTAAGTGGTTGGGCTAAAGGGGAGTAATATTTGTCCTGATTGCCAATGATCACAAAGAGCACATATTCAATGTATTTTCAGGCAGTGAAGGAAATCTGCCCAATATTCAGAGTCTCTTTAGGGAATGTTTGTTCAAAAGAATGCTGTATTCAACAGTCAAGAAAGCAGAAGTATATGGCACATCAACAAGGCACCACAGGAAATAATAATGCACCACAGGAAATAATAATGATCTCATTCCTAATGTAGATGCTACAGGACATTGCGGGGGAACTGCTAATTTTTTGTAAAAAATATGAATATATGTTATTAATCTAGTGAAGGAAAATAGCAGCATTATGGGGTCCAGGAACAAAGGTGTTGTGAGAGATATGAATGGAAAAGAAACCATCTCTCAAAGTCTGGACATATGACTCACTAAAGAATTCTTAACTTTTGAAGAGATACTAAATATATAAACATTGAATAGGAGCCCAGGAAGAAGAAATTTAAGTACAGTGCTATTTTCATCTCATATATTAGTGTTGTACTATGTACTGGTGAGTTGTATGGAATAATAGACTTCAGCGTCTAGGAAGAGATAGAGCTCCTCAGTAAACAGTTTCCTTTTCTCACCATGCCTGTAACTCTTAAACTCAGCAACCCAAAATACCTGGGCTTCAAGCCACATCACAAACCTTTCATGAGCTATGGGATGTCTCTATAACACCCCACAGAGGCCAATTAGAGAATAGTTAGAGAAATGCTGCATGGAGAATCCCCTAACTTCTTTACCAAATACTTCAGAGTAGATGTTAATGAGATTGGTAAAGGCTTGCCTAGAAAAGCTTTCATGTTAGTCTCTCGTGGTAGAAAGCAACAATTAAGATCTTGCTAGACAATAGATAAAAGTCAAAAGTCACAGTATTCCTCACTGTCTATATGTGAAAAAGATGGTACCTTATATTAATGCACAGATGTCAGGATCAAGCAAATAGATTATTCCTGTAGATGTCCTATACCCAGAATCCAAGAAAACTTGATTGCTTAAGCCATGATCACAGAAATGTTTTGACCACTGCTAAGTTGCATGTCGAAAAAGTTGTTCAGATGTGACCCCAAACCATAATAGTCCTACCCAAGGATGGCACATTTATAGCCCAGGATGAACCAGGACTAAATTTGCTACACTTTCAGATGTGTACCTTTCAACATGCTGCTTTTGACTAATGTCTTGGTAGCTGCAAGTGTGAAATTCATTCTGGATTTTGCCTTTGACTTTCTAGGCCTCCTGATCCAGTTTGGTGTTCGATGGGAGGTAAATGATGAGTGCAGGTGGCCAGAGGTGGGGAGGTTGGATGGGGGTGAGGGTCTTCCTCCTTCTGCAGCAGCTACGAATTCATTCTGCTCAAGCCCTGTTAGGAACCTGCCACCCCCTTAGATGAAAAATCAATCTCCTCTATCTTTGATCACAGTATAGCTTATCCCGAAAGATTTATAAGTGAACAAAGAGCGTACCTGCCAATCTTCACTGCATTTATGAATGGGTTCATACTCCTTCAGGGCTTATTTGCCTTGCTACAGAATTGTTGAAATAGCGTGCTCCACTCATTGGATTAATTAATTACAAGAGATGGTACTATGCGACTAATCGGATTTATTGCTTAAAATAACAAAACGCATCAGTCTCAAAGCGTAAGATTAACAATACCTCCGAATAATGGCTAATAGTCACAAGATTTAGAGTTCCATCGTAATTTATAACTTTCTAATCCAATAGGCACTTAAAACGACACTTTGTTTTGGATTTATGACCTATCACCTGTGCTACTTTTCACTGCAGTGTGGTTGTGTCTTAACCAATAGCTTGTCATGTCACATCCACACAGACTTCTATTATACCATCTACATTCTTAACTTAAACTATATAAAATCACATTATTATATTTAAAAACCCTCCACCAGAACACCCAGTGTACATTTTTACTTATAACTATAGAAACATAGGCTTGTGATCCTCTTGCTTAATGGTCTATAAACCTCTGTCAATTAAGCCAGACCTAGCCTCTTCCAGGGTTGTAAATCAAAACCTCCTTTAATTGCAAGAGTTTCTACTCCGTCTCCCACACAGAATTAAATTGAAAATATCTGAAATATCTGAGACATTAATTATGGGATCTCCCTCCTAATTTGCCAGAGCTTGTCTACAACAAAGAATTTGGGTCTGTGGAGAATGTTAGAAAGGTTTTCAATAGCTAGCGGAGACATGAAATCAAATGTAACCTAAACTAACATTTGTTCATGTGATGAGAACCCTGCTGTATTAGCTACAAGGGCCAGTGTTTCATTTTGAAAATCAAAGATCCCTCCACTAGCATTGTGAATAGACACTATCTTAAAAGAGTAGAAATAATAAAATAAAATCTGGAAAAGCAAATGTAGGCATCTTGTGCTCTTCTAGAGGATTTTTAAGATGTGGCTCTTGTTGCAATCATAGACACCTGGGAACACTTACAGCCTGAGCTGAACAAGAAGTCAGAGAGAAGGATGGCAAGGATTATCAGCAATACAGAATTACTTCCATGCTAATCCAGTGATTCTCAAGCAGAATGCTTCATCCTGAAAAAGAGCTGACCTAGCAAGGTGTGATAAAATCTACAAAATCATGAATAGCAGAAAGAGGATGGCTAAGAACAGTTGTTCATTGCCTCCACCCTTCCTCCTCTCCAGCATCCTCCTTCTTCTCCCCCTTCCTCCTCACAGGACTAGGCGCTCTCCCTCCTGCCCCACATCCATTAATGTCTGGGGGTTGAGGTGAGGAGAAAGAAGAGGGAACAGACTTCCAGGCATGGTGGCACAGCCCCTCCATGTACTTCTCCCCAACCCCCAAAAAAGCAAAAGACAAAAAAAGGAGGGGAGAAGAGAGAGAGAGAAATTTTTTTAAGCAGAAAAAATATCCCAAAATAAAATCCAAAACAGCTGCTACCTCTGAGCAGGTGGCAAGAGCGCTTTTGCATCACGGCAGCAGCAACTGGCAGTTCTCTGCGGAGCAGCGCAGGTACCTGGTGGCAGCTAGGAACACACCTGCTCACTTGCCGCACCAGCCTCTGCCAATGCGCTGTCCTGCCATCATGCCAAGACCCTGAACTTTGAGACGTCTGAAGTGTCAATATTGCCTGAGGAGACCAATGAGGAGGATGACAAGGAGCCACAGTCCCACCACCCCTGCCACTACTCCTATGCTGAGGACGAGGAGGAGGAAGAGGACAAAGAGAATGTGGGTGACCTCCATGACAACACCCTGCTACTACAGTCGCGCGTGTGTGGTGGCAGTGGGGTGGGCAACAGTTCACGGCCCCCCTTCAGGATGGCCCACAGAAGGCAGTGGCAGCGGGGTGCACAAGGGTGGCAAGAACAGTCTGGTGAAGCCACCCTACTCCCTACATCGCTCTCATCACCATGGCCATCCTGCAGAGCCCTGAGAAGTGGCTGACACTGAGCAAGATCTGCAAATTCATCAGCAGGCACTTCCCCTACTACTGGGAGAAGTTCCCTGCATGTCAGTACAGCATCCACCACAATCTCCCTCAGTGACTACTTTGTCAAGATTCCTTAGGATCCTAGCAACCCAGGCAAGGCCAACTACTGACCCCAAGTGCGTCAACATGTTTGACAACAGGAGCTTCCTGTGCTGCCAAAAGCACTTCAAGCAATAGCAGCTCTCAGCACCCGAGCTTCTGCTGCACACCATGAACCCTGCTGCTGCCTTCCTCCTGCAGCCCCCCCCCCAGCCCCTGCAGCAGCCACCCTGTGTCTACAGACCCTACGGCTGTGGCTATGGCCTCCAGCTTCAGTCCTACCACCCCAGTCCACCTTCTTTACCTTCCACCACTCCTCCCTGCCAGCCCGCTAGCCCTTTACTACCCCCGGCAGCGTCCCTGGATCAGCACTGCCTGCCGTCACTGCACTGCTGGGCCCCTTGCTGCCAGCGGCGGAATGGCACAGATGCCCTT
>NW_008236959.1:2478-4562 GCF_000691975.1 Corvus brachyrhynchos | reverse complement strand
CACAGCCGGACACAGTGGGGAGCGCTGGCAGCGGCCTGTCCCCGACACCTGCCCTCCCTGCTACCCCCAACTTCATGGCCCAGATCTCTAGCTGTTAAGAATTTTGGAGTTTTTCAGAACGTAGGAGCTGGGCTATCTCGTTTCTTTGCGTCTCAGATGCCTGACAGATGCCGCGAGCAGAGGAGATGAGGGGTTTGTGCAGCGGGGCTCAGGGGCCATCTTCTGCAGCCAACAGGCTGCCCAGGACCTATATTTATGCAAAGCCAGATCAAGACGCTGCATGGACAGACGGTCATGGTGTTGGAAAGTTGCTCGTTACTCCTTAAAAAAACAAGCAAGAAAAAAAACCAACCAAAAAACACCTCTGTCTCTAAACCATTAAAGTTCAGAAATTCTCAGGTCTAGGTGCTTAAAAACGGTGATGTACAGGAAAAAAATGAAATGCTTGATGGAGCACAGCAAATCAATTAATTTTAGTACATTTGTCTCATGTACTTTATAAAAGAAAAGCTTAACGTGTTTACACAGAAGAAAGTCAAGATTATAATTTCTTATTTTAACCTTTGTTTTGTATTATGTAGGAACCCAGAGTGCCGAGAATATTTCTCTGCCTGTTTTTAAGGGTTCTTACCCCTCTCAACAACACTGTTTTAACCTCCAACCTTGGAAAAAATTACCAACGATCAGACAAGAACTAGAAAATACAGTGGTGTGACTTAGGTGATAGACTACTATGTAAGATTGTCACAGGGTGAAAAATTTAGAGGTTTTGGGCTTCTCTTTGTAGTAAATAGATAAGAATAAAATGTATCAAAATGGACGATTGCTGTTCTCTAAACCTTCTTCTCCTTCTTCTACTACTCCATGTTCTGCAGTAAAAGTAGTTTGGAATGATTGGATGGAGAATTCCGCAGTTCCTGCCCGTGTTACTGAATAATTGGTAGGAAAGTGAAAATAATATATGTTTTTAGTAACTATTGGTTAAATTATCTTTAAAAGGCCATGTAAATCTTGATAGTTAGACTTCTCTCCTGCTTTCTGTGCTCTATGCTGTACCTGGGTCATGCTAGTGGCTCTGTTCCTCTGATAAGACTTAATAAACAACTATCCGGCAGCATTGAAACTCCAGGAAAAGTCTTGGTTTATCTTTGAAACTCCTTGCAAGGACTTTTAGAAAATTCTCTCCCAACAGGAGGGACTTGATTAACGGCACGGTTCAGTGTCAATTGGTGCCCCGTGTTCGGCCTCATCGGCACGAAGCAAGCCAGAACGTTTTGGACAGCAGCACGCGACTAGAAACAGAAAGAAAAGAAACCCCGGGGTTGGCCTTGAAACTCCAGGATCTCCTAACCTCGGTGCACAGGGGGGAGGAGGAGCCGTGGACTGCTGGATGGAACTCAGACTGGGATTTCATGAGCCGATAACATCTATCAAAAACACAGTAAGCTGTCCAAAACTAGACCAAGAAACAAATTATGGGTGCAGTTCCGTCCCAAGTGGAGGCAAATATATAGTTTTGAAAACCTAGTTTATAACCATCCCTTACTAGCATCTAAAAAAGAAATACGTTGTTTGCTGTCCTGGGTAAAAAGAGAGTTTCCTGATGCATTAATTGGTGATTTATATTTACCATCTTTTTGGGAGAATATCAATACTATTCTATACCATCACGCTAGTCTAAGAGATGAAACGGCTCAGAAATTAATATCACCAGCTAGAGTAATTTATGAAACGCTTTTAGAGGTGGCACCTCCTGCTTCTGATGAAGAGGAGATGTTTAAAACTCCCGGGGAGACTTCGCTGACACCCGTAAAAGCAGCGGGAGGTTTTAAAACCCTGTTCTATCCCTTCCCACCCTCAGAGACGGGCGGAAAACGCGATGTTTGTGCGAAAGTCCCCGAGGTTCTCAGTAAAAAAGATTATCCCTTTCTGCATGCACTGCAGGCGGCGGTGGGGGGAGTGCGGCCATTCCGGAGGCGGAATGGGAATTTTTGCCGGACCCGAAATTAAAACTTTTGATCGGTCCGACGGAGGAGCATGATACGGCAATTTTAGAGTTCCCTTCACGCGCGCATGTCCGGGGG
>NW_008236959.1:0-262 GCF_000691975.1 Corvus brachyrhynchos | reverse complement strand
GTTATCAAAGATTTAATGGATGCAGTGAAGAATCATGGATTAGGAAGTCCATACTTCAAACAACTTTTGAGAGGCACATTTAGCAATTATGATTTGGTACCTTTTGACTGTAGAAGTATTGCCTTGACAATACTTACAGATGCACAACTCCTGCTATGGGATGCAAGATGGAGAAGAGCACTTCGTGAACTGAGAGAAAAATATGCAGGAGGGCCTCATCCTCTGCTCGCTTATATAATATCTACCTTAATACTTTGCGAGA
>NW_008236958.1:48548-52094 GCF_000691975.1 Corvus brachyrhynchos | reverse complement strand
GTGTGAAAGGAGGTAAACAGGTACAATACCTATTCCAGGAGAAGAGAGGCCCTCATCGCCTCTCCCGTGAGCTGTAGTTAGACTGGCTGGTGTTTGGGGAGAGATCACCTCGGTAAAAGGCACCCTGATAACTTCTACTCCTCGATTCCATAGTGTTCGTTATAGTTTGCCGGTGTTGATAGAGGAGGAAATGTTTCCCTACGTGTGTTGCCTGCCAGCCACTAAAAACAGACTTAAATCTTCTCATGTAAACGACATTCTCCTGATTTTTCCCAACCTCACTGAGAAAATTGGACTTGGAGAAGAGATATGATCCTAATTCTTTCCCTGCTCCATACTGCATCTGTACCACTTGATGGTCCCACCAGGACCTCTGATGGGGTGAATGAGAGAAATAAGTTATTTTGCTGAGACAGTTGGATCTAAGTTATTTCGCTGTGGATTTGAACTCCTTTGTAGTAAAGCTTATGAGTCTTTTAGACTAGAACAGAAAACCATGGGAAAACGGTCTGGCTTGAAGGTTTTTTTCCCAGACTAGAGCTAGCTACAGAAAAGTGGATGGTCAAGGGCTTTGTGGGGTCTGGTCTTCCAGTTATGAAAGATTTGAAGCTGAAAGCTTTGCGTCTAATCACGGCAGAGGATTCAAGTGGAATTTGGGAAGAGTTTGATGGACCTTGGAGATGCGACAATTTCCAAGGTGTGAGCTCGTGTAAACAAGGAAGCAGATGGAGTCTCTCAGCTTCAAACTAGAAGTACTGTCATGAAGGTTTTGTACCACTGAGTAACTGGTGATGGAAAAGTAGCATCAGGGCTGTTAAAAAATGGAAGAGCCATCCTTCCCTTGGAAAAAACCTGAGGCAAAGAGGTGGCCTGGTTGGTTCTGGGTTTGGAAGTGAACTTTCCAAGACTTCTGAAGAAAGGGGAGGGGTTTTTCTCCATTGTCTAGAATTCTATCATCTCATTAAGAAGAGTTGTCTGAACTCAGCGGCCTGTCAGTTCTCTGAGGGAGAAGTGGGCAGGAGTGGAAGACATTGTTTTATTTGGCCTCTAATCAATGACTGTGCCTTTGGTTTTGTTTAAAGCCACAGGGGGAGCTGCTGTCTCCAGTGAAACAAGACTCCTTCCTCAGTGCTGGGAGGTTGGGCTGCTCTTCCCCAGCTCTGTGTTTCCAACAGTGGAAGGTTTGTGTGTGCTCTTCCCTTAGGGCAGATTCTTCCTGTAGGCAGCTTCTGTCTGTGCGAGCTGTGGTGGCTTTGGGATGGATGGAGAGATCCTCAAGGGATCCTGGCCAGAGGAGGCCAGGAAGGGCCAGGAAGTATTCCAAGAGTGATGAGAGTGACAGCTGGACTGAGAGCATCACAGAGTCAGACCTAAAGACAGTCAGAACTTACCCGTGAGATTTTTTACCATGAAATTTTGCAGCTTCAGTGAAACCCACAGAGAAAGCCAAGAAGTTAATCAATGAAAGAAGACGTTCTGGACACAAGGAGAGGTTGTTCTTGTTATGGGATGTTAAGCGTGTACAAGGAAGAACTTGCGGATAATATGCAACAACTATATTTTTGCTTGTATAGCTAATTACTGCTTGAATGGTCATTGCTTGTTAGACAGCCTTGTCATTGTTTGCTAAGCAGCCAATCTCAATAAGCCACAGCAATTGTGAAGAGGTGTAAGAGTAGCAGTAGAGAAAATAAAAGAACTTTTACGGCTTTGGATTACAACAAGTGTCGTGCTGTTACGTCAGTCTCGACAAAGTGACACAAGAACTGGAGCATTACACAGGTAGGCTGGGAGAGCTGGGAATGTTCAGCCTGGAGAAGGCTCCAGGGAGCCCTTAGAGCCCTTTCCAGGGCCTAAAGGGGCTCCAAGAGAGCTGGAAAGGGACTCTGGGCAAGAGCCTGGAGTGACAGGGGGAATGGCTTCCCACTGCCAGAGGGTGGGTTTAGACGGGATATTGGGAAACTCCTGTTCCCATTGGAAACTCTTGTTCCTAGTTCTGTGAGCTACAAAATTTCACTTTAACCAGCTGATATTTTCACGTTAGATCAAAATCCAGAGGGGGGAAGGTAAAGATGGATTAGTCCAATTCTTCCAATTATAATGGAAGGCGTCCATGGCCATAGCCGGGCAACTGGAACTACAGCATCTTTAAAATACCTACCAAGACAAGCTGCTCTGGGATTCTGTGATTCCCAAGCTGAGAGAAAAACTACAATTCTACGCAAGTTCTCAGCTGCTGAGCAAACATCGCAGCATCAAAGAAGTTTTAGGACTCCAGTTTATCCTTCTATAGTCACCACACCAACTGCTCAATCCCAAGTTCAGCATCTTTATTGCCACTGCAGACTCTGGAATTGGTGTCTTTGTCCTACTGCTGACCTTCGGTGTGCTCAGCAAGACCTTTAACTCCACAATGTGAAACTGGACCTTCATGGAAGGGACCTTTCCCGCCTGATCTCCCCTAGTTTGTCTCTGCACAAAACACAGCACAGAAAACAATGGCAGGATGGGGCCTGTGTGCTCCAGGGCTCAGGTTTTGCTCCACTTCAGCTCCACAGAGACACAAATAAGGTGAAGAAGCTGAATTGTTTATTAATGGAAAGCAAAGCAGAGGGATGAGCTGGGAGCAGGAGAAGGGAACAGGCAGGGTCTGAGGGCTGCAGGGAGGGAGCAATAGAGAGGGAGGGAGAGGCCAGGAGCCACCAGAGTTTCCAGGCAGGCTCAGGTATGCCCAGCATCAGCTGTGCCTGGAGCTCCAGCTGGTCTCCTCTTGCATGGGATCTGGTGCTGTCCTGGTTGTCTCAATCCAGAAGATGAACTTAGTAGCTCAGCTCTTTCATTTAACATGACTTGAACAATCAGGTTTGTGTTAGAAGGGCTGTCATCTGTGCTCAGGGCTTGAAGGGCTGGAACAGAGAACAGACCCAGGGTCATTGTGAGGAAACCCCCTGAAAAGACCGTCCCCACAGCACTCCTGCCATGGCCTGGAGAGAGCAGGAGACAACAAGATCAGCTGGAAGGTGCTGGCCACAAATCCCCCACAGACCCCTGAAATGTCTCTGTGCTCTGCCCATGCTGCCGCTCATCCACACAAAGGAGCAGAACCCTCTGCAGCCAGGGCAGGGATTGCAGCTGCCCCTGACAGCCCACTGGCCTTACTCACCCTCACAGATGAGCTGCAGCTCTTCTGGCTGCCCTTTCATGAGCATCCCAGTGATCCCTGGAAACACAGAGCCTGTCATGGCCCCTAGCCCGGATCCTGCTGCAGTGAGGCAGGGAGGGACCAGGACCCCGGATGGGTGGCTCACCAATGGACCTGATAGCGGCCTCTCGAAGGGGCTCCTGTGGGCTGTACAGGTACGGCAGGGCCGGCACAAGTGCTCGGCCGCTCGGCTCCTGTCCTCTGCCAGCTGCAGAGAGCGCCAGGAGGGAAGGGTTGGCGCGGGCTCAGCCCCTTGGCTGGGCGCTCCCTTCGCCCGGCCCTGGCCTCCCCTGCCCGCACAGCCCCCAGGCCCGGCCAGCAGCCGCCGTCACCGGGCGCTCGGG
>NW_008236958.1:47367-48508 GCF_000691975.1 Corvus brachyrhynchos | reverse complement strand
TGGCTAAGGGCCAGAGGAGCCTGGAGAAGAGCCCGCGTGGCCCAGGGAAGGGAGCAGCATGTGGGGCACAGGCTGGCGCCCCTGGGTGCAGCACTGGACGGGGAGCACAGCTGCCGGCCCTGCACACTGAGTGCTGGGGGCAGGGGGCTTCTCCAGGCTGGGGCTGGGGCTTCCAAGCTTTCCTTACCAGACGCTCGCAGAAGCTCCATGAGTCCTCCATCTTCAGCAGCTGCTTGAGATCCCTTCTCTTCAGAAACCTTACTGCACAAAGCAGCGTTTCCCGAGAAGCCTGGAGAGCAGCAGAGACCCAGAGATGGGCCCTGTGGGGGGGGCTCGGCTGCCTCCTGGCCTGGAGCCTTGCAAGCTGCAGCCTCCTCCACGCCTTGACACAAAAACATGACTCCTGTGCCCTGGGCTGTGGTGCCGTCTCCGTGTCTGTGCTGCTCTCCAGGCCTCTCACAAAACGCTGCTTTGTGCGGCCAAGTTCCTGAAGAGGAGGGACCTCAAAAAGCCCATGAAGAAGGAGAAACTCTAGAAGTTCGGCGAGTATCTGGTACGGATGGCCTGGAAACCAGTCTCAGCTTTGAGAAGCCCCCTGACTGTGGCATTCAGTGTGTGGGGCTGGCAGCTGCGCCCCTCCTCAGTGCTGCACCGTGCACAGGACCGAAAATGCACAGCGCACCACATTTCCAGGCAGCAGCCCAGTGTCAGTGGCTGGGGGCACAGAGCCTTACATTGTTGAAGAGTGGCCGGAGTGCCTCAGCCAGCCTTGGGGCCGTGGGGCTGGATATTAGGATATCTTTGTTCAGGAGTACATTCAGGAACACTGAGAGGGTCATCCTGACCACCTCTCCATCTGCATTCCTCAGTAGCTCCATGAGGCTTTCAGACAGGCTGCACATTTTTTTGGCCTGTGTGGAACACAAGGCTGTGCTATGCATCCATGAACGGCTGCACCGCCAACACTGCTCCAATAGTGTAACCCCACCCTGCTGCCATGGAGCCCAGAGGCCAAAGGCCTGTCCCGAAGCACTCAGGCAGCTGACCAGCGACACAGGAGAGCTGGGAGCAGCTGCCACAACTCCCAAAGCCCAGCTAGCTCCAAGTGATTGAGTTCCCCAGCCCCGATGCTGCCCGTATG
>NW_008236958.1:45907-47127 GCF_000691975.1 Corvus brachyrhynchos | reverse complement strand
CTGAACAGCCTGAGCAGGCAGAGTGCAGTCCCAGAACACATGGGGATGGAGACCCGGCGCATCTCTCTGGCAGGGGGAAAGAGGCACCATCAGCCCTGAGATGGGTGGGCAAACCTCTCCCATGACTGACTCACATAGGTCTGGTCTTTCCCCACCACCCTGCGAGGGGACATGGGTACTTTAGGAGGCAGCTGTTCCCAGGCACTCTCTTCTCCTGGCCTTTTCCAGTCTGCTCAGCCGTCCCTTGGTGACAAGGCCCTCTGGCCCATGACCACGGCGACTCTGTGGGGTGTCCCGGGCACAAAGAGGAGGAGCAGTGGGGAGAAGGGGCTCTCACCTGGCCAGCAGACCCACGGCATAGTGGTGGGTGTCAGCACAGAGCAGCGTGTCCCAGGCACGCTTGCGCTCCATTGCCACCAGTAAATCCAGACACTGCAATCGGCGGAGCAGGGCCTTCAGGGTCTGCACTGCAAACCTGTGGGCAGAGGAAAGCCCAGGTCACGCTGGGAGCCCAGGCCTCAGCCCTGGGGACATGGGAGTGACAGGAGGACTGGGATGGAGCACCTGTTGATGCTGGTGGGAAGGCCATGTTCCTTCTGACATCTCCTCCAGAAAGTACTGATCTCCTCTGGCATCTGCTCTGTACTGATGAAAACTTGGAAGAGCAGAGCCATGAGGAGATGGGGGGAATATTCCATAAATGGCTCTGGGCACCAGGGCAGGCGGAGAATCTCCCAAACCACCCTGGTTCCCTGCAAAGGACAAACCACCCAGAGACAGCGCTCAATGCTGAGTGGCAGGGCCTGAGCGTGCAAGAGAGACGCCAGGGGAGATGCAGGGTAGCACCAGGCCTGGTGTCCCTGAACCTGCCTCCAACCCAGGTTTCAGCCCAGATCCTGAGGCAGGGAGATGCAGTGGGGGAAGGAGGATGGGGAGCTGCTGGAGCAGCAACCCAGGGGTGAGCAAAGGCCAGTTCCAGAAACTCACAGCCAGCGCAAAGACATCCTTATTGTCCCCATCAGAGGTGTACATTTTGTGCAGTGGCCAGTCCTGCATCACAAGGAGCAGTGTTGGCAGCACCTTGTCCAGTGTTTCTCCTGATGAGGCTATGGTCTTCCACATGATTGCAGCACCTCTGCAGGACCAGAGATGTGTGTCGGAGGGTCTCAGCCAGAGCACTATGGCCTGGGCAGCCACAGGGGGCCAGGTGACAGAGCCAC
>NW_008236958.1:41430-45882 GCF_000691975.1 Corvus brachyrhynchos | reverse complement strand
CTGAGGGGCTGACATCCCAGAGCGGGGAACCAGAGGGTCTGGTGGCTCCTGGAACTCTCTGCCTGTCTAGCAGACCCCATTGGACTGGCTGTACAGAGTGATGGACCCTAAAGGCCGGTTAAACCTAAGCCCTCAAGGCAGGTGGGCCCTGTACCTGTCACATGATGGGGCACAGCGCAGGAGGGTCACTGCAACGTCAGTGGGGTGTGCATCAGTCAGCCTCAGGATGTCCATGAACAGCCTGTCATCTGGAGGCACTTTGGACACAAGCCTCTGGTGGATGTTCCTAACAAAGCCTGGCACCTGGAGAAGGCACAGAGAGATTTGGAGAGCTGTCAGAGCAGACACTTACCCAGCTTCCCCTAAGAAGTGCTTCCCTTCCCACTACACTGGGCTGGCCTCAAAGGCTGAGGAGGCCCAGTGGACCTGGCTTGGGGCCCCACATGATTCCTGGGGGGACTCAGCCCTGGCCACAGGCTGCTTACTTGACTCGGACTGGACACAACTCTCTCCCCAAAAAGATCCAGGCTGGGAGCAGAAGCTATGCTCTGAGTGGACATGGGGTCAGACTCTGCCGCAGCCCTGGTCAGCATGGTGATCATCTCTCGACACCTAGTGCCTGTAAGGTTTGTAAACATCTGCAAAAGAAGGGACAATAGGGAAGAGAGGGATGATCCATTGAGTGCTCCAGCCATGATTCTTGGCTGAGAAGGTGGGGATGGCTCTCAGTACCTGGCCTATAAAGCGCCAGCACCTATGGGCAAAGTTCTGCTCTTGTGTCCGATCCATGGCTGCATCTGGCAAAGAGCAAGCACAGCCAGAGCTGAGGAGCTGCAGGAGAGGCCAGAGAACACAGCCCAGCCCTGCGCCCCCCAGGCAGGGACAGCCCTGGGATAGCCAGGGGGTGGAGCACGAGTTCAGGGGGTTCAGTCCCAGTCCCTCTTCTGTCCTTTCCAGGGGCATGTCCACAGGGGATGGGATGGGATGGGATGGGATGGGATGGGATGGGATGGGATGGGATGGGATGGGATGGGATGGGATGGGATGGGATGGGGCCAAGCTGGCTGCAGGCACCAGCCCTGTGGCCCAGCTCTGTCACTCACCCTTCTGCAGCAGTTGGAACTGCTCCATCTCATTACGTTGCTGAGGTGGGGCAGCACCAGGGCCTTTTTCCACCTTCTTGGGTATGCTGGGGGGTCTCTGTTCCATGTCAATGTCTGGATTTATGGCTACTTGCCAGAGAGATGTCTTAGAAAAGTTCTGGGTGAGCAAGTGCTATAGCTGTGCCTTGAAGGGACCTACAACAGAGAAGCCTTGGCAAGGTTGCAGGACAGTAAGTCCTGCAGTCTGTCCTCGAGGGCTCCTGCCACAGTGACAGGAGACATTTTGTAAAGGCTCTCTGTCAGCAAGTCCTGCAGACTGCCCTCCAGGGCACCTGCAAAAGAAAAACCTTGGGAAGGCTATGGGTCACCACGACCCACAGTCTGGCCTCAAGGTCACCTGCAACAGTAACACCCTGGAAAAGCTCCAGGTCAGCAAGGAATGAGTTGGCTGTGTGGGGGCTCCTCACGGCACCGCTCTGTCCCGTCCTGTCCTGTTGTGTGCTCCAAGCACTGTGGCGTGGCTGCATTTCTGCCAGCCCCTATGTCAGCATGTGTCACAAAGGGCCCTGGGACACCCTGTCCCATTCCATCCCATGGTGACCATGCTGCACCACGTCACAAAGAGCCCTTGCACACACTGGCACATGCCCTGGCAACACCCCCTCCCCACCCAAGCTTCCCCAGCTTGCAAGGAAGATGTTCCCTCGAGTGTCTAAGACAGCCATTGAGGAATTTCAGGAACAGTTAAAACAATAAGCAGATGCTCCTATGGTCTGCCTGCTCAGGGCAGCAGAAGGAGCCCCCACAGCTGCCGACGCAGCTGCAGCAGGAAGGGCACAAGGCCTTCCACAGAAGCCGAACATGCATTGGGGTCTGTGCTCCTTCCTGCAGGCGGCTGTTGGCAGGAGCACCTGGAGCAATTGATGGCAACACTTGGTATCTGTCAGAAGGCAGAAGCTGTTGCTCCTTCCTGGAATGATTTTTGCTTGGAAGTGATTATCTGCAGCACAAAACCACCATCCACTGTTGACTCTCAGAGGACAATTAGATTCTTACAGAGATACTGTCAAGTTTCCTTGTGTTCTTCTGACTGGTTTTCTTACTTTCTGGAAAAAACCATCAGCCCAGTCTCTGATGCTCAATGCTCCACTTGCTGCCTACCTGGCTGCGGCCAGCAGCTCATGCCCAAACACAACTGGGTGCCTGCTGGGCAAGGGAATGGACAGGCATGAGCAGTGATTTTCCCTGGTGAACAAGGGAGGTACCTGGGGAGGTGCAGAGGATAGGGATAACTCTGTGATGTGAGAACCTGCTCTGTGTCTCTAATTATGGGCCCAGCACCATGAAGAAGCAGCCAAGACAAGCACTGGTAGCAGACATGTCCTGCCACTTTCTGCTGTTCGAAGGACATGGAAAACACCTGTTCCCACGGCTCCAGAAGACTCGATCCAGGCACAACAGAGGGCTGTCCAGTGGTAGGGAACGGCCTCCAGCAAGACCAGAGCAGAATCCTCTACCAGCAGAGCCTGAGCTTGTGACCTGGGCCATCTGTTCAGCAGACACCAAAGTGCTTACTTCCCTCCAGCCCTGAACCTCAGCCACGAGTCCCTGCTTTTCTTCAGCATTTTCTTCTGCTGCTTATTCCTTTGTTCTGAGGAAATTCTGCATTTAGAGTTTAGAAGCTCATGCATGTGTCTTTAAGGTGCCTGAATGGAGGAGAGGGTCAGCAGCTGCAGCGCAGGGCTCGTGTCCCACCAAAGTCTCTAGCGATGGCACCAATGCCGGTGCCTTGGGACACCTGACTGTGGAAGGTGAGTCTGCCCTCAAGCACGGCCATTGAAGTCAGTCAGGGGCACAGGCTGCAGCTGAAGCTGCCAAACATCGCTGTGAGGCTGGCAAGGCAAGAGAAAGCCATTGTGACCGCTTTCCCTGACGCCTTTTGCCAAACCATGTAAAATTGTGCCCACAGTATCCCCTCTTTTGGCATCCTGGTTGCTGTAGATACCTTGCTGAGGAGGTACAGGCATTCTGGGTCCTGCTGTTCCTGTGCACACTCTGGTGCTTTTTCTCTGGTGTCCAGAGCGTCTTTGGCAGCAGCGACTCTGCAGGCCAGCTTGAGGAGACATCGCCATCCTCCCCATGGTGGCAGCAGCTGCACAGGCCCAGAGCGCTGTGTCAGGGGCATCTTGGCTACACAGCAGCTGCTAAACTCGGCAGAGCCGGATGTTACCCTTCCGACAACCGAGGGAGGAATGGCTGCGAACGCGGAAGCTGGGACACCTGATGCCTGACCTGGGCTTTGCTCTGCACACAGGTTTGCAGTGCAGACCCTGAAGGCCCTGCTCTGCCAACTGGACTATGAGGATGTGGTGGTGGCCATGGAAAACAAGTGTGGCTGGGACATGCTGCTTTGCGCTGACACCCAGCACAACGCCATGGGTCTGCTGGCCAGGTGAGATCCCCTTCTCCCCACTGGCCTCGACATTTGTGCCCTGTGCCCCGGGTGCCCCACAGAGTCCCTGTGGTCGTGGGCCAGAGGGCCTCATCACTGGGGGATGGCTGAGCAGACTGCAAAAGGCCGGGAGAGGAGGGTGCCCAGGAGCAGACACCTGCCAAAGGGCCCAGGTCCCCTTGCAGGCTGGTGGGGAAAGACCAGACCTGTGTGAGTCTGTCCTGGGAGAGGTTTGCCCCCCAGCTCAGGGTTTTGGTTCCTTTTTTGCCCTGCCAGGGAAATGTCCTGTGTCTCCATACCCTTGTGTTCCCAGATCACACTCCACCTGCTCAGGCTGCTCAGCAGGGAGAAGCCACGCTGGGATCTGCCTGCCCTGGCATTCCTTGTGGAGGTGAGCCTGATGGCCAGCACTGTAGAGGGATTCCTTGTGGAATATAGGATACCCCAGGAGGGCTTGGGCATCCCAGGGCTGTTGCAGAAGTACCCCTGATGGGGCCTCAGGCTGAAAACAGGCTTGCAAGGTACCTGCTAGCTGGCCAGCCTTGAACAGCCTTGGGAAAAGATATACACTGGTCAGCTCCCCCACTGCTTAGAGGCTTTCTCATGAGAAAGGGGCGTGAACTTTGGAAAAGTATAACTTGGTGTAACGGAATAATAAGAGGGGAGCACGATGCTCAAATCGTATCAGTGTTCGTATCATGACTCTGGCTGGATTCCCCTGCTCCCGGGACCCCCCCCGCTACACATGGCGCCCGAACAGCAGGGACCCGAGTGAGTTTTGCTTCAGGAAGGTTCGCTTCAATGCGGTAAGACTCCGTATTTCATCGTATCGGTGCGGCGGAGACAGGGGAACCAGAGCGGGTGGCCCCGAAGCCGAGTAAAGCCGGGGGCCCGGGC
>NW_008236958.1:39388-40666 GCF_000691975.1 Corvus brachyrhynchos | reverse complement strand
TTGTATCATGACTCTGGCTGGATTCCCCTGCTCCCGGGACCCCCCTCTGCTACACAGCACTGCCTCGCTGAGCTGCCTCCCAGCTCTCTGCCCTCCCGTAGCCACAGATTCCTGGGACGGTGCCCGCGCCCTGCGCTGCTGCCTGGGCCCAGCCCTGTGCAGTTCCGGGCTCCTGCCGGCCGGCTCCCCTGTCACTGCCCTGTGCTTTTCAGGTCATCGAGTGCCTGGACTTGAGTGAATGCGGTGATAGCGTCCTGGGGATCATGTCAAAGTATCTGCAGACCAAGTGCATGGAGAGGTGTCACCTGGCACTCAGGGCCCTCCTGGTGCTCAGTGACGATCCCTCGATGGTGAGAAGGGGGCAGCAGCTGAAGCTGCTCTGGCAGCGTGGGGCTGGAGAATGCAGTCCCTTGGGCTTGGCTGGGCTTTGGGCACTGAGGCAGCTGCTTCCAGCTCTCCTGCCTCCCGGTACAGCTGCCTGAGGGCTTTGGGACAGGCCTTTGGCCTCTGGGCCCTGCGCCTGCAGGGTGGGGTTGCACAGCCTTGTGTTCCACACAGGCTGAAAAAATATGGAGCCTGACTGAAAACTCCGTGGAGCTCCTGCAGGACACATATGGAGACATGGTTGCAATAACACTCATTATACTCAGCTTTACAGTCTTGGACAAAGACATGCTGATACCCAGCCCCATCGCCCTGCGGCTGGCTGAGGCGCTCCTACCACTCTTTGACAATGTAAGGCTCTGTGCTCCCAGCCACAGCCACTGGGTGCCTCCCAGAGACTTTGTGTCCTGTGGATTTTCAGGCCTGTGCCCAGGTGGGCCTGGCTAAGCCAATGCTGAGGACTTTTTTTCTTCCTTTCATACAGGACAATAGCCATGTGCAGCTGCTCTCCATGATCCTCTTTCAAGAAATGCAGGACTTTTTAGTGGAAGAGGGAAAAAAGCCTTTCAAGATACCTCTGTGTCAGAGCCTGCTCCCCCTCTTCTTCCACTGCCATGATGAGAACCAGGAAGTGGCAGATGTAAGGATTTATTGGCTGCTGGTGTCGCCCTGTGAGGAGGCTCGGCTGCCTCCTGGCCTGGAGCCTTGCAAGCTGCAGCCTCCTCCACGCCTTGACACAAAAACATGACTCCTGTGCCCTGGGCTGTGGTGCCGTCTCCGTGTCTGTGCTGCTCTCCAGGCCTCTCACAAAACGCTGCTTTGTGCGGCCAAGTTCCTGAAGAGGAGGGACCTCAAAAACCCCATGAAGAAGGAGAAACTCTAGAAGTTCGGCGA
>NW_008236958.1:35378-37297 GCF_000691975.1 Corvus brachyrhynchos | reverse complement strand
GGGATCCGGGCCCGGGGCCGTGGAGCCCCGCCTGCCCTCGGGCGTCAGGATGCGGCAAGGACCCGGGCTGAGCCCTGCCGGGGGGAGGAGAGCGTGTGGCCATGGGGCTGGCAGCGCTGCTGGGAGGGAGCTGTGCCGCTGGGGCCGTGACAGGTTCTGTGTTCCCAGGGATCGCCGGGCGGCGCTTTAGAAGGCAGCCGGCAGAATTCAAGTTCATCTGTGGAGGTGAGTGACGGCAGCGAGGCGTCAACAGGAGTTTTCAGAGGGAGCTGCAATGCTGCAATCCCTGCCCCGGCTGCGGGGGGCTCTGCTCCCTGTGTGGGTGAGGGGTGCCTTGGGCAGAGCCCAGAGATTTTTCAGGGGCACGTGGGGCATTTGTGGCCAGCAACTTCAGGCTGATCCCGTTTGTCCCTGCTCCCTCCTGGCCATGGCAAGAGCGAGCTGGGATGGCCCTGGCAAGGGGGTCTCCTTGGCTCCCTGCAGATCCGGAATCTGAGCATGGCTCTGTTCCTCTCTCTTGCAGCCCTTGAACACCTGTCAGAGGACATCAGCCCTGCCATCAGAAGCCTGGCACTTCAAACACTGTATGTCCTCAGAGCAGTAGAGAGAGCTCCATACTCCACATTCCGGAGGCTGCAAGATCAGCTCCACAGGGCATGGAAGACACGGCCTCGTCTGTCAGGCTGTGGCTTGCTGTGCTGCATGAGCTCTGCAGAGAGCTGATCTGGGAGGGTCTGTCTGCTGGGGCCACCTGAGCCAGCGGGGATTTTCCTTTTCTTTACGATTGTTCTTTTCTTCTTTTCATTTTTCTTTAGTATGTAAATATAGAATATGTTATAATATGCAGACTCCCAGGAGCTTTCTTTTGGTGCCCAGTGTCTGCAGGGCATAGGGAGCGCCCTGGAAGAGGTGCTTATGCTCAACAGGTTGCCTGGGCGTGCAGTGTTGAAGGGAAAATGGCCAGAAGCCCCTTGGCCTTTGGTGGTTGTGCTGAAGCCTTAGTGGTGCTGACAGAATGGGTGGGCAGGGGCCAGAGCTGCGGGGATCCCTGCGGGACTGGTGCCTGGAGATGGCCACAAGCCCTGTCCCAGGCAGGAACCGCCATCTGTATCCTCCTGCCCATGTGTTGCTGGCGGCATTGCTGAGGGCTCCGAGGTGCCTCTTGATCTGGCTCGCCTGGAGCTCCATTGGGGCTGTGCTGCTGTCAGGCAGCTTGGCTGAGCTGGGGGAGAGCCTGAGGGGCCAAGGTGGTGGGAAGGTCTGACCAACTGGGTGTCAGAAGCCAGAAGCAGCCCCCAGGCAGCCACCTCGTTCCTGCCATCCGGCTGCTCTGGCGCTTTCCCAAAGCGTCTCCCACGCCTGTGGCAGAAGCCCTCGAGGCCAGGCCTCAGCAGGAGGTGGGGACCACCCCGAGGTGCCCAGGCTGGATTGGCTGGGGACAAGGAGGGCAGGGGGGCCCTGCCAGGGCACGGCCCCTGGCTGCTGCCAATAAGGGGCAGTTGGCAGAGGCAGGGCTGGTGGCTAGCACGGGTCCCCGTGGCTGCCAAGGCCACGGTGCTGTGACCGCGGCCCCCCGACACAAAGCTCTGGGCCCACACAGCTGCTGCCACCATGGGGAGGACGGCGATGTCTCCTCAAGCAGGGCTGCTCTTGCTGCCACCAAAGACGCTCTGGACACCAGCGAAACAGCAGCAGAGTGTGCACAGGAACAGCAGGAGCCTGAGCACCGGCACCGGCTCAACGCGGCATCTGCACCAGCCGGGGTGCCAAACAGGCGTTCTGTGGGCACAGCTGCACGTGGCTTGGCAAAAGGCTCCAGCAGAATTGGCCACAATGGCTTTCTCTTGCCTTGCCAGCCTCACAGCGATGCTTGGCAGCTTCAGCTGCAGCCTGTGCCCCCGGCTGACCTCCCTGGGCGG
>NW_008236958.1:29361-34261 GCF_000691975.1 Corvus brachyrhynchos | reverse complement strand
ATGCCCAGCCCCTGCCCTGGAGGGAGACCTGCTGATAAGGAGATTGCATAACCTCCCAGCAAGATCCCCTTGGAAAAGCCAGCACTTCTCAATGAGGGTAAGAGAAAGCAAGAACCATGATCCTCTGAGAAAGAAGGTACCCTGCTGCAGTCTGTTGTGCTCAGCTTCAAGGCTGCTAAGAGAAGAAGATACTGTAAGAACCCCTTCTCTTTTGACGCGTCCTTCTGTGTGAGCTCTACCTCGTCGGACTCTGCAACACTGAAGGTGTACGAAAGGGTTTTTCTCCACGTAGTGTGAAGGAGTCCAACCACTGAATGTTCCTTTTGGAAGCAACAACAGCGTTCTCAGCTTCCTCTGATCATGAACGAGCTTTTGCTGGACTTCTGCAATTCGGTACACTGCGCACACAAGCCCGGTGCTCTGCGGCTTCCTTCTTCACCTTTTGTAACACATCGCGCTTTCCTTCTCCCGGAGGCAAATTGTCGTCTACTTCTCGCACAGAACACTGTGCTGGCAGCATGCTGCCTCTGCCAAAAGACAGCAACAACAGCGTTCTCAGCTTCCTCTGATCATGAACGAGCTTTTGCTGGACTTCTGCAATTCGGTACACTGCGCACACAAGCCCGGTGCTCTGCGGCTTCCTTCTTCACCTTTTGCAACACATCGCGCTTTCCTTCTCCCGGAGGCAAATCGTCGTCTACTTCTCGCACAGAACACTGCCAGCAGCCAAGCGCCCCAGCGCCCTGCCTCTGCCAAAACACGCCGATGTCATGCACTTTCCTTCTCAGAGCTACTTGCCACCACATTCTGCCTCTCTTGCATTCTGAATCAAAAGGGAAAGCTGCTCGCCTACGTCTCGCACAGAGAACTATGCCAGGACAACAAGCTGGACGGGAGCTTGCTTGTGGAAACTTGTATTTGCACCACAGTCATGGGGCAGCCCTGGTTCCTTTACAACCTGCAAAGCGCCGTCAGCTCGTGCTGCTCTCTACACGGCCCTTCTCAGCTCCAAGTACCACCGCCCCCATTACAGCCTCGCAAGGAGCAAAGATCCGGATAGACGTCTCACACAGAGAGAAATGTGTGCCAGGGCAAGAGCGTGTTCTTCATTACCTCTCATTGCCCAGATTGTGGTGCTCTGTTGAAAGCCTGCCACTTCCTGGTTCCTTTACAACCTGCAAAGCGCCATCAGCTTGCGCTGCTCTCTGCACGGTCCTTGTCAGCTCCAAGTACCACCGCCCCCATTACAGCCTCGCAAGGAGCAAAGATCCGGATAGACGTATCACACAGAGAGAAATGTGTGGCAGGGCAAGAGCGTGTTCTTCATTACCCCTCATTGCCCAGATTGTGGTGCTCTGTTGAAAGCCTGCCACTTTGAAAGGACTAATACAGCAAGTGCGTCTCTCTTGGCACATTTGCCTGAGTGGCAGCTAGATGGACAGTTCAGACCCTGTGAATCTGAAAGCATATGATTGCACACAGAGCTGAGGAAGAAGCGTGCACAGCACACTGTGGATGTGTGCAGCATTTGCGCTGAAGAGTGGCAAAGTTGAATGTTTCAGCAGAAGCAGCACGTCAGGGCTCTTCGCTGCCGGCACAGCGTTCTGCGCAAGCACTAGACCACGACTCGCCTCCGGGAGAAGGAAAGTGCAACTTGTTACATAAAGCGAAGAAGGAAGCTGCAGAGCACTGGGCTTGTGTGCGCAGCGTACAGGTGGCAAGAAGAGCGTGCTTGCAACTTGCTTGCCTGCCGAATACACGGTAGCAGCCGCAAGAGAAAAGTTCAACGACAGCTTCTTGTGCTCCTACCCATTGGTTGTCCAGCGCCCCGTGGGAAAACAATGCGCTTAAACTTTTCCTCATCAGTCTGGGACTGTAGGACCGAATCTTTGCAATCAAGAGACAAGAGAGTTGTTATTAACACTTAAAGCAGGTTTGTGTGTGTGCTTGAATTATTTGTGCAGTTCAGAAGCTGTACATTCCTGGACTTACCTTCCTATTCCCAGCCTTGCCTACAATGTCTGGGTCTTCTCTCACCTAACATTCCGCTTGCTTTCCCCCCACTGGTCTTGCCTTCCCTACATCTCCCTTGACTTGCCTAGAATTGCCTACACTTCGATTGCATTGCCTTGCCTGCATGAAAGGCAAGGCAAGGCATAGCAAAGAGCAATAGGCAAGTCAAAGCAAAGCAAGGGAGTAGTAGGCAGGGCAGTGCAAGGGAGATGTAGGCAAGGGAGAGGTAGGCAGGGGAAGGTAAGATGTGGCCAAATGGCTCAGAGTGCCTTTCCTTGGGAAGCAAAGGATATAGTGCCAGTGTTGGTGGAGCAGATGTTAAGTTACCGTGGGGAGGAGTAGCCCAGTAAGACATTTCTGTCTTGGCACGTTCTGTGTAGGAGCAATTGTTAGATGTATTGGATACTGGAGGCAGTATCTGACTTTTGGTTGGTAAGTACCTGAACAAGGATGGCAATGCTTTCCCATGGGAAGGAAAGCACTTAGCCCCAGTGTGCAGATAAGAAGCCGCCTCGTGGAAGTCAAAGGTGGCAGCAACTTTCTGACCTGACATACCTGGTGGGGAAGCACTGCCTCAGTTTGTACAGTTATAGAGTCAGTCTCCATCTTTTGAAAGTGGTCTCCTGAGAGGTTCAATTTGGCATGTGGCTTCCACTTCGGAAGAGGTGGCCTTCTGAAATTCTGGCAGTCCACTTCTTTTGGACAAGGTAAGCAGCTATGCTCAGTCTTGACGTGCAGCTGATAGAGTGACCAGGGCAGGTAATGACCAGTTACAGTGTTCTGGCACCTTTGTATGGGTTCAGTCCCTGGATGTTTTTTCTTTTGGAGGAGGGGATTCCATTTCTTTTGAGATGGGGTCATAGTTCTTCTCTTTGATGGGTGTAGTTCAATGGATGCAGCTGAAGTTGTAAGCAGCAACAGCTTTCTCAGCTGGCACTTCGGGGAGCTTTGTTTTTACTGGATGTTTTCAGGTTTGTAACTGGAGTCTGCGAGACTGCAAAGACTTCTTAGCACTAAGGAGTTCGTGTTGTCGTTTGGGTGTGGTGCAAGTAAGAGTTTGTATGTGGAAGGGGAACACCAGCAAAATCTTTTTTTCCTGACTCAAATGATTTCAGAGCCAGGGACGTTTTCAGCTTGGCTCTGTCCGTGGGGTGCTTTCGAGCAGGGCTTGGTGCATTTCCTTCTTTTGAGAGTCGACAGCGCCATCGAGTGGTAGTCTTGATGAGTGGGAAGCGCCTGGCCAAGGGCTGAGCCCGCGCCAACCCTTCCCTCCTGGCGCTCTCTGCAGCTGGCAGAGGACAGGAGCCGAGCGGCCGAGCACTTGCGCCGGGCCTGCCGTACCTGTACAGCCCACAGGAGCCCCTGCGAGAGGTGGCCGTCAGGTTCATTGGTGAGCCACTGATTTACCAAAATATCAGTATCTATCTAATATCAATATCAATCTAATATCAATATCCCACTAAGACAGACAAAAACTCTATAAGCGCGCCCCCGGCCCGGGCTGCGCCCCCGGCAGGGGGATCCGGGCCCGGGGCCGTGGAGCCCCGCCTGCCCTCGGGCGTCAGGATGCGGCAAGGACCCGGGCTGAGCCCTGCCGGGGGGAGGAGAGCGTGTGGCCACGGGGCTGGCAGCGCTGCTGGGAGGGAGCTGTGCCGCTGGGGCCGTGACAGGTTCTGTGTTCCCAGGGATCGCCGGGCGGCGCTTTAGAAGGCAGCCGGCAGAATTCAAGTTCATCTGTGGAGGTGAGTGACGGCAGCGAGGCGTCAACAGGAGTTTTCAGAGGGAGCTGCAATGCTGCAATCCCTGCCCCGGCTGCGGAGGGCTCTGCTCCCTGTGTGGGTGAGGGGTGCCTTGGGCAGAGCCCAGAGATTTTTCAGGGGCACGTGGGGCATTTGTGGCCAGCAACTTCAGGCTGATCCCATTTGTCCCTGCTCCCTCCTGGACATGGCAAGAGTGGGCTGAGATGGCCCTGGCAGGGGGCGCTCCTCGGCTCCCTGCGGATCCCGGATCTGACCATGGCTCTGTTCCACTCTGTCCCAGCCCTTGAAGATACAGCAGAGGACATCAGCCTCGCCATCGGTAGCCTGGAACAAGAAATGTTGCACCTTCTCAGGCCAGTAGAGAGGGCTCTGATCTCCATTTTCTGGAACCTGCGAAATCAGCTCCTTGGTGCATGGAAGACACAGCCTCAACTGCGGGGCCGTGGCTGGCTGTGCTGTTGGAGCTCTGCAGAGAGCTGAGCTCTCTACTCTGTCTTCTGGGCCCACCTGGGCCAGCAGGGATTTTTCTTTTCTTTAGGATTGTTCTTTTCTTCTTTTCATTTTTCTTTAGTATGTAAATATAGAATGTGTTGTATAATACACAGAGTCCCAGGAGCTTTCTTTTCATGCCCAGTGTCTGCAGGGCACAGGGGAAGAGGGGAGAAAGGGTGCTTGCATTTAGCAAGTTGCTTGGGTGTGCAGGGTGGAAGGGGAAATGGCCAGAAGCCCCTTGGCCTTTGGTGGTTGTGCTGAAGCCTTAACGGTGCCGACAGAGCGGGTGGGCAGGGGCCGGAGCTGCGGGGATCCCTGCGGGACTGGTGCCGGGAGATGGCCACAAGCCCTGTCCCAGGTCGGAGCCACCATCTGTGTCCTCCTGCCCGTGTGTTGCTGGCAGCATTGCTGAGGGCTCCAAGGTGCCTCTCTGTCCAGCTCCTCTGGAGCTCCATTGGGGCTGTGCCGCTGCCGGGCGGCTTGGCCGGGGTGGGGGAGAGCCTGAAGGGCCGGGGCGGTGGGAGGCCGTGAAGGGATGAGGTGCTGCAGAGTCCCTGATGGGACAAGGCAGTGGGAAGGCACAAGGGGGATGTTGAGGGAGTGGGTGGCAGGAGGCTCCTAGGGGACAGAAGGAT
>NW_008236958.1:25111-27358 GCF_000691975.1 Corvus brachyrhynchos | reverse complement strand
GCGGGGGCGTGTGGCCGGGGTGGGGGAGAGCCTGAAGGGCCGGGGCGGTGGGAGGCCGTGAAGGGATGAGGTGCTGCAGAGTCCCTGATGGGACAAGGCAGTGGGAAGGCACAAGGGGGATGTTGAGGGAGTGGGTGGCAGGAGGCTCCAAGGGGACAGAAGGCTGGGGTGGTGGGAAGGCCTGAGGAATTGGGTGTCAAGAGGCCCCCAGGCAGCCGCCTCGTTCCTGCTGCCCGGCTGCTCTGGCGCTTTCCCGAAGCGTCTCCCAGGCCTGCGGCAGAAGCCCTGGAGGCTGGGCCTCAGAAGGAGGGTGGGGGCACTCCCGAGGCCCTGAGGATGGGCTGGCTGGGAACAAGGAGGCCAAGGCCCCCTGCTGGGGCACGGGACAAGCTTGTGGGAAGTCAGATAACCTGAGATTTTACCCCCAAAATGTTCTTTCTGTCCCCTAAAGTTTACCTCAGGTTTTGTCACAAAATTTTCCCTGGGCTCTCTACAAATTACCTCAGACTTTTCCTCAAAAGCAATTTTATTCCCTAGAGATCACCTCAAATTTTCCCGCCAAAACGTCCACCACATGTGCTCCACAGATTACCTCTGATTTCATTCTCCCAGTCCAGTGATTACCTCAACTTTAACCCCCAATTATTCATTCTGTTCCCTACAGGTGACACCAGGTAATTCCAGCATTCCTCCGCTATGAAGTTCTCTCCCTTTAAGCTCCTTCAGGTTTACCTTCCACAAACTGAAACACCCTCTAGTCCTGTGCAAACACTGCCCCATCGTCCTCTGTGTGGCTCAGGGCAGGGCTGCCCCAGGGCCTCTCCCACACCGCTTATGGAAGCCTGCCCGGCACCTCGCCGAGAGGGGTGGACACAGCGGGTTCGAGTTCCCGCCCCGTGGCTGAGGGGACGGCGGGGTGGGAAACCACCCCCCTTCGGCACGGAGGAGGCGGCGCCAGCACAGTGGGGAACCGCCCAGCCCTCCCGTGTCCCTCAGGGCGCGCCCACGTCCCTTCAGCGGCCCTCGCGTACCTTCAGCGACCGGCACGGCCGCTCAGCAACACGCGGCATGCCCGTCTCCCCCTACAGTGACCCTCATGTTCCCTCAGTGACTCCGACATACCCTCAGGAACAAGCCAGACACCCGCATCCCCTCAGTGACCCCCACGTCGCCTCAGTGGCATGCAGGGCACCCGCACGCCCTTCAGAGACCTTCATGACATCTTTAGTAGTTATATTTTCAAAAATCAGTTGGCTGCAGAAATATTAATTGCTCCCTGGTATTTAATGCTTCACGCTGCTTCTGTGGTAAATCACTACAGCAAATGGGTTCAGCCTTGATCTGATGGAGCAGCAGAACTGAAGAAGCAGCAGATGCTGAGTAAAAGTAGGGACTCCTGTGGCTGAGGTTCAAGGCTGGAGGGAAGCACGTTGTTGTGTGTAGAGGAGATGGCCCGGTTCACAAGCTCAGGCTTTGCTGCTAGAGGATCCTGCTTTGCTCTTGCTGGAGGCCATTCCCTACCAATGCATGGCCCTCCATTGTTCCTGCATCACGTCTGCTGGACCTGTGGCAACAAGTGTGTTCCATGTCCATGTGACAGCAGAAAAGGGCAGGACATGCCTGCTTCCAGGGCCTGTCTTGGCTGCTCCTTCAGGGTGCTGGCACCATCATCAGAGACACAGAACAGCTTCTCCTCTCAGAGCTATCCCTATCCTCTGCGCTTCCCCAGGTGTCTCCCTTGATGTTCCCTGGGGAACCTCCCTGTTTTAAGCCGCCCATTGCCCTGCTCAGCAGGGACGCAGTTGTGTTTGGACGTGAGCTGCCACAGCCAGACACGCAGCAACTGGAATGTTGAATATCAGAGGCTGGGCCGATTCTTTTATTTCCAGAATGCAAGAAAGACAAGGCGAAAGAAAAGTACAAGGAAACTTCACAGTGTCTCAGTAGAATCTCTTTGTCCTGCGAAACTCAGCAGCTGATGCTGTTCTGGTGCTACTGCTAATCCCTTCCATGATAAAATTCATTCCAGGAAGGAGCAACATCTCGTGTCAGATGCCAAGTGTTGCCCCCAGTTGCTCCAGGTGCTCCTGCCAACAGCCCCCTGCAGGAAGCAGCACAGCCCCCAATGCACCTTGGCTTTGGCTGCCCTCTGGCAGAGAACAGGTCTCTGGGGCAGGAGACGGGCACCAGCGCTGCCAGGGCTCAGGGGGTGGCAGGGCTGCTTCGGAGGGGACTCTGCCACACCTG
>NW_008236958.1:24080-25078 GCF_000691975.1 Corvus brachyrhynchos | reverse complement strand
GGCCGTGGTGGGTGGCCGGCTTTCTTCGGGGGGGGCCCTGCCACACCTGCTGATTTCAGTGCTCCCCGGGGCCCTGGGGTCAGAGCAGCATTCGCGCCCCGACCCACACGTTCCCTGTCTGTGTCACAGCCCCGGCTTAGAATGGCCACCAGCTGGGACGTGTCCCAAGGAAGCCATGCCAGCTTCTGTGGAAGACCTTGCGCCCTTCTTGCCACAGCTGTGTTGGCGGCTGGGGGGGCTCTGGGTGCTGCCCCGAGCCCACAGAGCAGGGGAGCGTTTGCTTATGGCTGGAGCCAATGCTAAAGTCCCTGTCGGGCTGCCTTAGACACTTGGGGCAAGGGATTCCTTCCAACCTGGGCCACTTGGAGTGGGCTGGGGGCAGCCCCAGGGCAGGTGGCAGTGTGTGCAAGGGCCCTTTGTGACATGGTGCAGCATGGTCACCATGGGATGGAACGGGACAGGGTGTCCCAGGGCCCTTTGTGACACGTGCTGACATAGGGGCTGGTGGCGACGCGGCCACGCCACAGTGCTCGGAGCACGCGACGGGACAGGACAGGAAAGAGCGGTGTCGTGAGGAGCCCCTCCACAGCGCACTTGTTCTTTGCTGACCCGTAGCTTTTCCAAGGTGTTACTGTTGCAGGTGACCTCGAGGCCAGACCACAGGACTTGGTGACCTGTGGCCTTCCCGAGGCTTCTCTTCCGTAGGTGCCCTCGAGGGCAGACCGTGGCACTTGGTGACAACAATCCTTGACGAGGAGTCTCCTGTCTTTGTGGCAGGAGCCCTCTGAGACCGGACTGCAGGACTTGCTGACCTGTAGCCTTCCTGAGGTTTCTCTGTCACAGGGGGCTTCAAGGCACAACTGCATAAATTGCTGACCCAGAGCTTTCTGAGGCATCTCTCCTGCAAGTACCCACAAATCCAGTCAGAGACATGGAGCAGAGACCCCCGACCATGCCCAAGCTGGCCTGGGTGAATGAGGAGGAAGAACCTGGAGCTG
>NW_008236958.1:20798-23813 GCF_000691975.1 Corvus brachyrhynchos | reverse complement strand
CCTCAGCTCCGGCCGCCCCCGCTCTTGGCCAGATGCAGCCGTGGACCGGACACAAGAGCAGGGCCCCGCCCGTGGCCGCTTCCGCAGAACAGCGCAGGTACCTGCAGCCATCCCCACCCGGGCTGGGCCTGCTGTCGCTGCTCAGCCGAGCACCGCGCTGGCAGCACCCCATGGAACATCCCTCCCTTCTTTGCCCTTCTCCTGCAGATGATTTGCAAATTCATCAGGAGAATTCGGGAGGAAGAGAGCAGCGTCACGGGCACTGGGGTCAGAGCATACCCTCACATCTTCAAAACCAAGACCAGTGCCGCCCTGCTGGATATGCTTGTGGAGGAGGGCGTTTCCAGCCAAAAGCAAGTAAGCAGCCTGTGGCCAGGGCTGGAGCCCCCAGGAATCGCTTGGCCACCCAAGCCACGCCCGCTGGTCACTTTAAGCCTTTGAGGCCATCACAGTGTGCTGGGAAGGGAAGCACTTCCCTGGGAAGTTGGGGACATTACTCTCTCTGGCAGCTTTGCAACTCTCCCTGTGCCTTCTCCAGGTGCCTGCCATGGTGAGGTACATCCACCAGTGGCTCCTGTCCAATGAGTACAATCCTGAGTACAATCTGTCCAGGACCCTGCTGGATCTGACTGAGGCCTACCCCACTGATGTGGTGATGACTCTGCTGCGTGTGGCCCCATCATGTGACAGGTATGGGGCCCACCTGCCCAGATGGCCCAGGGCTCACCAGCCCCTCACCCTGTGGAGCCTGTCCCAGGTACCTGACAAACGCAGAGTTCCAGGGCCCTCTGTCTCCTCCCATTTCCCAGCCCTGGCATGTCAGCCCCTGAGCCTGCTGCCATGCTCCCTCTCTGCCCCTCAGGGGCCAGTTCCCACAGGGGTGGGCTGCCTGTGTGCTGCTGGTGAGGAGCAGTGCGCAGAGGCAAGGCTGACAGCGAGCTCAGGTCCCCGCTGCTGCCCAGGCCATGGTGCTGTGGCCAAGATCTCCCCTGAGACAGAGCTCTGACCCCACAGAGCTGCTATGACCATGTGGAAGACACTCATGTGCTCATTCAGGACTGCAAAGACAGTCATGCTGCTACTCCTCGATGTGCTGGGGAGCTGGCCAGAGCACAGCACGCGCACCTCCGATGGGGATGCCACAGATGTCTTTGCCCTGGCTGTGAGTTTCTGGAACTGGCCTTTGCTTGCCCCTAGGTTTCCGCTCCAGCAGCTCCCCATCCTCCTCCCCCCACTGCATCTCCCTGCCTCAGGTGCTGGGCTGAAACCTGGGCTAGGGGCAGGTTCAGGGACACCAGGCCCTGTGCTCCCCCTGCGTCTCCCCTGGCCTCCCCTTCCATGCTCTGGACCTGCCACATGGACACCTTGACACTGAGTGCTGTCTTGAGGTGGTTTGTCCTTTGCAGGCAACTGTGGTGATGTGGAAGATCCTCCAGGTGCCCTGTGTCCCACATGTAGTGACAGTGTATTTGCCCCGCCTCTTTGTGAATCTGCTCTTCCAAGTGTTCTTCAGCACAGTGGAGATGCCAGAGGAGATCAATAACTTGTGGAGAGTATGCCAGGAGCAACACGGCCTTGCCACCGACCCCAACAGGTGCTCCATGCCAGTCCTCCTGTCCCTCCCATGTCCCCAGGGCAGGAGCCAGTGCTCTCAGCCTGACCTGGGCTTTGCTCTGCACACAGGTTTGCAGTGCAGACCCTGAAGGCCCTGCTCTGCCAACTGGACTATGAGGATGTGGTGGTGGCCATGGAAAACAAGTGTGGCTGGGACATGCTGCTTTGCGCTGACACCCAGCACAACGCCATGGGTCTGCTGGCCAGGTGAGATCCCCTTCTCCCCACTGGCCTCGACATTTGTGCCCTGTGCCCCGGGTGCCCCACAGAGTCCCTGTGGTCGTGGGCCAGAGGGCCTCATCACTGGGGGACGGCTGAGCAGACTGCAAAAGGCCGGGAGAGCAGGGTGCCCAGGAGCAGACACCTGCCAAAGGGCCCAGGTCCCCTTGCAGGCTGGTAGGGCTTTTTTTTTAGACCAGACCTGTGTGAGTCTGTCCCAGGAGAGGTTTGCCCCCCCTGGCTCATGGCCTTGGTTCCTTTTTCCTCTTGCCAGGGAAATGTCCTGTGTCTCCATACCCATGTGTTCCCGGATCGCACTCCACCTGCTCAGGCTGCTCAGCAAGGAGAAGCCACGCTGGGATCTGCCTGCCACAGCATTCCTTGTGGAGGTGAGACTGACGGCCAGCACTGCCTCGCTGAGCTGCCTCCCAGCTCTCTGCCCTCCCGTAGCCGCAGCTGCCTGGGATGGTGCCCGCGCCCTGCGCTGCTGCCTGGGCCCAGCCCTGGGCGCTTCCGGGCTCCTGTCACTGCCCTGTGCCTTTCAGGTCCTCGAGTGCCTGGACTTGAGTAAAAGAGGTGCTAACAGAGTCCTGAAAATCTTGTCAAGGCACCTGCGGAGTGAGTGCAGGGAGAGGCATCGCCTGGCACTCAGAGGCCTTCTCGAGCTCGTTGATTATCCCTCGATGGTGAGAAGGGGGCAGCAGCTGAAGCTGCGCTGGCAGCGTGGGGCTGGAGAATGCAGTCCCTTGGGCTTGCCTGGGCTTTGGGCACTGAGGCAGCTGCTTCCAGCTCTCCTGCCTCCCGGTTCAGCTGCCCGAGTGCTTCAGGACAGGGCTTGGCCTCTGGGCCCTGCGCCTGCAGGGTAGGGGTTCACAGCCTTGTGTTCCGCACAGACCAAAAGGATGTCGAGACTGACTAAAAGGCTCATGGAGCTCCTGTGGGACACAGACGGAAACATAGCTTTGATGACGGTCATGGTACTCAGCTCTTTAATCTTGGACAAGAACATGCTGATATCCAGCCCCATCGCCCTGCAGCTGGCTGAGGTGCTCCTACCACTCCTTGACAATGTAAGGCTCTGTGCCCCCAGCCACTGCCACTGGCTGCTACCCGGAGATTTGTGCCCTGTGGATTTTCAGGCCTGCGCCCAGGTGAGCCCCAAGCAGCTGATGCTGATGTCTT
>NW_008236958.1:20240-20744 GCF_000691975.1 Corvus brachyrhynchos | reverse complement strand
CGCGTCCGAGAATTGGTGACTTTTCTAATGGAAAAGGAAAAAAAGGTCCTGAGGAGGATTGTGAGCCAGAGCCTGCTCCCACTCTTTTTCCACTGCCATGATAAGAATCGGCGCGTGGCATGGGTGAGGATGCGTGGGCTGCTGGAGTCGCCCTGTGAGGGGGCTCGGCTGCCTCCTGCCTTGGTGTCTCGCAGGCTGCAGCCTCCTCCTGGCCTTGGCACAGGGACACAGGTCCTGTGCCCTGGGCTGTGGTGCCATTTCTCAAGCTCTGCTGCTCTCCAGGCCTCCTGGGAAACGCTGCTTAGTGTGGCCAAGTTCCTGAAGAGCAGCGATCTCGAAAATCTGGTTAAGAACAAGAAGCTGTGGATGTTTGGCGAGTGGCTGGTAAGGATGCCTGGAAGCCCCAAGCTGCAGCCTGGAGAAGCCCCCTGACCCTGCTTCCCAGTGTGTGGAGCTGGCAGCTGTGCCCCTGTCCAGTGCTGCAGCCAGGGGGCACACGGGCCC
>NW_008236958.1:18586-19902 GCF_000691975.1 Corvus brachyrhynchos | reverse complement strand
GGGCAGGAGCCCGGGCCGAGCGCTGCCAGGGAAGGAGGTCGTGTGGCCTCAGGGCTGGCAGCGCCGGTGTGGGGCAGCTGTGCCGCTGGGGCTGTGACAGGCTCTGTGTTCCCAGAGATTGCCGGGCGGAGCATGAGGGGGCAGCACAAAGAGCTCCAGCTCATGTGCAAAGGTGAGTGAGGGCAGCGGGCTCTCAGCGGGGGCTGGCAGGGGGGAGCTGCAATCCCTGCCCCGGCTGCGGAGGGCTCTGCTCCCTGTGTGGGCGAGGGGTGCCTTGGGCAGAGCCCAGAGATTTTTCAGGGGCACGTGGGGCATTTGTGGCCAGCAACTTCAGGCTGATCCCGTTTGTCCCTGCTCCCTCCTGGCCATGGCAAGAGCGGGCTGAGATGGCCCTGGCAGGGGGGGTCTCTTCGGCTCCCTGTGGATCTGGAATCTGAGCATGGCTCTGTTCCTCTCTCTTGCAGCCCTTGAAGACATGGCAGAAGACGTCAGCCCTGAGGTCTCAAACCTGGCATGTCAAACATTCTACATCCTCCAGGCAGCAGAGAGAGCTCGATTTTCCGTCTTCCAGAGGCTGCAATACCGACTCAGCTGGGCATGGAAGACAAGGCCTCGTCGGTCGGCTCTTGGCTGGCTCCGCTGCTGGAGATCTGCCGAGAGCTGATCTGGGAGGTTCTGTCTGCTGGGGCCAGCTGAGCCAGCGGGGACTTTTCTTTAAGATTGTTCTTTTCTCTTCTCTTCGCTTTTCTATTTTTCCTTTAGCATGTAAATATAGAATGTGTTATAATACGCAGCGTCCCAGGAGCTTTCTTTTCGTGCCCAGTGTCTGCAGGGCATAGGGGAAGAGGGGAGAAAGGGTGCTTGCATTTAGCAAGTTGCTTGGGTGTGCAGGGTGGAAGGGGAAATGGCCAGAAGCCCCTTGGCCTTTGGTGGTTGTGCTGAAGCCTTAACGGTGCCGACAGAGCGGGTGGGCAGGGGCCGGAGCTGCGGGGATCCCTGCGGGACTGGTGCCGGGAGATGGCCACAAGCCCTGTCCCAGGTCGGAGCCACCATCTGTGTCCTCCTGCCCGTGTGTTGCTGGCAGCATTGCTGAGGGCTCCAAGGTGCCTCTCTGTCCAGCTCCTCTGGAGCTCCATTGGGGCTGTGCCGCTGCCGGGCGGCTTGGCCGGGGTGGGGGAGAGCCTGAAGGGCCGGGGCGGTGGGAGGCCGTGAAGGGATGAGGTGCTGCAGAGTCCCTGATGGGACAAGGCAGTGGGAAGGCACAAGGGGGATGTTGAGGGAGTGGGTGGCAGGAGGCTCCTAGGGGACAGAAGGAT
>NW_008236958.1:17998-18571 GCF_000691975.1 Corvus brachyrhynchos | reverse complement strand
GGCAGGCCATCAGCCTTGGGTGCCCAGAGCTTTTCCGAGGCACATCCCATCCCTGCAACCGGTGCCCTCGAGGGCAGACCGTGGCACTTGGTGACAACAATCCTTGACGAGGAGTCTCCTGTCTTTGTGGCAGGAGCCCCCTGAGACCAGACTGCAGGACTTGCTGACCTGTAGCCTTCCTGAGGTTTCTCTGTTACAGGGGCCTTCAAGGCACAACTGCACGACTTGTTAACTAAGACCTTTCCTGAGGCATCTCTCTTGAAGGTGCCCTCGAGGCCAGACTATGGGATGGCGGGCAGATTCCTTGGCCTGTTCAAAGAGTTCAGGGGGAAAAAAATGAAAGGCCTTGGAGCTGCCCCAGCACAACCGCCCGAAGAGCTGGAGCAGTTCCAGCCACTGCAGGAGGGCGAGTGACAGAGCTGGGCCACAGGGCTGATGGTGGCAGCCAGCTTGGCGCCGTACAATCCCACCTGCTGGGGACATGCTCATGGACAGGACAGAAAAGGGGCCAGGCCAGACCCCTCCGCAGCAGCCAGACCCCCTGGCTATGCCGGGGGAGCGCCGGGCTGGGCT
>NW_008236958.1:17472-17915 GCF_000691975.1 Corvus brachyrhynchos | reverse complement strand
CCAGGGCTGGACGGGAGAGGCTTTCCCCGGCCTCTCCCGCAGCCCCTCAGCTCTGGCTATGCTCGCTCTTTGCCAGATGCAGCTGTGGACCGGACACAAGAGCAGGACCCCACCCGTGGCCGCTTCCGCAGAACAGCGCAGGTACCTGCAGCCATCCCCACCTGGGCTGGGCCTGATGTCGCTGCTCAGCCAAGCACTGCACTGACAGCACCCCTTGGAACATCCCTCTCCTCTTGCCCTTTTCCTACAGATGGTTTCCAAATTCATCAAGAGAATTCGGGAGGAAGAGACCAGCATCATGGGCACTGGGGTCAGAGCATACTCCCACATCTTCAAAACCAAGACCAGTGCTGCCCTGCTGGATATGCTTGTGGAGGAGGGCATTTCCAGTCCAGAGAAAGTAAGTAGCCTGTGGCCAGGGCTCAAACCCCCCAGGAGGCACC
>NW_008236958.1:11688-12352 GCF_000691975.1 Corvus brachyrhynchos | reverse complement strand
TGTGTCCAGCTCCTCTGGGGCTCCATTGGGGCGGTGCCGCTGCCGGGCGGCTTGGCCGGGGTGGGGGAGAGCCTGAAGGGCCGGGGCGGTGGGAGGCCGTGAAGGGATGAGGTGCTGCAGAGTCCCTGATGGGACAAGGCAGTTGGAAGGCACAAGGGGGATGTTGAGGGAGTGGGTGGCAAGAGGCTCCAAGGGGACAGGAGTCATAGCTTTTCCGAGGCGTTATTTCTGCAGGTGCCCTCAAGGGCAGGCCATCAGACTTGGTGGCCCAGAGCTTTTCCGAGGCACATCCCATCCCTGCAACCGGTGCCCTCGAGGGCAGACCGTGGCACTTGGTGACAACAATCCTTGACGAGGAGTCTCCTGTCTTTGTGGCAGGAGCCCCCTGAGACCAGACTGCAGGACTTGCTGACCTGTAGCCTTCCTGAGGTTTCTCTGTTACAGGGGCCTTCAAGGCACAACTGCACGACTTGTTAACTAAGACCTTTCCTGAGGCATCTCTCTTGAAGGTGCCCTCGAGGCCAGACTATGGGATGGCGGGCAGATTCCTTGGCCTGTTCAAAGAGTTCAGGGGGAAAAAAATGAAAGGCCTTGGAGCTGCCCCAGCACAACCGCCCGAAGAGCTGGAGCAGTTCCAGCCACTGCAGGAGGGCGCGTGGCAGAG
>NW_008236958.1:10773-11518 GCF_000691975.1 Corvus brachyrhynchos | reverse complement strand
GGGGCTGGAGTGGAGAGGCGTTCTCCGGCCTCTCCCGCAGCCCCTCAGCTCTGGCTATGCTCGCTCTTTGCCAGATGCAGCTGTGGACCGGACACAAGAGCAGGACCCCACCCGTGGCCGCTTCCGCAGAACAGCGCAGGTACCTGCAGCCATCCCCACCTGGGCTGGGCCTGATGTCGCTGCTCAGCCAAGCACTGCACTGACAGCACCCCTTGGAACATCCCTCTCCTCTTGCCCTTTTCCTACAGATGGTTTCCAAATTCATCAAGAGAATTCGGGAGGAAGAGACCAGCATCATGGGCACTGGGGTCAGAGCATACTCCCACATCTTCAAAACCAAGACCAGTGCTGCCCTGCTGGATATGCTTGTGGAGGAGGGCATTTCCAGTCCAGAGAAAGTAAGTAGCCTGTGGCCAGGGCTCAAGCCCCCAGGAGTCACTTGGCCACCCAAGCCACGCCTGCTGGTCACTTTAAGCCTTTGAGGCCATCACAGTGTGCTGGGAAGGGAAGCACTTCCCTGGGAAGTTGGGGACATTACTCTCTCTGGCAGCTTTGCAACTCTCCCTGTGCCTTCTCCAGGTGCCTGCCATGGTGAGGTACATCCACCAGTGGCTCCTGTCCAATGAGTATCCTGAGTACAGACTGCCCAGGACCCTTCTGGATCTGACTGAGGCCTACCCCACTGATGTGGTGATGACTATCCTGCGTGTGGCCCCATCATGTGACAGGTCTGGGGCCGCCCTGC
>NW_008236958.1:8247-10728 GCF_000691975.1 Corvus brachyrhynchos | reverse complement strand
CTGCCGGCCAGGCGGGGGGCTCCAGGACCCTCAGGCCCCTCTGTTTCCTGAGCCTGCTGCCATGCTCCCTCCCGGCCCCTCAGGGCACCGGGGCTCTGTCACCTGGGCCCCCACAGCTGCACAGGGCATGGGACTGTGACTGAGACGCCCCTGACACTGAGCTCTGATCCCACAGAGCTGCTGCAATGATGTGGAGAACCATTGGCTCATTGGGACCAACAGTGGAGAAGGTGCTGCCAACACTGCTCTGTGTGATGGAGCACTGGCCACTGTACAGCATGTGCACCTCTGATTGGGACAACAAGGACATTTTTGCCCTGGCTGTGAGTTTCTGGAACTGGCCTTTGCTCACCCCCAGGTTGCCTCTCCAGCAGCACTCCATCCTCTTTGCCTCAGGCTCTGGGCTGAATCCTGGGCTAGGGGAAGGCTCAGGGGGCACCAGGCCCAGTGGTCCTCCTGCGTCTCCCTTCAGGCCCTGCCACATGGACAGCTTGGCACTGCGAGCATTCTTGGTCTGCTTCTTCTGCAGGCAACTCTGGTGCTCTGGGTGATTGTCCAGGTGCCTCGATGCCACGAGGCGACGATCCTTTATTCAGCCCACCTCTTTGTGGCTCTGCTGTTCCAAATTGTCATCACCACCCAGCAGATGCCAGAGGAAGTTGTTAACTTCTGGAGAGCATACCAGGAGGAGCATTGCCTTCCCACCAACTCCAACAGGTCCCAGTCCTTCTCTCCTTCCCATGCCCTTGTGACCAGCAGCAGTGCTCCCAATGTGACCTGGGCTTTGGTCTGCACATAGGTTTGCAGTGCAGGCCGTGAAGGCTCTGCTCTGTGGTATAACAAAGAGCTGGTGGCAATGGAGCCCAAGCATGTCTGGGACATGCTGCTGTGTACTGACACCCAGCACTATGCAGTGGGTCTGCTGGCTAGGTGAGACTCCCTTCTCCTGAACTGCCCCTGGCATTTGTGCCCTGTGTCCGAGGTGCCCCACACAGTCAGTGGTCATGGGCCAGAGGGCCTTGTCACTGAGGGACAGCCAAGGTCACAGGAAAAGGCTGGGAGAGAAGGGTGCCCAGGAGCAGCCACCTCCCAGAGCACCCACATCCCCTCCAGGGATGCTGGGGAAAGACCAGACCTCTGTGAGTCTGTGGGGCTCAGCAGGGAGGAGCCACGCTGGGATCTGCCCTTCCTGGCTTTCCTTGTGGAGGTGAGCCTGATGGCCAGCGCTGCCTCGCTGAGCTGCCTCCCAGCTCTCTGCCCTCCCGTAGCCGCAGCTGCCTGGGACGGTGCCCGCACCCTGCGCTGCTGCCTGGGCCCAGCCCTGTGCGCTTCCAGGCTCCTGTCACTGCCCTGTGCCTTTCAGGTCCTCGAGTGCCTGGACCTGAGTGACTGCGGTGACAGCATTCTGGAGATGATGTCAAGGTATCTGCAGAGCGAGTGCAGGGAGAAATGTCACCTGGCACTCAGAAGCCTCATGATGCTCAGCAAGGATCCCTCAATGGTGATGTGAAAAACGAGTTCACTTTTGTAAAATTTAAAAAAACATTTAATAAAAGGGACAATTAGGAGATAATAGCAAAAAGGGTATTACGGCCAGGTGCTTTGGCAGAGAGCCAAAGGCACACCTCTACATCCAAAAGATCGTCTTTAAAAGTACATCTCTTATTGCATATTCATCACAATTATGCATGATTCATAAATTCTTTGGAGTTTCTGTGTATCATCCCATCAGCCTTATCTTCCTCCTTGGCTCCATTATGTCTCTGCTCCCTCCATAAATTCTTCTCTCTGGTTTCTGGTTGTCTTCTTCTCTGATAAGATACTCCAAGAATGTGAAGATTTTCTCTGCCTATCTTTTCTAAATTGACTACATAAGCAGTAGACATCCTATATCATGTATTACATTACAGAACCTAGGTAAAGTTTTTGTAACATTATGGAACATGCGAAAAGCCAACATCACAATACATTCATAACAATACCTTTTTTTCTTTTTTTTACAGATCATTTGGCTTGAGCAGTATCCCTTGTTTTCTAGCCTTTATTATTTGCTCATTTTTCTCCCAAATCAATCTTGCTTCTTTGAAGGGGTCTTTGATATCATTTTGCATCTTCAGCATCATGATTTTTGTGCCGTTCCAGATGTAGCCAATTTTGGTTCCACAGGCATTGGTACTATTTGCATGCCTTGGACTATGGTAGATATTAATCGAATAAAATGGGATCAGGCAAGGGAGAAATACCAAGCCCACAGTGGCACATAAAAGGAAAAAACCTACCTTCTTCCACCATTCTATTCCCAATACATTATCCCACCAGCTAAGTTTTAGTGCGGATTCCCACTTTTGGACCAGTATATGGGCTATTTTTCTGATATTTTTGGCTATATCTAGGATGGCAATCCCTATGGTCATCTATCTTCAAACAACAATCTGATGTATTAAATTTTCCACAAACACCTCCTTCTTCAGCCAATAGATA
>NW_008236958.1:4371-8195 GCF_000691975.1 Corvus brachyrhynchos | reverse complement strand
TGTTGGCTAGCTAGTAATTCCAATGCCTGACCAGTTTGGTTCGTTATTATTGCTACAACTGCTTGGAGTCTTATAATCTGATTCAGCATGTAAATTGGGGTTCGATACCCACAACTCCCATCTTGTGCCCAGGTGGCTGGCCCATACGTTTCAATTATGCGCTCAGCGGGCCATTCCTCATCTCTCCATTTTTGAGATCCTCCAATCAATTCTCTTTTATTTCTTTTTAAATCCTCATACACTGGTATTCCTACTTGATCTCCGTCTGGCTCTGGTAAAAGAAAGAATCCTGGGTGTATGATTCCCAGGGTACAACTCCCTTTCCACCAAGAGGGGAGCTTTGCATATGCCCTTTTCCACATATCCAAATTAGACCGTCTGGTGCCTTCCAGTAATCAAATTTTTGTTGATTTATATTTTCCCAAAATTTTTATATATCTGGGATCCCAAAACAAGGATTTTTGTTTGTATCATTGCATTGAAAGAGTTTGATCTTATTACTGTACTTACAATTCTCTTCCTTTGTTTTTCTCCGAGTCCAGTACAGAGCTGGTTTCTCAGGAACTCACCATGCAAAAGTTCCATTACTGACTGTATAACTCTTACAGGGAGTATTTCCTACTTCGTTGAGGAAATTGTTCCCGGTACACCAGAGACACTCCTCTCCTATCACTGTTGAACTCAGTACCCACCCTTCTGGTCTGTTTTCTCCCCTTATCTTTGTCCGATTTCACTTAAGGAGTTCTACTGGGCCTAAGCTATTGCCTTTCCATGGCCATTCCTCTGTCATCAGAGGCCCTCCACAGACCCAACAGTTGGTTACATTAAGCTCCTTACCTATCCTTTCCCCTAATTCCACAAACAGGTTTTCTCCAAATTTGAGATCTCCTTTTCATTTTCTAATTGTTGTTTGAGTTTCACATACATGTCTTGACTTGGGGTCGATACAGAATTAGATTGCTGTGCTAGATTTGCCTTCTTGTTTACCAGTTGTTCTTTTACTAAGCCTGAGACTTTACTCCCAACAATATATGTGAAACAAATCCATCTTTCCCCTTTTGGACATTTACTTCCCAACCTGCTACCACTTGTTCCTAAGTTTTCTACAATCAAGTATTTTTTTCCATTTTGCATACAGTTTCCTAATTTGGATGGGTTATAACAGTGACTGTTGACATGGGTATGCGCAATGAAAATGGAACCTCGGTGGTTTTCCATATACAGCTTTTGGTAATACCTATGGTATGGCTTTGTCGGTATCCCCAGAGGGAAGAGACAAAAGAGGAGTGACAGATAAAGGAATAACAGAAGTCCGATATGGCTTATACCTCCACCTTCCATGCCTATGGGGTTGCTACCCACAGCAGGGGTATATGATCTTCTTGGTGGCAAATACAGTGGTCAATTCGGTCTTGCCCTCTATTTCCTCGTCACTTCCTCTTTGCTAATTTCTAAGCAAGTTGCTTTTGACCCTTCTTAATTGTAGCTTCCCACTGTTCCTCAGGTATCTCCCATTCAACAGGCACTAGTAATTCCCATCCACAAAGCAGGGTTACTATTTCAGCTGTTTTTGCTCTACCTGGATGGGGAATAGATCTGGCATTCGACACTTCATGCAATGAGAGTGTCATTTTAGTGAACTACAATACCAATATTTTTTACAGTCTAGACCTTTACATTTAACCCAGCTAGCATGTCCAGTACTGGGATGAATCAGACAGGGTATATGGTATGACACTGTTAGAAGTGACAATTCCTCCCCTTTTTTAAATAAGTCACAGGCTAAGGCCAGAATATGAGGACTCTCTGACCGAAATAGTCCTGATCCTCCTGTTTGGAGTGGAAGGATTCCTCCCCAAGGGGGGTATTGGAGGTGTCTCAGGACTTGTCCAGGCAACACTTACACTTGAAACCACTGATATAAGCTTGGCCTTATTTCCCAATCAGGTGTGATTCTTGGTGCATCCCTTGGATCATTTGGGTCTTCCCAGTGCATTACCACACAGTTCCTGCTTAAGAGTCAACTTGGTATCACCAGGCTTAGATGTTATAGTCCACTCCTTAGGTTCTTCCACAGGTCCTTTGATTCTGCTGGCGTGGAGCCACCCTTGCTCCTTGGTCCAGATCACTGCCTCAGTTGTCAGTAGTACCTGGAAAAGACCTTCCCATTATGGAGTTAAAGATTGCTTTTTCCATGTTTTTACTTTGTACCCACTCCCCTGGATGTATATTATGGATTTTAAAGTCTAAATGTGTGGTTTGAGAGATTATCCCTTTCAACCGCGAATCTTCAAGGGTCCTTGCAATTGCGCTGACATATCCTTTAACACTCATTTCCCCTACTTCATAGGTAGCAGTTTCATGTTGAGTGGTCAGAAAGGGTAACCCAAACATCATTTCGCAAGGTGACACTCCCAGGTCTGACCTGGGTTGTGTCCGCACCCTCAATAAAGCCAGAGGTAGGCATTTTACCCACGACATTTGAGTTTCAATTATTAATTTAGTTAAGGTTCTCTTTAAAGTTTGGTTCATCCTCTCTGCCCATCTTGAATTCTGTGGATGCCATGGGGTATGTAGTTCCCATTTTATTCCCAAGGCTTGAGTTAGTTGATGCAGAACTTTTGATGTAAAGTGTGTCCCTCTGTCTGAGTCTATCTTATTAGTCATTCCATACCCAGGAATAATTTGTTCTAAGAGGATTTTACATACTACATTGGCTGTGACTCTGACAGTGGGAACAGCTTCCACCTAATGGGTAAGATGGTCTGTTATTACTAACAAGAATTTCCACCTCTGTACTTGGGGAATTTCAGTAAAGTCCACTTGGATGCTTTGAAATGGTTGGAGAGCTAACTCGTGACCTCTTGAAGTTGTTTTTCTCATCACCTTTTTATTTACTTTTTGGCAAACTATACATCTCTCCTGACATAAACTTTTTGAGCCTCTTTTAATAAATCATTTAATGATCTCTCTTGCCAGTCTTCCAATTTTTCTAGTTTCTTCCTAATATCTGGCCAAGCATGAGTGACAAAATTGACTCTTAGTAGAGCCTGCCCAGCTACTGTCTCAGGATCTATCCCAGAAAATTGTTTCATATTTCTCCTAAGTCTCTCTAACCATTCAGTTGGAGACTCTTCCTTTCCCTGCTGTCCTTCAAAAGCCCTTTTTAAATTCTGCCCTCTAGGTGCTGCCTCTTTTATTCCTTTGATTATTAAATTACGATAATCATTCATATTCCTTTGCCCAGCCTCTTCATTGTGATTCCAAGCAGGGGGTGTCAATGACATCTTCTGGTCCCCTGGTGGTCCCTGATGGTTTTCTCTTTCCCAGATTCTCATACTCACAACTCTAATCATTTCTCGTTCTTCTTGAGAAAATAATATTTTCATTATGGCTTTTATCTCTTCCCAAGTGAAAATGTTTGGACCTAAAAATTGATCTAATTGTTCAGCTGTACCTATAGGATCGTCCAATAGTCCTTTGATCGCTTCCTAAAATTTCTAACTTCTGCCGAAGTGAGGGAGATGTTTACAAATCCTGTTCCCCCAGCTCCCATTGGAACTTCCCTTAAAGGGAACAAACGGACCTCCCCATTCCAATTCTTGTGTCCTTTTTCTGTTATGATACTTCTTTCTTGTTTTGGGGAGGGGGGATCGGGAGAGGGCTGTTCTGTAACTGAGCTCCTTGTACTTTGGTATGTTGCTTCCTCCCTAAGAGGAACAGCAGAAGTGGTTGTTGCCAGGGGAACGGTGACACAGGCGAGGGGGGGGGGGGAGGGGGGAGGGGGTAGGAGGCCTCTCCAAAGCTGATTCCTCCAGGAGGGG
>NW_008236958.1:0-3689 GCF_000691975.1 Corvus brachyrhynchos | reverse complement strand
GTGCAGCTGTGAGTGGCGCAACAGGAGCCTGGGCCTGGGGTGGGGGGGCAAGCGGGAATTGAGGGGGCAATGCTTCCAGGGGGTCCCAGCCCTTCTCTTTCTTGTTTCCCCTTTTCTCCTTTTCTGGGTGTTGGGTTTCCTCCCCCCTGGCGTGGGGTCCTGGGAGAGGGGACCCTGGAGTAGAGGCATGGCCTACAGGGTTTCCCTATTCCCTGGTCAATCCTGTTCCCCATTGGTTGTTTTGTGTCCCCCTGCCGGGGGAGGACCCTGGTTGTCCCGTGATTGCTCAGTTCTTCAGCAGTCCCCTGGCCATGTGGCTGGAAAATAAAGATCTCTGAAACTTCTATCAAAAATCGGTCCACAGGTTTCACTGTCTGATGCATGTTGCAGGAGACCCCACTGCAACATCTGGGGTCTCTGACGACTTAAAACTTCTTACCCCCTTAGGCTCTATGTTTCCCACCCAGCATGAAGCATACATGCCTTCTTCTGTGTTAAAGGGTTCTTTTGAATTTACGAATACTTGTAAAGCCTGACAGATCCAAACTTCAAAAGAGCCATATCTAGGCAAATAAACATGGTCAGATCTTATTTCTTTCTCAGCCCAATCAAACATACAAAACTGTATCATTTTGCCTTTGCTCTTTTTTTCTTTTACTTGGATTACTATTCCAGTTAGCTAACATAACTCCCAGAGGGCTTTCCTGAGGTATCTCTGCTGGCATGCCTCTATTCCATTTTTTATTTCCTGATTCTTGCTTACTGGTTTTATGTCCCTTTTTCTCAGAATCTTATCTACCCTTCCCAGGCTTTTGTTTCCCACTTTTTTTTTTTTTTTTAAACAATCCGGACCCCAACTTCCATTTCCCCTTTCCTCACATAAAACACAGAAGTTCCCTCCTCTTAATACAATATGCCTCCTTCCAGAAAATAAAGTTATACTTCAGGGTTTAACATTTCTATTACATACATTTTCATTCATTCTCACTCACTCCTTTTTATTGTTCCAACATCTCTTTCTCAAGCACTGTCAGTCACAACAACACAAGATTAAGGTACCTTTTAATTTCAAATTGTTGGCTAATATCCACCCGTGGGCCCAACGCTCCAGGTTTCTTGGATTCAATCCTCAACTTGGCAGAATTAAGCCCGAATTTCTTTGATTCAATTCTCAATTCAGCAGTCTTAAAACCCAAATTTCTTTGATTGAATTCTCAATTTGGCAGAATTAAGCCCAAATTTCTTGGATTCTATCCTCAATTTGGCCATCTTAAAACCCAAATTTCTTGGATTCAATCCTCAACCTGGCAAGTCTTTAGGGGCCCTCTTACTTTTTGTCTCATTTCCTCATGGTTTGTACTAGGAAACTCTTGGCTCCCTTTCTTCAAGGGATCCAATCCCTCCCCTAAAACCCAGTCCCAGTTAAACTGGGGGTTCTTTCACTCCTTGTATCTTTCGCTTTGCTTCTTTACTGACTGCTTCCCTTGTGAAAGAGCAGAACTGCAGCTTCAGAAGCTCCTCACTCGCTTTGCAGGTCTGGGGGTAACCAGCCCGCGTCTCATACACACATATTCATCCCCCATATCCGCTCCCCACCCCAAGAAGAAGAGAAAAAAAATACTCACTTTTCTCCGAGGCTTTGTGCACAAGATTTTTTATGTGGCTAACTATCACGGTATCTTAGAGAGCCTTTTTCTTCCCTTTCTTTTTGCTTTATTGTCTCCTCTCGTCCTCCGGGTGTTTGACCTGCAAACCCTCAGACCCATGTTGGGAAACAAAGCGAGGCTGCCAAAAGCGGGCGAGGGTGCCTCCCAGCTCTGGGTTCCCTGGGAGATCTCAGAGGCGGGGTCTTTTTCCCCGTATGGGCCACCAATTGTGAAAAACAAGGTTCACTTTTGTAAAACTTAAAAAAATGTTTAATAAAAGGGACAATTAGGAGATAATAGCAAAAAGGGTATTACGGCCAGGTGCTTTGGCAGAGAGCCAAAGGCACACCTCTACATCCAAAAGATCGTCTTTAAAAGTACATCTCTTATTGCATATTCATCACAATTATGCATGATTCATAAATTCTTTGGAGTTTCTGTGTATCATCCCATCAGCCTTATCTTCCTCCTTGGCTCCATTATGTCTCTGCTCCCTCCATAAATTCTTCTCTCTGGTTTCTGGTTGTCTTCTTCTCTGATAAGATACTCCAAGAATGTGAAGATTTTCTCTGCCTATCTTTTCTAAATCGACTACATAAGCAGTAGACATCCTATATCATGTATTACATTACAGAACCTAGGTAAAGTTTTTGTAACATTATGGAACATGCGAAAAGCCAACATCACAATACATTCATAACAGTGAGAAGGGGGCAGTGGCTGAAGCTGCACTGGGGAAAACAGCCTCTTGGGCTTGGCTGGGCTTCAGGAGCTGAGGAAGCTGCTCCCAGCTCTCCTGCCTCCTGGCTCAGCTGCCTGAGTGTTTCGGGACAGGCCTTTGGCCTCTGGGTCCTGCGGCAGCAGGGTGGGGCTGCAGGGCCGGGGTGGTGTTGGTGGTGCAGCCGTTCATGGTTTCACAGCACAGCCTTGTGTTCCATACAGGTGTCACGATCCGCTAATACAAGCGAGGGTCATGATGGTTCGTTTATAGATCTCAGAGTGCAAAAGGACACAAGGGATTTCAGTCTTAATCAGAACTGAGCACCTTTATTAAGTGCCCACAACACAGTAATGCGATAGAGGAGAGAAAGAGATAAAGAAAACAAAATAAAAGGGTAGAGAGGAAGAAAAGCAGGGGGAATAGCTACCAACGGATGAGACAAAGTCCTCTTGGTCTTCTGCCAATAGATTTGCCTTCTTTCCGTGGGGTGATATCGTCTTGGTTAATTTAGAAAGTCCCTTTATAGTCCTTTTCAAAAGCAAGGGGCAACTGGCCAAGAGGTGGGGAAATCTCCAACCATTGTTATGAGGCCTGTTGTTTTGGGAAATGGGTACAGGACAAGTGTACAGGACAGGTCATTCCTTTTCCCTTCAGTGCAGTCCTTCCCGCCTTGGCAGCAAGAACAGCGCAGTCCACTGTGACCTGCACTAATTTCCTCAGGAATGTGTACCAGTTCCCAGGGGCACACCTGCAGGCAACACTTGGCAGACATCCCACCTCAGCCAGGCCAGGACTTCTGTGTTCAGTCTCTGTCCTTGGCGATAATCATGAGGCAGATGAGGGATCTTCAGACTGTCTCTTACACCACCCCATGACTCACGATTGTTGTCAAGAGAGCTCTATCAGCACGATTTCGTAGTGTTGTTGCAAAGTGTTCAGGACTCATCAATGCTGGTAGCACATCTCAGAAAACAGAGAAAAGAAGAAATAAAGAGAGAAAGCAAAGAAAAAAAGAAGAAAAAAAGAAGGAATAAGTAGTTTTATCTTGGTAAACAGAGAAAAGAAGAAAAGAAAAAAGAAAAGAAAAAGAAAAGAAAAGGAAAAGAAAAAAGAAAAGAAAAGAAAAAAGAAAAGAAAAGAAGGAATAAGTAATTTTAATCAAAATACACCTCTAATTTCTTATCACGTCTTATTTCAATACTTGTGTAGGTCGTCTTGTGTCAATAACCTTAGGGGTGTCCACAGTGGATGGGATATTGACCAAATTGTGGACATCTACTACAGATGTTAATTGTGTTAACCATTTCATCATTATCCAATTC
>NW_008236957.1:47407-47639 GCF_000691975.1 Corvus brachyrhynchos | reverse complement strand
TCCCTTGACTTTGCTCTTCTTGATGGCAAAACCCAGATTCCAGGAGAATCTGGAGGATTTTCTCTCCTTTCTCAAACCCTTCTGTTGCAGTGTTCCCCCACACAATGATGTCATCAATGTACTGCAAATGTTCTGGGGCCTCATCCTTTTCCAGTGCAGCCTGGATCAGTCCATGACAGATGGTGGGACTGTGCTTCCACCCCTGGGGCAGTCGGTTCCAGGTGTACTGCAC
>NW_008236957.1:46764-47091 GCF_000691975.1 Corvus brachyrhynchos | reverse complement strand
GTTACTGCCGGCGGTGCACTGTCGGGGTGGCAATTGGTACTCTTTGTTCTTCCACCTTCAGAAAGCCTACTGCAGATGGGTTCTCTGATAGTTCAGGCAAGGTGTTCAATTGCCTAATGCCCTCTGTCTCCACAGCACCTATTCCAAAAGCCCACTTGAGTCCCTTTGTGACACTTTACCGTGCCGTAAATTAAGTCTCTCCTGATGGGAGAGAATTTGCTGAAAGTCCTTGCAAGGAGTTTGAGAGATAAACCGAGACGTCTCCTTTAGTTTCAATGCTTCCAGATAGTTGTTTATTAAGTCTTATCAGAGGAACAGAGCCACTAG
>NW_008236957.1:36946-45870 GCF_000691975.1 Corvus brachyrhynchos | reverse complement strand
AAAAGAGTTTGTAAAATAATTAAATAAATCAATCTTGCTGCACAATTCCTTCCTGCTGGTTCTTCTCTCCTCCTCCTCCCTACAGCTGCGGGACATGGTGATAGGGCCTAGGCCTGCGGTAATATTCCCTGGCCTCTACCTGGCTAGAGGCGGGGCCCCTCTATGCCTGGTTATCCTTCTTTCCCTGGGCATACATTTCAGAAGTTCCTTCAAGGGGATTGGACATGTCATCGTCTCTTCCATCATTTCTGGCGGTTCGGCTACAGGCAATTGAAGCTACTTCCATTTTGGTGGAACTTCCTTTCTGAGTCTTGTGCTCCTTCAATTCACGCACTTGTGCTACCAGAGCAGAAGTGGGTTGTCTATCCCACCTCCTCATGTTTTCCCCACTGTCACACAGGAAATCCCACAGCTCCCTTTGTGGGATGTACCTTCTCTCTCTCTCTGGGGGACGTCTGCATTTGGTATCAGAATCTCTGATCTGTACTGCGGAGATTTGGAGAAGGCCCTCTTTAATCTCCTTCTTAAATTCCTGGTGATTCTCCTCCATCTTATCTTCCATTTTCTGTATACGTGTTTCCACAGCTGCGATTCTTGCATGTGTTGGGCCATACATGGCATCTGCATATGCTCAGAGCTTCATCGCCATATCCTGCACAGTCTCATTCCCACTGTCATCCGGTTTCATTATTGCTAAAGCAGAAGCATATTCTTGTGGCCCAAGTCGTATGAGTTTTTGCCACATCACAGGGTCAACTCTGACCCTGTCTGGACTCCTCAATCCTGGGCCAAGTGTGTAGACAATCTCTACCACCGCTAGTTCTCTCAAGTGTTGGATCCCTTGTTCTATGGTCTTCCACTGAGTTGGCTGCATATATGTTATAAATGGTATTGTGATGTTGGCTTTTCGCATGTTACATAATTGTTATGAATGTATTGTGATGTTGGCTTTTTTCATGTTCCTTAATGTTAGAAAAACTTTACCAAGGTTCTGTAATGTAATACATTATATAGAATGTCTATTGTTTCTGTAGTCAATTTAAAAAAGATAGGTAGAGAAAGCCTTCACATTCCTGAAGTATCTTATCAGAGGAGAAGAAGAACTGAAACCAGAGAGAAGAATTTATGGAGGGAGCAGAGACTGAATGGAACCAAGGAGGAAGATAAGGCTGATGGGACGATACACAGAAACTCCAAAGAATTTATGAATTATGTATGATTGTAATGAATATGCAATAAGAGATGTACTTTTAAAGATGATCTTTTGGATGTAGAGTTGTGCCTTTGGATCTCTGCCAAAGCACCCGGCTGTAATACCCTTTTTGCTATTGTCTCCTAATTGTTCCTTTTATGAAACTTTCCTTAAAATTTTACTAAGAGTGAACCTCATTTTTCACAATATAGAAATTGTCTGTGCACAGATATCTTTCCCTCACGCCATTCAAGACCCATGTCCAGAGACTGACAGAGTCAGCCCCCCTTATTATCACTTGGTCGATAGCTGGATCACGTGACAGGGCTCCCAAATGCCTCGCTTCAGCACCATCCAGCATTATATCATCACCTGCAGCATCCCAAATACGGACTATCCAACTTATGGATTCATCAGACCGTTGGGTGTAGTCCTTTCTTAGGCTATGAAGGTCCTTTACGGACATGGACTCAGTAATGGTTTCTGTGGCTGAGTCAGTTGGTGGCTTTGAGGTTCCTTCCCCTGCATCACCCTCATCTTTCACTGGGCAATCGGTTTTGGTTGTGTGCTTTTTCCTCGTGACAGGAGCTACTGTTAATAGCTTAGGCTTGCTGTCTGGTTTATCTGCAGCCTGAGGGACTGGGGTGTCTGCTGATTTATCTTCCTGCCCCTCTACCTTTACCTGCTGCTCTACAGTACCTAGCAGTGTGCGATAGGCATATGCCAAAGCCCAACATATTGCAAGGAGCTTGTTCTCATTAGAATTGTCATTGTATTTCTCTTTCAGATATTTCCCTACCTCAGCTGGTTTCTGAATTTGTTCAGATGGGAAATTCCAAGCTATTGGGTCAGAGAATTCCTTCAGGGTTTGGCCCATATCCTCCCATTCCCCACACCACTCAGGATTTTCCACCTCTGGGTCAGGTGTCTCATCAGTCACCCTGGAAATCTGAGCTCTCATTCTAGACAAGCTGCGAACCACATAGAGGAAGCTTACCAGATAAAATACCAGGAAGGTGGTCTCTTTAAGATCCAGGGGAAACTGAACATTCTCAAAAGATAACCTATCAAATTTAAAGGGAAGGGAGATGAAAGGCTGGGAAACCCCATCTCCTCGTCTTCTAATAAACTAGGTGCAATTACTAATAAACTCCCAAAACAGGCTACTGAAACTAGGACTGGGGTTAGGACAGAGAAACCACATATCATACACAGTTTGAACAACTGCCTGTACCTCTGTTAACTTCTTATAAATCATTATTACCGAGCACAGCAAAATAGGAAACCAGATTCGTGCCCCTGCTTGACAAAAGTTACGTATCAGGGACAAGATCGGAGCAAGTTGTGGATAGGCAAACAGGCCTAGGGACCAGAAAGGCATTAGTACATCAAGGCAGAGAGACATTATGAACTCAAGCAACATGGTGACTACTTTACCCCAACACAAAGTAATTAAATTCAGACCAAAATGTAATTAGTACAGGTTTTTTCACTTTCCTTTGAGCCATGCATTGGGCGCCACTAATTAATTGTGCCGGTTTGGACAAATTGGAGGAAAATATCCTCTGATAGAAGGCAGGTTACAGCCGTCCCTCCCCCACCAGGTTCAGGGAAAAAAAATAATTTTCCTTGGAAGAAAGTGAAAGAGATAAAAAACTACTTATTTAACAAACACACATCTTGGGGTGACTTTATGATGTGTATCCCGTATTGCTGCCCTATGCCCAGAAATTAATTTTGTGCCTTTCTATGCCTTTAAACTGAGCCTGAGAGGGGGGAGGAAAACTTGAGCAAAACTTCTTCAAAGCAGTTTGCTGCTTGTTCAAGGCCACACAGAAATAGAGACTTTTTTTTTCAACTGCGGCAGGAGAGCGAAGAAGTACCTGGCTTGCTGTTTTCCAGTCAGCTTTTGGCCAGTTTTTCAGCTTCTTTTTCTCCAGAGAGAGACTGAGAGTTGAACTTTTTTCCTTCCCCGGAATTTTGGATTTTCTCCCTTTTCTGCTGGACTGCTTCAATATCAGAACACATTGGGAGGACTTTCCACCAAGGACAGAGGGCCTGGCCCTGGACCAAGTCCCAGCTCAGAGGAGACCAAAGGGAGGACTCTAACACTTTCCCAGGTTTTTTCTCCACAGCGAGAGATTTTATTATTTAGCATTATTATCCTTTTCAAGCCTCGGAAGATTTCAGAGTCCTTCTGTAGGTGTGGTCTCTTTCCTCCTCCTCGGAGCTGGGTTGGTGTGGGCCTACCTCTGGGGCCTCGGTGGAAATTCTCCCAATGTGTTCTGATGTTGAAACAGTCCAGAAGAGAAGAAGGGAAAAACCAAAGTCGCAGGGAAACAAAGTTCAACTCTCCATCTCTCTCTGGAGAAAAGGAGACAAAAGCTGGCTGAAAAGCAAGAAGGGCTCTTCCTCCGCTCTTTGTACCGCAGCAGAAGAATGCAGAGGAGTGTGTATCTGTGTCCTTGAACAATTATTTTGAAATGTTTGCTCTGTTTTTTTTCTCTCCCCCCTCTCAGGCTCAGTTTAAAGGCACAGAAAGGCACAAAATTAATTTCTGGGCATAGGGCAGCGATAGAGGATACACATCATAAAGTCACCCCAAGACAAGCTGAAAAACAAGAAGACATGAAGGAAACCTTGGCCCTTACCACAGAAGCTGTAAAATGTGCAGGATTGCAAATAGCCTAGGATAAGATTCAACAAATGCCCCCGTGGTGACATCTAGGTTGGCATATTAGATTCCAAACTGCACAGCCACAGCAATTACAAATTCAAAACAAAATTTCTACATTACATGAAGCACAGACATTATTAGGAGCTATTAATTGGGTAAGGCTCTTGCTGGGAATCACAAATTCAGATCTAGCTCCCCTTTTGCATTATTAAAAGGAGAGCTTGACTTGTCTTCCCCAAGACATTTGAATCATAAAGCACAATTGGCCTTGCAAAAGGTAGCAGATGCCATCACCCATAGGCAAGCATCACGATGTGCACCTGATCTTCCATTTTCACTGATTCTTTTAAACCCTTCACGACAGCCACATGCCTTGTTTTACCAATGAGATCCTAATACAGCCAACCCTTTGCTTATCATTGAATGGATTTTTTTACCTCATTAGTTGACAAAGACAATTGTTAATCAACATGAAATGTTTGCACAGCTTATCATTAGGGCACGTCAGAGATTGCAAATGTTGGCAAGTCGTGATTTTGAACAAATTTGTGTACCTATAACTACTGTTTTTCTGGATTGGCTTTTACAGACATCAAGACCTTTTCAGTCTGCACTTGCTGATTTTTCAGGTCACATTACCCTCCATTCACCACCTCATAAATTGTTAACTACTAATTTTAATATTCTTTTAAAACCCAAGCACAGTGAGATGCCTTTACAAGCTCTTACAGTATTTACTGATGGCTCTGGATGATCCCACAAATCTGTTTTACTTTGGAGGGATGATAAGACTGGTACACGGGCCTCCGTTGTGACTGTAGTTTCTGGGTCCCCACAAATTGTGAAATTAGCTGCAGTTGTTTGTGCTTTTCAAAAATGGCCCATGCCTTTAAATTTGATAACAGATTCTGCTTATGTTGCAGGTATTGTTGAAGGAGCTGAAGCTGCTGTTTTGAGAGAAGTGTCTAATGTTGATCTTTTTCAGTGGTTGCAACAATTAATTTTCCTTTTAGACACCAGACAACATCCTTATTTTGTTATGCATGTTCGCTCTCACACAACGTTACCTGGTTTTATAGCAGAAGGAAACCGACAAGCTGATTTGCTTACCTTACCTGTTCAGGTACTTCCCGATCGTTTTGCACAAGCCAAACTTAGCCATTCCTTTCTTCACCAGAATGCTGCAGCCCTTTGTTGCACATTTGCTTTAAAGTGCCAACAAGCGAAAGATATCATTGCTGCTTGCCCTGATTGTCAGCGTCATAATTTTGTGACGGGCTCATCGGGAATTAACCCACGTGGCCTACAAAGCCTCCAGGTATGGCAAACTGATGGCACTCACTATCCTGAATTTGGCTGCCTCAAATATATTCACTCATCTATTGGCACCTTTTCAGGTGCATTGTTTGCATTATGCCACACAGGAGAAACTGCCAAAGATGTTTGCCACCATTTTTTGGCAGCTTTTGCAGCTTTAGGGATTCCCCAGCAGATTAAAACTGATAATGGTCCTGCTTACACTTCTCAACAACTTTCCTCCTTTTTCACCTTATGGGGAATCTCTCATATTATGGGCATCCCTCATTCCCCTACAGGACAAGCAATTATTGAACGTGCTTATTCAACACTTAAGCATCTTTTAGCACAACAGAAAGGGGGGATGCAGGGGTGCACCCCAATGGGAAGGCTACACAAGGCACTGTACGTTTTTAATTTTTTTAATTGCTATGGTGATAGCAAGGTTCCCCCTATAATAAAACACTTTTCTACTTCTAAGGAAACGTCATTAGACACAGGGCAGAAAGAACGAGTCCTTGTAAAAGACCCAGAAAGTGGGAAAATCATAGATCCATTTCCCCTCATTACATGGGGAAGGGGTTATGCTTGTTCGTTGGGTTCCAGCCAAGAACATCAGACCCTTCATCGAACAACCAGCTGATCAAAATACACAAAAGGATTAATATTCTTGAATCAGTGATATATAGATAAAGACTCTAGTGTTTGGGCACAGCTGTGGCTTGCCTGAACACTTGGAAGTCTTTGCTGAACAATGGCCCCCTACAGTGGCCAAATATTCTAGTAGTACTCTTGTTAAAAGATAAAGTTTGCTTTATGCTAACAAAAGCTTTTTTAGTATTAATGCTTCTTTCTGTTACGCTTGCTTGGCCTGTTAATCAGCCAAAAACAAATGTATGGAGAACTTTAACCAATCTAACAGGGCAGGATACCTTATGCTTGGCCACGGCCTCTCCTGAGAATCTATTTTCTACTTGCCTTGTTGGTTTACCTTTAGATGAGCGGCCACATCCTTCTCAAACTCACATTCTTGATTCAGAGAATCATGCCAATGCTTGGGACCAATGGGTCCCATATCTCCCTAATGAAACTCTTGAACCCCAAGAAATAGAGCTTTTGGGGTCCATAAAAATGGACCTCTGTGTTAAGTTTAATTATTTCAAGACCAACCAATCTAAAGCATGGGATGTTTCTCCGACCCAGCCTATATTTAGAAATGCAAGTGCTTGCTGTAATTACACTACTAATATTATCTCTCACTCTACTAATGCCCCACTATCACTACCAGCAGGAGTGTTTTTTATTTGTGGAGACAGAGCTTGGGCTGCTATTCCATCACATATTAAGGAAGGCCTCTGCAGTTTGGGGCGACTCTCACTGTTAACACCTAACAGATCCATGATTTTGCAACATAGATTTCCACAGAAAAAAAGTGCAGTATTCATGCATTTGCCCCTGATTGTGATGATAACCTCAACTTTTGGTCACTATAATGACGTTGGGCAGCCTCCTTTTTTGCTCCAGGAGTAGCGGCCAGAAAGGCACTGGGATTGTTAAACAAGCTAGGCTACTGGCTAGCTCAACAAACTAATGCTTTAACAGGATTTTTAACCGATGTTGATTCAATTAGACATGCTACATTGCAGAATAGAGCTGCTGTTGATTTCTTGCTTCTAGCACAGACATGGATGTGAAGATTTTTATGGAATGTGCTGTATGAACCTTTCTGATCACTCACAATCTATTAACATGAGTATTAAAGCTTTACAAGATCGTGTAGCCAAATTAAAACTAGAAGATAGTGCTGATTGGTTGAATAGGCTTTTTGGAGACTGGGGGATCACTAGATGGATCAAAAATTTAGTCAAGATGGGAATGTTTATATTAGGGGTGCTGTTAATCATAGTGATATGCTTGCCTTGCTTGATTCACGTATTCAGAGATTATTTAATAAATCAATAAAGCAAATAATGATCATTGAACAGAGAGGGGAAATTGACAGGAGACAGAGAGTGACGAAAGCTGGTAGTTGTGCAGACCTTCTAGCCTTGGTGCCGCGAAAGCCATGGGACAGATAAAAACTCAAGGCAAGAACAAGAAGCAGAGATGAAACAAAGCCCAAGGCAAGAAGAAGAGGCAAAACATGGGATGAACAGGTGTACTAGTTTGAAAACAAACTAGTGGGAGACACCAAGTGAGAATAACAATTTAATAGGGAAATAAAAGGAAAAAAAAATTAAAGGTAGAAAACACTGGGTTAAACTGAGTCAGGATACAACCTGACACCCTGTTAATCAGGGTGGTGGTAGCAGTCCAGTAGAATGGTGGCTGCAGTCCTCCTGAAGTGGTGATTCTGTAGAAAGAGGTCTGCTCTTCCTCAGAAGGTCCAGTGGTGGTTATGTAGCTCCTGTCCTCTGGGAATCCAGTAGAAAGGATGTCTTTGGTGTTCAGAATCTCAGATTATATCCAGGATGGAATGCTTGGTTCCTCCCTCTGGGTGGAGCATCTCACAATGGGATGATGAGTCATGAGGCCAGGTGTTGATTAGGCTCATTAACAGAAGATGGTCTGGAGGGAGTTATCTCTGAGTCATGCGGCAGGACAATGATGGGCCATTAACAGAAAGATAGTCTGGGGGGAGGAGGCAAGGAAACACTGCCCCTCCTGGTTTCAACAGCCCACGAGGATGGCAATAGAATACACTGCAACCCAGGACAACAGGACGCCATAACCCGAGCCTCTGGCGCAAAAGGATGATTAGCCAGGACACTGCTGTCGCAAGAGGGAATCTGCAAGGACTTGATAGTGTTGCTATGGGAATGGGGCAGGGGGGTTTGAGCCTATGGATCTGCCCAGGAGTAGCAAACTATAAAACGCTGGTAACTTGTACAATAAACTGCCTTTGCTTACAACACCCAGCAGAGTCCATGCCTCTTCAATCTCCGCAGCTCATTAGAGGATGAGGATGGTCACCTCACAAACAGGGACATGGACAAGGCAGAGGTGTTTAAAGCTTGCTTTGTCTTCAACCCTGATGACAGACCAAGGGGGTCCCAGTGCCCTGAGCTGGAGGACTGTGGCTTTGAGAATGATAAACTCCCAATTGACCCGAACTTGTGTGGGATCTGCTCCTCCAGCTGGATCCCTAAAAGTCTATGGGACTTGATGGGATTCATCCAAGAGTACTCAAAGATCTGGCTGATGTCATTGTGAGGCCTCTCTCAATGCTTTGTGAATGGTCTTGGGAATCTGGAGAGGTCCCAGTTGTTTGGAAGCTGGCAAATGTCCCAGTTTCCAAGAAGGGCAAGAATGATAACCCTGGAAACTAAAGGCCTATCAGTCTCACTTCGGTGACTGGTAAAATTACAGGGAAGATTATTCTGGGAGTTATTGAAAAACACCTGAAAGACAATGCAGTCACTGGTCACAGCCAGCACAACTTCATGAGGGGAAAGTCCTGCTTGTCAAAGTTAATTTCCTTCCATGACAAGGTAACCCACTGTCTTGGTTTGAAAGACAGGTGTCTGCTAAGGAAGGCAGGAGCCTCCTTTGGAATGTGTCATACATGAAATCCCTATTTGTGCTTGGTCTTTGCATATTAAGTGCTTTAATTAATTAATTTTGAGTTAAATATTTTTAGATTAAATCTTAAAATTAATCCATCAGCCCAGGTACAAAAATTCAGTTCCATTATCAGTGTTTTCAATTGTTCAAAGTAGTTTATTAAGAGAGTTGCACCCTTCCCAGTTAAAAATTCCC
>NW_008236957.1:33292-35405 GCF_000691975.1 Corvus brachyrhynchos | reverse complement strand
GAGAAAACCCCAGGTTAAAGAGGGTAGACAGCTGGACCCCTCCCTCTGTGGCCAGGTCTTTTGTCTCTCTTAAGTACCCAGTCTTTAGTGTCTCTTGGCAATGTATGGGGAAAATTCTTTAAGAGAAAGAGAAAAACAAAAGGAGAACTCCTAGAACCCCAACACCCACCTAGTTGATCAAGGGAAGACAGTTGATGTAATCTTTTTGGATTTCAGTAAAACTTATGATGCAGCCTTCCACAGTATCATTCTGGACAAAATATCCAGCATTCAACTGGATAAACACCTCATGTGATGGGTGAGCAACTGGCTCACGGGTTGGGCACAAAGAGTTATAGTGAATGGGGTAACATCAGGCTGCCGACCAGTCACTAATGGGATTTTGCAGGGCTCCATTTTAGGCCCAGTTCTCTTCAACATCTTCATAAATGCCTTGGATGCAGGACTTAAAGGTATACTTAGTAAGTTTGCCAATGACACTAAATTGGGAGAAGCTGTTGACTCCCTCGAAGGCAGAGAGGCCTTACAGAGAGACCTTGACGAATGAGAGGGCTGGGCAATCACCAACCATATGAAGTTTAACAAAGACAAGTGCCAGATTCTGCACCTGGGACAGGGCAACCCTGGATGTACAGACTGGGGAACAGGGCTCTGGAGAGCACTGCTGTGGAAAGGGATCTAGGGGTCCTGGTTGATGGCAAGTTGAAGATGAGTCAGCAGTGCCCTGGCAGCCAGGAGGGCCAGCTTGAGGGCCATCAGGCCCAGCATCACCAGCTGGTCAAGGGAGGTGATTGTCCCGCTCTGCTCTGCACTGGGGTGGCCTCACCTCAAGTCCTGTGTGCAGTTTTGGTCACCACAATATAAGAAAGATCTAAAGCTGTCAGAGAGCATCCAAGGGAGGGCTACAAAGATGCTGAAGGGCCTAGAGGGGAAGCCGTACAAGGAGTGGCTGAGGTCTCTTGGCTTGTTCAGCCTGGAGGAGACTGAGGGGGAGCTCATCGCAGTCTACACTTTCCTCATGAGTGGAAGCAGAGGGGCAGCACCGATCTCTTCTCTCTGGTGACCAGTGACAAGGACCCAAAGGAATGGAATGAGGCTGTGACAGGGGAGGTTTAGGTTGGATATTAGGAAAAGGTTCTTCACCCAGAGGGTGGTTGGGCACTGGAACGGGCTCCCCAGGGCAGTGCTCACGTCCCCAAGGCTGCCAGAGTTCAAGAAGCGTTTGGACAATGCTCTCAGGCACATGGTGCGATTCTTGGGGGTGTCCTGTGAAGGGCCAGGAGTTGGACTCGATGATCCTTGTGGGTCCCTTCCAACTCAGGATATTCTATGATTCTGAGTCTATTTAAACTTAATGATATATTCTTGGCATACAGAGAATGCCAAAGAAAATAAGATCTAAAATAGAGCTAAATGAACAGCATTAATCATGTTCCCAGTATAAGAATTATAAGAACAATAAAAGATCTGATTCCTTTGGAAAGTGAAAATTTGAGACACATTTAGAACTTCTGAATTTAAAACTCTCAAAATATGTATATATTTTGCAGAAAATTCACTATTCACAGGTGGAACTCTTTACCATGAGGTTTCATTGCTGGTAAGAATTTGGTGGTATTTCATAAAAAATATGCAATTGAAACATGGCTATTTAATTAACTGAAATAAAAATTATTTAATGGGTGGCTTGAACTCTAACAAATGTGGTTTTAGCACCCTTGTATTTTAATTCTAGTATTGTTTAAATGATATTTAAAAAAAAATAATTGATACTCACACACAAAAAAAGGACACTAATGCTGTCCCTGGCTCGCTAGCACGAGCTCTGGCATGCCCTCAGTCAGAGGGGATGCAGTGTTACTTCTGCGACATCCTTCAGGACTGACTTCGGTAGCAGGAAAGGCGCTGGCTGGGCACGCGTGCTGGTTCCTCCACAAAGGAGGCACGTCAGGGGCCGATGGTCTGGCTCGCATTAATCCGGAGGCAAAGGAAAAGAGAGGGGCCTCTGGTATGGGTTCCAACAAGTTTTATTGTTAGAGGGTCCAGGAACCAGAAAAAAAGGCGCCGAGGGGCTTTTGCTTTCAGTTTTGTAGGGGGTGGAAAACGGCAGGGA
>NW_008236957.1:25102-30138 GCF_000691975.1 Corvus brachyrhynchos | reverse complement strand
GTTTCCAGGTGGTTTGGTTTTTCTCCTCTGCCAGGCTGTGGCAGCTTCTTTATTCTGTTTGGTATCTGTTGGTGGTTTCAAAAAAGGCTTGATCCACTTCCCAGGGATCCATTTTGGACCCTCTGAGGTGGAAACACACCTGTAGCCTCTACCCCGGGTGACATGGGGGTATGGGCCATGTATTTGTAATGTGTCAAGATCTTTAATTAGGACCTCAGGTCTCTCAGTTAGTTTATTTTTAGCAGAGTTTGTGAAGTGTCTCATGATATTTCCTCATAGGAACAGTTTAAAAAGTTTAAAGTGAACAATGCTTTAGAGTGTCTTAGGATGGGGGTGGTGATTTCATTGCCGCCTCTTTGTTGTTCTAACAGTTTTTCTAGTGTCTGATGTTTCCTTTCCACGATGGATTGGCCTGTGGGCGAGTGAGGGATGCCAGTGATGTGATCCACACCACACTCGCTCATGAATCTTTTTAATTCTGCAGAGATATACGCTGGGCCATTGTCAGTTTTAATTTTCTTTGGTGTCCCCAACACAACAAAGGCCTGGACTAAGTGGTTGACAACATCTTTGGCTTTCTCTCCACGGTGAGCTGAGGCGAAGGTCGCACCAACAAAGGTATCCACAGAAACATGAATATATTTCTGGCGGCCAAACTGGGGGAAGTGGGTAACATCTGTTTGCCATACTTCGCAACTGCCTAGGCCTTGGGGGTTAACCCCCTGATCCAATGATGGAAGTTGGTGTTTTTGGCAGTTTGAGCATGTCGCCACAATGGCTTTCGCCTGGTCTCTAGTGAGGTGGAACATTCGAATGAGAGCTGGAGCATTCTGATGGAACATTACATTGCTCAGCTGGGCTTGCTGGAATCTGTTAGGCAGATTCACTAACTCGATTGGCATTGCTAGGGTGTCTGCTCTCCTGTTCCCTTCAGCAATAAATCCTGGCAGGTCAGTGTGTGATCTTACATGCATGACAGAATGGTTGCTTTTGGTGGGAGATCAGTTGAATCAGTTTTGAAAGCAAATTGTGAATTTTTGGGTTTGAAACTTCTTTTAGTAAAGCGCTCTCTGCCCTGGAAACTACACCTGCTACATAGGCCGAATCAGTTATCAAATTAAATGGTTCACTGAACTGCTCAAATGCTCTGACCATGGCTGCAAGTTCGGCTACTTGTGGGGATCTTTCGACTACCTGCACATCAGACTCCCACTTCTGAGTGCGAGGATCCCTCCAAGAGATGACAGACTTGCGGGACGCTCTGGAGACATCTGAAAAGATTGTCAGGGCATCTAAGGGTTTTCAGCTTTGAATTTCTTTTGGAATCAGTTTGAAGACTGAATTAAACAGTTTGTGTTTTGGATTGTGTATAGAAATTTGGCCTGAGTAGCTGTCTAGGGCGAATTGGACGTGCACATTGTTTTGTATTAGGTGATCAAGCAAATTAGTTGTCACTGGTAAGTAGATGCATGTAAAGTCACACCCTGCAAGGGTGAGGAGGCGGGATCTAGCTTTCATCACTAACTGAGCCATGAGCTCCTGTGGTGTTGTGATACTTTTGGACAGCTGGTGCAAGAGGAAAACCCACTCGATGATCAACAGGGGATCTCTCTGCACTTCGTCCCATTGAAATATCAGCCCGTGGAGGTATGGCATTTCCCCTAACACAATAAATAGAAAAGACAGACCTGGGGCGCTGCGGTGTGCCTGCCGAGACAACAGCGCTTCTTGTACCTTACAGATGGACTGTCTCACCTCCTCTGTTAGATGCCTAGGTGATGTGAGGTCATCTTTCCCTCACAGGAGGTTGAACAGAGGAGCGAGATCTTCTGTCGTCAGCCCTAGGGGCGGCCTCACCCAATTTATGGACCCACACAGCTGATGGAGTTCCTGCAAGGTCTTGGGATCATCATTAATTTTGATTTGTTGGGGAACCACAGTCTGTTCATGGAATTTTAGTCCAAGGTATTTAAATGGAGAGATCTTCTGGACCTTTTCAGCCTGGATTTCAAATCCATTTGCCTCTAAGGCCTCGATTACTTTCTCCAATGTCCAGTCTAAGTAGGTTTGATTAGGAGCACACACCAAAACATCATCCATGTAGTGGAACACTACTGCCTTTGCTGCCAACTTTCAGATGGGGGACAGAATGCAAGCTACATACCACTGGCAGATGGTGGGTGAGTTTTTCATGCCTTGTGGGAGACCTTGCCACTGGTAGCGCTGCATGGGGGCCTTTTCATTGATGGAAGGTACCGAGAAGGCAAACCGAGGCGCATCGTCTGGGTGTAGAGGGATCTGGAAGAAGCAGTCCTTGATATCAATTACCGCTAACTTCCACTGCCTAGGGAGCATGGAGGGTGAAAGCATTCTGGGCTGCAGAGGTCCCATGTTCTCAATGACTGCATTTATTTTTCTCAGGTTGTGGAGAAGGCACCGCTTGTCTTTCCCTGGCTTTTTGATTACAAATACCGGGGAGTTCCAAGGGCTATTGGAGGGTTCAATGTTTTCCTTTTTCAATTGCTCCTCTACGAGTGCGGTGAGTGCCTTTAATTTGTGTTTTTTCAGAGGCCACTGATCCACCCAGATAAATTTGTCAGTGATCCAATTTAACTTCTGGATGGGGTGCTCTGCAGTGGACCCTATTAAAAATCCTGGGGTCGAGATGGAATTTTGACCCGGGCCCCCCATTGGGACATGAGATCTCTGCCCCACAATGTAAACCCAGAGTTAATTACAAACGGGTGGACCGATGCTATCTGTCCCTCTGGACCTTCGATGTGGACAATCGTCCTGCTTTTCTGGGCAGATATCAACCCTCCCACACCAGTCACGATACCTTCTGCCAGCTGCAACTACCAGTGTGATGGCCAATCATTGGAGGAAATGACTGTCACGTCTGCTCCTGTGTCCATCATTCCTGCCAGGCTGATGTCCGAGCCTTGGCATGACAGCTTGCAGTTAAGCATAGGTTTGTCATTCCCAACTACCTCAGCCCAGATGACAGAGGGTTTGTAGTTCTGTAGTGGACTGCTGGGCATGAGGCTGGCTTGGGCAACAACCTGGTTAGCAGCAAGGAAAAAGGGCGGGTTAACACACTGGATGTTTATCGTGAAAAACCCTTGTGACCCCACTTTGACAATTTCTGGTGGTACACAGATGTCAGACGGCACATGTACAACATCTCCCAACACAAGCAATATACAGTCTTTCAGGTTTTCGCAACTCACAATGACTCTTTGGGGTGTCACTGAGTCCATTTGAGTTGCGGTGGTCATGGTGACAGTTTTTCTGGTTGTGGCTTTTTCATTTGTGTCCACACGCGGGGCCGCAGATCCGTGCTGCTTCCTTAGTTTTTTGGCTGCATCCCAATGAAGGCAGGTGATGTCATTTGCCCTGGGGAGACAGCTCAAAAATTCGGATTAATTGGAGCCAGGGCTCTACAATTCTGGGCTAAATGCCCTGGTTTACCACACCTGTGACAGACTCAATTAGAATTCTTTTTGTCCTGGGGTGCTGTTGCTTCAGCAACACTAGCGGTTCTTACTACATTCCCCCTCGTTTTTAAATTTGGTTGGTTAATTGGGACTAATGTCGTGCAAGCACGAATCATCTGGTTTAGGGTCAGTGGAGGATCAAATGGAAAATCACTTTTTTACAGGCTTCATTTGCATTAGCTTTTGCAATTTGAGTTATAATATGTTCTTTTGGTTTTGGGTCTTCCACTTGTTTCTCCACTACGAGCCTCAGTTTATCAACAAAATCAATAAATGGCTCATTTTGTAGCTGCCAAATCTCTGTATAATTCAATTGAGGTGCCAATTTAGGGGGCATCATTAAAAATGCTTGCTCTGCCGCATGCTTTACAGCATTCAGGACCGGCTCTGGTGTGTTTAGAGCCTGGTTCTGTGGCTTGGCCAACAACCCCTCACCGGTAAGGTGATCCATGGAAACTCTTGCATTGTTTGGGTCCTGCAGTAGGATCGGGAGGACCTCTCTTAGTTGCTTTCTCCAACCTTCTTCCCACATTTGGAATTCGGATGGGGAAAGCAAGCAGGAAAAAATGCTTTTGAGGTCATGTGGGACTATCACTGTAGTGGTGAGAGTTACCCGCAGGAGGTTCTTAAAATACTGACTCTCCCTCCCAAACTCCTTCTGGGCTTTGCAAAGCTCTTTGAGCCCAGAGGGGTCAAAAGGTTTCCATGTGGGGTTATTGCCAGCGCAGTCATAGGTAACCGGAGTGGCGAAGGGATAGGAGGGGGCTCCCGGATCCAATTTCAAGATGGTGTTGGTTCCGGTTTCTACCCCGTGGGAACTGGAAGAGGAGGCGTGGGAACCGGAAGGGGGGCGTGGGAGCTGGAATGTCCGTCACAGTGGGCAGGAACCGAGGACAAGGAGGAGTGGTCACAGGAAGGGCAGGGATTCCCGACACAGGGGGCGGTACCTGACATGTGGGAGGAGCTCAAAACAGTCATGTCCAGGGGTAGAAACAGGAAAGGGTCGAGAGGAGGAGGGGGAAAGGGATTGTGGGAAGGAGAAGGCAAAAAGGCAGACTGTGCCATGCGGTCTCCGCCATTTTGTAGGCATGTGGGATGGGGGGGGCAAAATGGCGGATGGCACTTAGAACAATTTTCTAGACTTACAACCAGGGAAAAGGACATAGGATACTGGGTTTGGGAAGAAGTCGAAGCAGCCTGGCCAGGGCTATTTTGATGGGGTATTTGAGAAGACTGAGAGGGGTCACGGAGAAGGTAGCAGCCCTGTGCCTCTGGGCATTTTACCTCTCTTGGTTTTTCCAACGAAGGGGAAGTGGAAAGAGGGACATGAGGAGAGGAAAGAGGAATACGGGGAGAACTGGGGAGAACTCTGGGCTTTTATTTTATTTTCTGGTTCATTTTATGCAAGTCCTGAATGACAAAAACTGGGGGGAAAAACTTTTCTCCAGAGGTGTTCCCTCTCTGCTTCAAATCAGCGATATTATCGCCTACAGCCTGCCAGAACGCAAGCGATTTTAACTTCGCAGGGCATGCCTGAGG
>NW_008236957.1:22021-24661 GCF_000691975.1 Corvus brachyrhynchos | reverse complement strand
TGGAACCAAAAAGCACGGGTGGGGTCCTCCAGGACAAGCTGTTCTCCGGGATCGGGAGTTGGCAGGCTCCTCTCAGCGCACTCCTCTTAAAACAGAGTGTGCCGCAGCGAGAGGCGTTGGAGGCTCCAAAGTCGTTTACTATTGCTGTCCACTGACAGCAAGGATGTCACGGGGACCCACGCGCGTGGGCAAGGAAAAGAGAGGGGCCTCTGGTATGGGTTCCAACAAGTTTTATTGTTAGAGGGTCCAGGAACCAGAAAAAAAGGCACCGAGGGGCTTTTGCTTTCAGTTTTGTAGGGGGTGGAAAACGGCAGGGAAAAGGAAGGCAACCAATGAGATACAAGCCAGGGGGAGGATACAAGTTAACAAGAACCAATGGGGGAAACCGGAAGGCGGGAGTTACAACAGGGAGCCAATGAACAACCAAATAACAGAGAACTTTCTCAAACAGGGGGAGGTGGTTTGAACCCGGGTGCCGCCCAGGGGGATGCGGCTTAGGCTTCTGTGCCGCCCATTGACCCACCCTCCGACTCACTGTCCTGGGTGGGGAAATCCACCCAAGGGATAGCCCTGATTTGATTGGCATTCAACTGCCCCAGCCCAACAGTGGGCTGGGTCACCGCAATAGGAGACCAAAGTTGCAATCACTAAGCAAAATCGATTCTTTTTTAAAGAACTTATATGGGCTCAGTAGGACCTTTAGTGCAAGCAAGCTATAGAAGAATGTATCATGCATTATTAAATACCACTGATAAAAAAAAAAAAATATCACCTGTACTGGTGCTCTCCCTAGAACCTCTGATGTTGCACAACTGGCAAATTTTAAGAAACCCATTAGAATAGACATAACCTTGTTATCACAGCCACCCGGATATGAGGCTAGATTAAGCAACACACATATATCTCATTCTTTAGGAAACAGGCAAGACATCCCAAAAACACCCAGCCATTTCCTAGACAGTCAAATGCAGTATCATTTTTCAGCTGCTTTCATGCCCTTCAGTTCTCTTTTTTCCATTTCAATAAAATCTCTCTTCCTTTAAATTACCATTTTCATCCCAATGATTCTTTGACCTGTACAGGAAAAAACATCAAGTATTTGTGCAACGTTACATGGCAACCTGTGGTGGGCTAGCATTGGCTGGATGGCAGGTGCCCATTAAGCCTGTCCATCACTCCCCCTCCTCAACAGGATGAGGGACAGAAAATATAACTAAAGGCTCATCAGTTAAGGACCGGGAGATGACTCAGAAATTACCATCATGGGCAAAACAGACTGAACTCAAGGAAATTAGTTTATTGCCAATCAGAAGTCAGAGTAGGGTAATGAGAAATAAGAACAAGTCTTAAAACACTTCTGCCCCCACCCCTCTTTTCTTCACAGGCTCACATTCACTCCCGATTTCTCTACCTTCTACTAAGTGGCAGAGGGGGACAGGGAACAAGGATCACAGTCAGTTCATCACGTTTTTACGGCTCCTTCCTACTCACACTTTCCCCCTGCTCCATCATGGAGTCCCTTCTACAGGAGACGGTCCTCCACTAACTTCCCTTTGTGAATCCTTTCCATGGACTGCAGTCCTTCAGGAATGGACTGCTCCAGTGTGAGTCCCCTGCAGGGCCACAGGTCCTGCCAGAAAACTTGTTCCTGCATGGGCTCCATCATAATTATTGGAGAGTTTTGTTGTTTGTACTTCTTTATCTCTCTGTATTTTTATCTCTCTCTATTGTGGTTTGACACTGACCCAGTGCCAGGCACCCATGAGAGTCGCTCGCTCACCCTCCTCTGCCACAGCTGGGCAGAGGAGAGAAAGAAAAAAAAGTTAACAAAGGATTCATGAGTTGAGATAAGGACTGGGAGAAAAACATTTCAAGGGCAAAACAGTCTCAAAGACACAAAGTGATTTTATTGCTAACAGAATCAGAGGAGGATAATGAGAAGTAAAATAAGCCCTTAAAAACACCTTTTTCCCCCAGCCCTTCCCTCCTTTTCCCATCGACAGTGCAGAGGACAGGGCATGGGGCTTGGTCAGTCCATCACCGAGATTCTCTTTTGCTGTTCTGGGAGAGGAGTCCTTCCCCTGTGAGACCGTGGGGTCCCTCCCACGGGAGACGCTTCTCCATGAACCTCTCCGACGTGGGTCCACTCTCACAAGCACCAGTCCTACCAGACCTGCTGCAACATGAGTCTCTCCCACGGGCAAACAGTCCTCCCAAAACTGCTGTGACGTGGGTGTCTCCTTCCATGGGGTGCAGTCTTCCAAGGACAGGCTGCTCCAGCCTGGAAGCAAGGGCCCTCTCTCTCCACTGGGTCTTCCTCTGGATCACAGCCTCCTCCAAGCATCCACCCGCTCTGGCACGGTCCCTGGCCTTGGCCACTCCCTCGGTTTCTCCCGATTTGTTCTGTACCCCAACCCCACCCAGAGACAGCCCCTGGACCCCTGACAAAACCATCCCGCACCCAGACCATGCTGTATCTCTACCTCTGAACATTTCAGGGACAAGATGTGATTAAAGCCATCTCAAACCCACATGAGAGACCCTTCTCTACCTTCTTTACCATCCACTGCATTGTAACCCTGCTAGCTGCCGGAGCCAGATCGTAGGGCTGTCTGAAATGGACTCCGGGATGCGATTAAT
>NW_008236957.1:21197-21879 GCF_000691975.1 Corvus brachyrhynchos | reverse complement strand
TCCCACCCGCCGCCCCCCCCGGCCATCCATCCACTCTGGCATGGGCACCTCCCCCACGGGCTGCGGGTGGATCTCTGCATTCCCCGTGGACCCATGGGCTGCAGGGGGACAGCCTGCTTCACTATGGTCTTCACCATGGCCTTCACCATGGCCTGCAGAGGAAACTTGGCACCAGTGCCTGGAGCACCTCTTCCCCCTCCTTCTCCTCTGACCTTGGTGTCGCCATGTTGTTTGCCCTCACATGTTCTCAGTCCATCCTCTTCTCTGACTAGAAGCTGTCATGGGTTAGCAAGCATAGTCCTGGAAGTGATGTTCTTGCAAAGAGGTGCTTACAGCTCCTCTATGACCTGACAGAACCTATCAGCTGGCTAGTTTGAATATGGACAATTTTTTAAGCCACTTAAAATTTTGACCACCTCTGTGATCCACACTTAAGAATAGACAAACCCTGGGCAGAGCTCTGTCTCGTTTCCGGCGCTGGGACAGGTAACTGTGGGCTCCGGACGGGGGCCCAGTGGGCCTGGCCCAGGCCCTACTCAGGCCAGGCTGGGCCGGGACACAGCCATCCTGGAGTCGATGGGCCCTGTTCCACCAGCGGAACCCCCCACAGTGCTGCTCTGTGCAGACAGAGCAGCCCGCCTCCCCCTCTCCAGTGCTGCCACGATTCAGCTGAAGCCGCCCT
>NW_008236957.1:18052-20556 GCF_000691975.1 Corvus brachyrhynchos | reverse complement strand
TGGGAGAAGGGAGAAAGGTGGGGGGAGGAGAAGTGTTCTGAAGGTGTGGTATGATTTTATTTTTTTTTTCCTCTTTTAGGTCTGTTAATAAACTTCTATATATTCTTTCAAGTTTTGTGCCTGCTTTGCTTTCTCCTAATTCTTATCTCACAGAAGGCAAATAGTAATGAGTATTTTGGACCAAACCACTACAAAGCAAAATCTTGTGACTTTGGTTTGATTTTCTTCTTAAATATGTCATCACAGAGGTGTTACCAACCTCTCTCATTGGCCCAGTTTTGGCCAGCAGCATGTCCATCTTTCAGAGCCATCAGAGATTGGCTCTGCTGACCATGGTGGGAAACTTCCAGGAGGTTCTCACAGGAGCCACCTCTGTGGCCCCCCTGCTACCAAAAACCAGGCCAAGCAAAACCAATACACTCTCTTGTTTCTCTCTCTGTATTTTTTCATCTCCCTTTCCCTGAGGGAATATTATTTGTGGGAGTAAGTTTTCACTCTTTTAAAATGAAGAAAACATTGAAAACATCTGAATAGATGTTACCATAATGAGCCAAATTAATTCCCAGTGTAAATCCATTTAGTTCAGCAAAGCTAGACTAAGGATCAATCTGGGTCAAAAGTGACTAAAAAATGCAATGAAGATATAAGGCTCAAATTAAAAATTTGAACAGAACAATGAATCTCTTGTGTGCTTTCAAATAGTCTGCACCTTATTGTGATTCCAAAGAAGCCCTAAGATAAAAACATGAAGAATTCTGCCATCCTTCTGTAATATGAAGTGTCACAGAGGCATTACTTTTAGCATTAATTTTCTGGTATGCAAAAAAGTGATGGTGTTAACAGGTGTTACGGTCCAGTTTTTAAAGTTATTAGAAATGCCTCTGCCCAAATTAAGGTGCAAATAAGACCATATGCCAAAGTCAATAGTATGGATTTTATTTAATAGTAAATATGAGAGAGAGAGAGAGAGAAGAAGGAAGAGAAAGAAATATAAAAGAGCTGGAGGGACAGAAAGAGAGTGACAGAGACATTACATAAAATATTACCACTCCATGGATCCCACTGGTGTCCCCATGATCCTCTCCAGCTGGTCTTCTTGGTGGTGAGGGTCCCCCAAAAAGCATAGAATCCAATGGATTAATATACCTTCAGGCCAGGCGGGAATGTCCAGGTACCTCTCCCAGAGGGGGGGCAAGTCTGACACTCTCTTGCAGCAGACTCTGGGTCTGTTGCATCACTTTGCATCATATGAATGCTGTGGTGCAAGGCTTCAGGAATGACTCTGGGGGGTACTTCGGGGGGTCCTTGATGGATTATGACATCGTGCAGTCCTGTGGGGCAAAGCCTTTCACGTGAATGTCCCGTGGATGTGGCCTTTCCAGGGTTGGGGGTTTCACAGATGGACCAGTTTGTGTAAGGGAGGATGGGTGTTCAGTGCCTCTGACCAGAGGTTACACCACACACCTGAAACCTCCTCCTCCCCCCTCGGTTGGGGGGGAATCTGTGTAAACCTGGCTTCTGCGGGCTGTGGTCTCCCACACCCCAACCCAGCCAGGGATGATTTTCTGTTGCAATTGGCTTTCTTGTGGATGCATTCTTTTCCCTCAGCCTTGTTTACTGCTCCCTAGACCTGAGATGACTGAACAATAGTGTTCCCTTTATCTTATCTACATGGCTTAACTCACAGTCCAAAGTTCCAGTCAGGTATCTTCAAGGAGGGGTGTCGGCGTCCCTTCCCCCCTGCCATGTGGTCCTGGGAGAGGGGCCCTGGGGGGTAGACATGGGGTTTCCCTAGCCCCTGGTCAGCCTTGTTCCCCATTGGTTGTTTTGTGTTCCCCTGCACGGGCAAGGACCCTCGGGTCCTGTGATTGTAGCAGTTCCTCGGCAAACCTCCGGCCATGCGGCTGGAGAAATAAACACCTCTGAAACATCTATCAAGAATCGGTCCATATATATTTCTTTTCCACGGGTCTCCTTGTTTGATACATCATGTTACAGCATCCTCACTGTAACAAATGGTGGCGAATTGCGAGCAGAACGATCCCCGATCCCTACAGCGAATGATTTGTGAGTAAATTCTAGAAACTGTGGATTCCTCTTCTTGTTTTTGTTTTGCTATTCCATATCTAAACTATGGAGGAACCGTGGAAAGACTCTTGGCTCTCAGAGCGAAGGAATCCTTGAACAACAAAACAAGAAAGTATTTGTTCCGGGAGATCTAGAACATTTTTTTAACTGGCTTTTCAAAAATTTCTTTTATATTTCTCGAGACTTACTTTTTGATATTAATCCTCCTGGAATTACTGGAATTAATCATGGGTGGTTTTGGCACGAGATCTGGGATGAGATAAGGGATCAAACAAAACATGCACTGGTGATGGAACCTCTCCGTGCATCCCTTGTAATCAGCGAAGCTCTTGAGGAACATTTGTATGGTCCCATTACCCCTAGAGCAGAGGATGGCCACCATCCCGTGGCCGAGACCACGCGGCGGCCCTCCCAGG
>NW_008236957.1:13460-16968 GCF_000691975.1 Corvus brachyrhynchos | reverse complement strand
TTCCCCATTGGTTGTTTTGTGTTCCCCTGCACGGGCAAGGACCCTCGGTTCCTGTGATTGTAGCAGTTCCTCGGCAAACCTCCGGCCATGCGGCTGGAGAAATAAACACCTCTGAAACATCTATCAAGAATCGGTCCATATATATTTCTTTTCCATGGGCCTCCTTGTTTGATACATCGTGTTGCAGTAATCCGCACTGTAACAGAGGGGTGGGCTTTTTTATACAGTTTTGCCATAACAGGAAAAAGGTTCATAATAATGTTTAAGCCATGAACCATAAGATTCCAGTCTCTGACAACAGGAAATACACAGTTTTTAATAACAGGACCCTTGAGTTTTGGGAGACAGTTAAACAACCTGAATGTATTAATAGAATCATAGAATCATGGAATCATATAATCATAGAATGGCTTTGGTTGGAAGGGACCTTTAAAGATCATCTAGTCCAACATGCTGCCATGGGCAGGGACCCCAGATCTGGATGCAGTACTCCAGGTGAGGTCTCACGAAAGCAAAGTATGGGGTAAGAATCACCTCCCTCAACCTGTTGGCCACACTTCTTTTGATATATCTCAGGATATGGTTGGCTTTCTTGGCTGTAAGTGCACATTGTAAGTTCACATCCAATTTTTCATCCACCAATATCCCCAAGTCCTTCTCTGCAGTGCTGTTCTTAATCCATTAATCTCCCAGTCTGTATTGATACTGGGAACTGCCACAACTCAGGTGCAGGCAACTACATCAGCCAATTTCCTCTGGACCTTGGAATGCATCTTGTGGGGTCCCATGGACTTGTGTATGTTCAGTTTCCTAAAGTTGTCTCGAACGTGATTTTCTGCTACAGTGGGAGAGATTTTGTTGTCTAAGTACCAGCATTGAGGTTCAGGGGCTCGAGAGATGTGGGAAGAGAAATTACCATTGAAAACTGTGTCAAAATATTGTTGAGTACCTCAGCCTTCTCCATGTTGATTGTTCTTATCAGTTTTCCTGTCTTATTTACTGGATGGGGTGCATTTTCTTTGATCTCCCTTTTATGGCCAATGTACCTGTAAAATCCCTTCTTATTATTCTTCTCATCCCTTGCTAAATTCAGCTCTATCTGTGCCTTAGGTTTCCTGATCCCATCCCTACTCATCAGGGCAGTATACATATATTCTTCACAGGATACGTGTCTCTGTGAGTCATCAAAGGCAGGCAGCTGGTATAGCAGGGCATCTCTCCCCCCCACAGGAGAGCTTATCTATTGCTTGTTAGCTGATTAAATAACTCAGCGCATCTCACTCTCACATGAGCCTCACATGAGCCTCACATGAGCCTTGATGAAATAAGTCAGGACAGTTTGCCTTGTAGTGAGTTATTTCAGTGCCATGGAATTGATGCTTTCAGCTGACAGTAAACACCTTGCTGAGGAATCGAGATGTGGAAAGATAAGCTGGAATTTCTGACTGATAGACATTCCACTTTACAAACTATAAAAGTTACACCAAACTTTCACAAAGCAGAAATCTGCACATTCCCTGGAAATGTATGGGGGTCTGTCCCCAAAGTCTGGGATGCCTCCTTTGTGGTTACTCCTTTGAGGGCTGAGTGAAAGGACTCTGTGTACACTATTGTCATTTTGGTGGTAAGTTACATTGACTCCTAACCTATATTATTTCTTTGGTAGCTTTAATATAGGTACCTTAATGTTGTGCACTGTTTTATGTAATCTACTAGTAATTCTTTTGTTTTATACTGTGTAGTAAGTAACTCTGTTTAAGGCCTTTTGTCTGTTACCTCCTGTTTATTCAAGAAATTATTCATTTTATAGTAGACCTAATTGGCCATTCTTAAGAACTTGCGAGCCAGAGTGATTTAGGTGGGGGTCATCTAAATAAAGCTGCTGCCAAAAATCTGAGTCTAAGACAGGCCTTGTCTAAAGCTCCCATTCAATCCATAACAGCTGGGATAACCACAAACCCATGGCTAAAACACAAAGAGTAAATTTATTTCTGTCACCTTGCTAACCAGGGGATTCCCAAAGCAACACCCAGGCAGATGTACACAAGCAGAGACACAGGCACCGTTAAACTCAGTCCATGCTAAAGGATCACCAGCCTGCTATTGACACTGGTTTATCAAGGGTTAGAAGTCAGCGAAGAAAGAAGGGTTATTGTCATAGGCAATTTCCTTCTGAGGGGAACAGAGGGCCTGATATGCCAGTCAGACCCATTCCTCTACTGCCTCTCTGGGGCCTGAGACATTGATAGGAAACTCCCATGTCTGGTACAGCCTTCTGATTATTACCCACTTGGCTGTTTGGGTTGGCAGCAATGAGCTTGATGAGAGAAGTCCAAGGATGATTAAAAGGAACTTCAGGGCACTGGAGCAGTTGGGTAAAGGGACAGGAGTGCAAGTGGTGTTTTCCTCAATCCCTTTGGTAGCAGGGAAGAATACTGAAAGGAACAAGAGAACTCACCTGATCAACACGTGGCTTAAAGACTGGTGCCATCAGTGGAATTGTGGGTTTTTTGATCATGGGGCAGTTTATACAGCACCAGGCCTGCTGGAGACAGATAGGGTTTGCCTGTCTAAAAGGGGGAAAAGGATTCTAGCCCATGAGATGGCAGGGCAGATTGAGAGGGCTCTAAACTAGGTTTGAAGGGGGCAGGGGATAAGACCAGGCTCACCAGAGGCAGGCCTATGGGCAGCAGGCCAGCGCTGGGGGTGACATCAATAGCCCAGCTGAAGTGCATTGTCTCGGTTTAGAGACAAGTTTAGGAGAAAACGTGCTGGAATGAGTGTTTCCTCTAAAGAAAAGGGTTTCAGCAATCTCTTTCCACCGATAAGAAATGAATATTCGTGGATGAAAGTGAAAAAACCCCAACTGTTTATTGACAAAGTGCCCATACGACATGGAAAAAAAAATTAATAAATGATAGATATTGAATTGTCAGAACCTTTTTTCCCCCCCCCCCCCCCCCCCCGAAACAAAAAAAGAACTCAAAAATGCCAGGGCGATGCCCAAAACTAGACAAGAAAATAAAACTATAGTCAGATGGCTATAGAGCAGGTATTTGTTTATTCAGCTCTGGGAGTGAGGGAGATCTCTCCACCAAAAACTCACTCACTCTTCTTTAGCCTTTGGTTACATTTTAAAAGTCTTTCCACGTAACGTCACGATTACAACATCTCATTAGCATATTCATATTTGCATAAAGCTGTGTCATGGTTTTATAACAGTTTGTTGTTTTCACGCATATGTCAGTTCATTCTGTGGTGGTCATCAGTCTTCTGGTGGTCTTTTGATGAAGACTTCTGTAGTCTTCCTCACGTTTGAACTTTTTACCTCTATCTTCAGAGCATGCTTTGTGCTCTTGTTTTTCAGTCTAACTTGTTTTTAGCTAATTTTGCAGTTTGCAAGTTCCATTAACACTTGCTATCTTGCTTTTGCTTGCGCATGTTATCTCACTTCCTCTGCTATCTTGCTTGCTTTACCTGCACATCTTGTTACAATATTACTTGTTGT
>NW_008236957.1:8663-9208 GCF_000691975.1 Corvus brachyrhynchos | reverse complement strand
CGCTCCCCTGCTTCTCCCGTCGATAGTCCTCTCTGGCCTCGGACCAAACCAAACCAAGCAGTTCAGGAAAAAAACAAAGGCCTTGCAGGATTGTTGCCGCAGTCTCCAAGGCCAGGGAAAGGGAAAAACGAATTTTTTGCTTAATCTAAAAAAAACCCCAATCTAGCTAAGCAACAAAATTACTGTCATCCACACTGCACCAGTAACGCAGGGTTTGGTGCTCGAAGCACCAACTCTGGTGTGCCCCAGGTCAGAGGGAGTCCAGCTGTGTTACTTCTGCCCGTCACGGAAGCGACTTCGGGATCAGGAAAAGAGCTGCTTGCTGGGCTAGCTAGCTGGCTTCTCAGCAGAGGAAACACGGCAGGAGCTGATGATGTTGGCTCACATTATCTCGGAGATAAAGGAAGAGAGAGGCTGTTCGGGTCTGGCTTCTAACAGGTTTATTGTTAGAAGTTTCGCAACCCAAACAGGCTGGAATCCCATGTGATAGGATGGAATGCGATGGGACTGTGATGGGATGGCTCCTCGGAGCCCTTGCCCTCGGT
>NW_008236957.1:0-2062 GCF_000691975.1 Corvus brachyrhynchos | reverse complement strand
CCCTTCTATTCCGTCTGAGGACTTGCCCACAGGAAACTGGAGCAACATTTAACCTTGAAGTATTTCTGTAGGAGATTAGGGACAGGCGTTCGGAAGATATCGCGTTGTGCGGGACAGGTAAAACCCCTCCCCTCTACAGGTAATACGTGACCAGAAGGAAGTGACGCAGTAAACCCAGGTTCTTTAACCCTATGTAACCCATGAATAAACGCCATTTGCCGTCCACCACATTGGTGCCTGTGAGCTGATGGCCCGAACGACCTGAGGTGGTCGTCGTACCGTTCCTGAACCAGGTCGCTACGCCTCCGAGAGGCAACACAGGTCCAGGTTAAAAGATATGGCCGAAGCAAGAGCTAAGACCACGTTTCATGGAAAGCTCATCTTTTATAGTGTGGTTCGCAATAAAGAAATTACATGATTGGCTTATTCACTCACCACCTCTCAAGGTGATAGGCTGAGCAGTAAGACACCCATTTCCAAATATTATTGTCACAAGACTGAAAACAATTCTACTGTTCTCACAACAAGTTGCAGGTGCAGAAATGGTTTACATTCTTACAAACTGTTGCCCATCCAGTTTGCATGAAAATGAAAGCTTTCACAGAGAAGCTGTGAGAAGCTGGATTTCTCTAACTGCTTTCTTATGAGAAAGGAAAGTTTCACAGGAAAATTCCTCTGCTCCTGCCTTTTAGTATCCACAGTAGTCGGCAATTAGAAGGTCATGAAGCCCAACAGCTGGGATCCCTTGCTAAAGATCAGGAAATTGAAAGAGCACTTGGAAAGGAAGGAGCAATCTGCAGCCTTTGGAAATTGCTTCTCTTAAGCTTGAGGGCAAGATATCCATTTAAGGAAGATCTTGTGAAATCCCCAGGGAAGTGGACCAATGCAGATGAAGGTATCCAGTACTTGAGAGAATTAGCAGTGCTGGAAGTTGTCTATAGTGATCTAAAGAATGACAGTGTCTCTAAAGATCCAGAGGATGTCCCTTGTACACTCGCCATGTGGAGGAAGGTGGTTCAAGGTGCCCCTGCAATATATTCCAGCAGCTTAGTAGCACTGTATTATCCGCAAATGGATACACCAACTGTAGAGGTGGCGTCATCCTGGCTCCAAAATGTAGAAGAAACTCTGGGTACCCCCTCATCCCTACGAGCCAGTACCCCAACTTTTAGAGGCAGCCCAAGAGATCGCTCCTCTCCAACCCCGGTCAGATGGAAGGAAAGCCCCAAGAACAAGCTACAAACCGAACTCTGGTTCTTTCTGCGTGAGCAGGGGGGGCATTCGTGAGTTTTCAATTTTTGCCTTCTGGAGGAACCGTTACATGTGCTGAAGCCCTGCTTCCCAGGAAGTGTCCAAACCACTTCTGATGGGAAGTAGAGACTGACTTTTTTCCTCTTTAGCTCTTGTGCACACAGATCTCTGCTTATTTCTTTCTTTTGCTGTAATAAAACTGCCTTATCTCACCCTGCTGGTTGTGCTCCATCTTATTGTCTCCCCTGTCCTAGTGGGAAAGGGAGTGATAGAACGACTTAGTGGGCACCTGGCACCCAAACAGGGTCAACCTGCTACACCCACACAAGAGCCCCTAGGCTCCCTGCTCTCCAGGACCCACCTTAAAGCTACAGCAACTATTTCTGGGCATAGAGCAGATGATAAGGGAATAGAGTATCATCATAAAACCACCCCAAGACCCAAAATGCGCGCAGCAGGGGTAAAAAACAAGAGGAGCGGGAAGCCATGGTACAGCAGCAAAGCTGTGATGTAGCTGCCATCATGGAAATGTGGTGGGATGACTGTTATGACTTGCCCTCACGAAGGCAAGAGTAACTCAGGTTCTTGTTAATAGATCCCTTGGGCAGATTAGAATGAAACAACACTGAATGGTCTATGTTTGTCAATATATATATATGTAGGGTTTATTTTAGAGCATTTTTGTTGCAATGAAAAGCAGGTATGGAGCTGTTTTGATTATTAATATCTGTAGTAATATAGCAATATGAAAGCATAAAAATATTACTTAAGAAAATTCATAAGGAAAAGAAAGAAAGATAAAGAAAGGATA
>NW_008236956.1:419-1124 GCF_000691975.1 Corvus brachyrhynchos | reverse complement strand
GGATGAAGGCAATTTATTCACTAAAATTAAAAACAAACAAACAAACAAAAAAGGCTACTTGAGATAAAAAAAAATAATTTTGAAAGAAAATTCATTTCAGTTTTAATCCCACCAAAAATAAAGTCACAGTTTGTAGTTTGTGTCAAGATTAAATGACAAGAGTGCTATAATCTGTCTCCTAGAAAACAGAGCATAGCCCTGATATAAAGATATGTTTGCATGGGAACATTTTGTATGAAAATGTTTTGTGTGTTAGTTTTGTATCATAAAAACTAATCCTTCATAATGTATAGAATTATACAGCAGAGTAACAATATTATTATAACAAAAATTGTATAAAGAAGCTACAACCAAAGAAGCCTAAGATTAGATAAAGGGAAAACCCATTCTTTGATCAACTCAGGCCTAAGAAAAAACAAAAAAACCCAAAAAAAACCAGCAAACCAACCGACCAAACAAACAAGACTGAAAAAAGAGAAATACCCATAGACAGTAAAATAACAAATCAAGTGATCCCATTAGCATGAGATGTTGAAATTCCAGGGAGATCAAAATGGGCTCCCCCAGTGATTATTGAACTACTGGAAGGGGCACAACCAGTGTCAGTTAAACAATATCCACTAAGGCATGAAGCAAGAGTAGGAATAGAACCAATAATTACTAAATTTATTAATCAGAGGTTGTTGAGAGAGTGTAGATCTTCCT
>NW_008236956.1:0-334 GCF_000691975.1 Corvus brachyrhynchos | reverse complement strand
AAACCCCCCACATCCCATAGTAGCCAATCCTTACACTTTACTCACAAAATTACAAAGTAACTGGGTGTGGTTTTCAGTTTTAGATTTAAAGGATGACTTCTTTTGTCTGCCATTAGCTGAAAGCAGTCAGGAAATTTTTGCCTTTGAATGGGAAAACCCCAGAACAGGGAGAAAAAGCCAACTTACATGGAGTGTATTGCCACAAAGATTCAAAAATAGCCCCACAATAATTGGAGATCAATTAGCCAAGGAACTGGAAGCCTGGATGCCACCACTTGGGGAAGGTACACTCCTGCAGTATGTTGATGACCTACTGATAGCAACAAGGACCCGT
>NW_008236955.1:6846-8079 GCF_000691975.1 Corvus brachyrhynchos | reverse complement strand
TGGGGCACACACAGGAAACACTCCCAGGCCCCCTACACCCCAGGTGATGGAGAGGACCCTGCCCTGCCCCATGGCATGTCCCTTGGAATGCTGGGGGTCAGGGTGCAGTTCAGCACAGCCTTGGGCACCAGGGACATTCTTTCCAGTCCCAGCAGAGCATCCTGCTCCTCTCCTGCCCCAGCATCACAGAAAGGGCAGAGTGGTGGTGCCAGATCTAATGCAGAGCCACAGCTGAGCAGGGCATTCATTTATTGATCCCCACAGTTGATAGAGGGATGGGGGGCCCCCGCAGTGTCTCAGTCTGTGCAGGACCTGGGGCAGCTGCAGACTCTCTCCCTGTCCCTTTCTCCTCCCAGGCAGCAGGTCCAGCTCCCAGGCAGGGACATCCACTGCTGGTGAGTGATTCCCTCTCTGCACACCAGTCTTTCTTCAGCATTGGGCTGAAGGCTCCCCAGCTGCCAACACCAGGACTTTGGAGATTGATCAATTGGACTCTCACTTTGGTCAAAGGGCATATCCTGCTCCCTGCTTCCTCTCCCCATCATGCCTTCTCTGCTCTCTACCTCTAAGAGCATATGTTAGAAAAAGCCAGGAGATTTTCATGAGCTGGGTGGTTCCACAATCTTCCAATCAATCAAGATGTGAGCTGAAGGGGCTGATCAGTGTCTGAGGTGGTTCCTGAACCAGATATGGTGATTCACATGCTCTGGATTTCTCTGACAGACAGAAACCCCTCGATCAAGACAGGGCTGCAACCCAGGGGTAAGTGATTGCTCCTGAGCACTTTCCACCATATCCTTCCTCCGAAAAGTGCCCTTTCCCCTTTATGACCCTCCTTTCTTCCAGGGCCAGCCATTCCCCTCTGGATCTGGATCCTGCGCTGTGTCCTCACCTTGCTCCTCTTCTCATCCGCCCCCATCATCACCCTCATCCTGGAGAGATGGAGCCCCTGGGCCACTGGTGCTGCCCAGCCTGGACACATCCCCATCCCCAGTGCCCTCGGATTCCCTCCCTGCCCTGGACTCTCTGCTGTCCCTGCCATCCCTGCGTCTCTGCACCAGGGGCAGAGGGTGACCAACACCAGCCCCAGCTCCCTTTGGGCTCAGGCCAGTGGGGCCCTGTGCCCAAGGGATGTGCTGCCATTGCCCTGCTCTGCTTTGCTCAGCCCCTGCTCTCTCCTCAGACACAGCCCTGAGGACCTGGCACCCATCCAGGGCTGCTGCACACCCGCTG
>NW_008236955.1:4324-6780 GCF_000691975.1 Corvus brachyrhynchos | reverse complement strand
GCGCCTCGTGCCCCCAGGGAGCAGCATCTCCAATGCCAGGTCCATCCCTGCAGCCCAGAGGGACACACAGGGATGCTTTGCTGGCTGCAGCCTCATACAGCCATGTTCTCCAGCTGCTGCATCCCTCCAGCATTTCCCATCACCCAGGCTGATTCCAGCAGCCCAGGGCAGTGCCCTGGGCACCCATGGGCTGGCTATGGTGCCCTTGTGCAGCACCTTGGTCAGCAGAGGTTCTGTGGGAGGCACGTTATAAAGGGTTTGTTCAGCAGTGGGAGGTTGATGTTGCTCCTCTCTTTTAGAGTGAGCCCTCTGAGCAGAGCTGAGAAAGCTACTTCACTCTTGGCTGTTGGGCCCCCATGTACTGGGAGGGAGCTGCCATCCCCCACCCCCAGTGATCCAAGGGTGCCCTCCCTGATGGCACTGCTCTGGCAGACATGTTGTGGAGAAGCACTGAGCTCAGGATGGCTGAGCCCATCCCCCATACCCAGGTTCAAGGGGTGGCCATGCTTGTCCCTCTGCACCCCATATCCACCTGTCCATGGGCCAGTGAAAACCCCATGGGCTGAAAACCCCACCCAGCAGAGACGAGTGGGGTTGTCTGGCTGTGGGACATTTTGGGGGATGCTATCTCAACTTCAGCATCCCCCAACATGAACCCCAAGCTCAGCACTCCCACATCACCGGCTGCTGTTCACATGGGCTTATCAGGAATTATTCCCAACTGAATGTCACTTGAGTCATTTACAATTCTCCTCAACAGCTATAAATTCAATCTAGTACATCCTAATAAAATCTGTCCTTACCTCAAACTCTTCCAGCTCTTCCTTAGGTGTAAAAAGAGACTGTCGTGGTTTAACCCCATCCAGGAACCAAGCCCCACACAGCTGCTCGATCGCTCCTCCACCAGCAGGATGGGGGAAGGAATTGGAAGAGCAAAATCTAGGAAACCCATGGGTTGAGATAAAGACAGTTTAACAGGTCCAGTGCCAAACAATTTCTTTCCCAGTCCATTTCTGCTGTCTTGGCATTGGTCAGGCAGAGCCCTGCTGTGAGGTGGCAGGTAGGGTTTCAGGGGGAAGGATTTTATATGTAGATATGAAAACTTTTGCCAACAATGAAACATTTCTGAAGTTGCGATCCTGTTTATTTCTGATTGCTGGACACCACCCTGCACAATACTCTTCCACATTTGTTTCCTTGTCACACCTGAGGTAACTGTTATATATGAAATCCACCAAATTGGCCTTTGCATGTTGAGTGCCCTGATTTTGCATGATAAGATGTTAAATGTCCTAGTTTTGCATTTTGCATATTAAGTGTTTTAATTGCCAAATTAGCCTTTACATACTTAGAATGCCCATCCAACTAGTTAGATATAAAGTTAATTCTCAGAACCATTTAATCACACAGTTCCTAGTTAAAATCCCTGTTGATAAACTATTCCCAAGTTTAATCCCTTCCTTAAGCCTTAAACTTCCAAATGTCTTGTTTCCTGCACATACCCAAGTTATCCAAGTTAGTTAGTATGTTTTAAAATGATTCTTAAAGTGTTTATGGTTCAGTTTTAAAAGTTCCTTAAAATGACTGTTGATTGTTCTGTTTTAGAAGTTCCTTGAAGTGTTTATAGTGCAGTTTAATGCTTTTGTTAGTTGTCCTTAAATTCTACAAGTTTCTAAGCCCAGCTCCAAGCAGCAGACTTAACTGTCAAGGGCTATTTTTAGTCTCCTGTGGGTTAACCGGCAACTCAGCAGCATGGCAACATGAATGTCAATGAGGACATTTTCCTGCCTTTCAAGCACCCTAGGCAAGAGGCTATCCATTGGCTGGATCAAATGACTTCATTTCAAGACTCCACCAATCTCACTAGACCATGGGGGCTGGATTGTGGGTGGACCTGGGCAGAGCATGCACATTACAAAATCCAGTGTACAGATCTGGAGCTGGTATTTGCCTTGGATTTGCTGTGGGCGAAGCCTAACGCTGGTGACTCAGGCCTCTAGTCCCCAAAGGGACCATTTTAATTATCTAACTTTGGACTAGCCAAAGTTAACCCAGCGTTGCAGGCTTCCTGCACTGGGGTCTTGTGCCGGTTAGGCCTAAAGGTCTCTAATCGCTGCGGACCCGGTTTTTAGGATTTTTACTTGTGGATTTTCCCAGATTGGATTATTTTAACTTTAATTAATTATTTTTTTATTATTCCTTTAATAAAACAGATGTTAATTTTTAATTAACATCAAGAGTGGTCTCATTCTTGACATAACTCCTTTGAGTTTTGTTGGCTGACTTTCATTCGCCACCAGAGCAGTTGGTTCTGAAATTACAGTCCCAGTTTCCCTTACAGGTTTTGCTAGGGCACCTCTGTTACCAGTGGCACCCATGACTGCTGGTACACTGAAGGGTTTCAGTGTAACAAGGGCCCCTCTCCAAAGCTGCATTTCGGTAGTTTTCATTCCTGC
>NW_008236955.1:1236-4194 GCF_000691975.1 Corvus brachyrhynchos | reverse complement strand
GCCGCCCCATGCTGCTAAAACAGCTGCACATGACCACTGATAGCACAGAGGTGAAGCAACATCCTGCCCAACAGGATCCTGTAGATACAAAAATGCTGCTAGCGAGGATTTTTTTGCTATTTTCTAAGTCCATGAGAGACTTTTCTCTCTCACAGAAGAGGCAGCAGAGTTATGTAAACAACTAAACCACCTGCAATCTTGAAAAATCTTGTTTATGGTACAGTGGAAAAATATTTTGACAATGGATCTTTTAGGATTTTAGCCAATCATCCCGAGGGAAGAAAGTGTTTGAGAGGGACCCTGCTTAATAGCATACAGGGCTGACCAGTTTATGGCTTTAGGGATTGCCTTTTCCAGCCCTTTTACTATGAACTCTTGGTATCTTTTTGCTGTGCCATTTCATCTGGCTCATTAGGGTCCCACTCTGGATCCTGAAGAGGAAGTACATCTTTAACATCCTGCTGTGCTGTTCTGCAATCATCATCAGCCATATCCACAGCTGCCTTTAAAACTTGTTGCTTTTCTGATTCTGTTAAAGTGTCAAGCAGTAACCAAATAGCAGCCTAATCAGAATTATGGTGCTTTATCATAAATTTCAATTTCTTAGCAACCCCTATCGGGTGACTCTGGTAATTCCTGGCCACCTTTTCCCAGGCCTCTAAATCTATTGTAGAAAAGGGGATTTTAACCAATATAAGCATTGGTTAAGGGTTAAGGGATTTACTGCTTCCCTTAAAGGTGCTTGTATAGCTCCTCTAGTTTGTTTTCAGGTCCTTGATGCTACAGGGCCCTGTGGGGAGGATGGTTCCTCCCACTCGCTGTCACTGCTGGGTAATGGTGGGTATAGGTTGGTCATTGCTGCTTTCCCAGAGGGAGATGGAGCAGGGAGTGGAGCAGGGTTTGAGGCTGCGGATGATGGTAGCTCTGAATTTGTATCTTCTACCACTCCTCTCCCTCCCCCTCTTTTAGGAGGTGACCTGAGTAATCTAGCATGCCAGCTGATGGCCATTTCATGTCCCTCTCAAGGTTATAAAGCGACCACCATTGTGTACAGAGCTTAATAAGCTCCCTCTTAGTTTCTGTGCCATTATAGTCCACTAGCTTTTTCTAGTGTGTTAAAATACATCTCAAGGGGCTACTTTTGGGAATCTCTACTTTCATTTACCTCTATGCTCAAATTCCTTTTTTTTTTTCTCAACGCTTTTTGATTTTATCCCAATTCTGAAGCTTTACTTCGAAATATTCTGGTACAAAAATATAATGGGCACACTCAGCTTTAAAAATCTCTATTGGTCTCTGTAAAAGCCCAGAAATCCCGTTATCTAGTAACTCAAGTAAACTATCACTCCTGTATCTTTATCAGTCATTAACAAAATCTCAACTGCTGTCACAGTTGCCTTCTGTTCTTTTGGACAACAAAGATAACAAGTTCCCCTCCTAGGTACCTTCCACCCGAATGCTCATTGAACCCACGGCTCTTGACAAATTACACAGCGAAACACTACCCACAGACTACAGCCGCAACTCTCCCCTGGGCAGGGGAGCTCCTTTTAAATGGGCTTTTGCCTTCCACATCTCCTATTTCTAGGCATATAACTTCACTGCTTAAGAAAAAAGGCTTATTAGTTTCAAAAATCGCTAAAAGGGCAAACTTTGTTAGCCAAAAATAGAAAAAAAAAGAAAAAAACCCTATATTAATCACTAAAAAAATGTTAGTTTTAAAAATCATTAAAAAACCCCAAGCTCATTAGTTTTAAAGTAGTACTAAAAGGTCTGTAAGTTTTAAAATTCACAAAACCAGTGTGTTCATAACACACTTACACACTCTACCACAAAAAAACCAAAACTTCCTCCTTTTTATTCAAATCTAAAAAATCCACACAACACATAAAAACGCACACAACACATTCAAATGGTTCACTCAAAACACTTGTGCAAAATATTAAAACTTCTCTTTTCCTTTTGTACAACTAGAAGTTGTCTCTCCGCTAAAACTTAGTTCTAAACACCAACAATTTCAAACTTACAAAACTCACTGCGGGTCTCTCACGACCCCAAGCAAATATTTCACTGGGGTTTCGTAAAGCCCTGCTGAAAAGTCCAGCTGATACAAAATACAGGGTTTTTTTCTGTGTGTGGGGGGCGGGCACGTTTGTCCTGGTCTGCGCCGCGCCGCCTCACTCTGCCGCTGAAATGAAAAATTATCAGCACCTCATTTAAATATCACCCTACATGTTAACAACTTTAAAACTTCATACACTACTAATGAAGTTTTTTTAAAGCAAGCACTCACAATGTTATAAACATATATTATAGTATTGGCTTCTCGCGAAGTATTAAGGTAGATATTATATAACGTTAGAAATGCTTTTTGCTGTGTGGATGTAGTTTTCTCTCGTTTTAGCAAGAATGTTAACAAGTGTGAACAAGTAAGAGAACCTCCAAGCGAGCAGAGGATGAGGCCCAAGGAGCTGCTAATCAACACTTTGTCCAGGGAACAAAAGGGCCCAAAGGCTGCTCCACCCGGAGAACGGGCGGCCAGGAGGGTCCGAGAGCCGCTATCACCGCTCTGCCCGGGGGGCAGAGAGGCCCAAAGCTGCAATAGAGGCCCAAGTCTGCAATCAGCCCTGACTGTCTGGAGAATTAAGAGATCCACCCTACCATCGACTCTTACCTAGTGGGCCCAACCCCAAGAATCAAAAGAAATAAAACCGCAAGGCCGAAGACTACGCATGCTCTAAAAAGGCGGAACCAAGGAGTGGCCATGCAGAACAGCCCCGAGAAAAGTTTTAATATTAATAGAGAACGGACAATAAAAATGATATAAAAGGGACTCACCTCGAGCATCAGGTGTGCTCTTGGCAGAGCGCCAAGGCACCCGGCCGTTACCCCTTTGCTTTATTTTATGTGTCTCTTATTGTCTTTATATTAAACTCTTTAAATTCTAACAGGAGAGTG
>NW_008236955.1:0-285 GCF_000691975.1 Corvus brachyrhynchos | reverse complement strand
TCTTACAAGCTGCCTTCTTTAAGGTACCCTTTAATTTTTATAAACATACCTCTTTATCCCTGGTTCCAGCAGGTCCTGGTCTTTCCCTGGGCTGTCAGAGGATCAAGGAGCCCCCTCTCCCCAAAATGCTGGGTGGCCTCCTGACAGGGGTCCCTAGACCCCTGGCCCCACGGCCAGATAGAGCAGGGTCCCACCAGAGTTGCCAAAATGATTTACCAAAATATGAATATCAATCTAATATTGATATCCAGGTGAGACAGACAAAAACTCTCTAACAGTTTAGAG
>NW_008236954.1:23185-24198 GCF_000691975.1 Corvus brachyrhynchos | reverse complement strand
TTCTCAAATTTAAGTTGTTAGTAAAATGTGAATGCAGGTACAACACACCAATCATGCCAGTAAAGAAAGCTGATGGTAAAAGCTACAAGTTAGTACAGGATTTGAGGAAAATCAACAAGATAACAGAGGATATACACCCAGTGGTAGCGAATCCTTACACACTTTTGACAACACTAACAAATGAATTAGAGTGGTTCACTGTTTTAGTCTCAAATATTGCCTTTTTCTGCATTCCTGTGCATAAGAATAGCCAAGAACTCTTCACTTTTGAGTGGGAGAATCCAGAAACAGGGAAGAAGACCCAGCTCACCTGGACAGTTTTACCACAAGGATTCAAAAACAGCCCAACCATATTCGGAAACCAGCTGGCAAAGGAGCTTGAGGACTGGAGGAAACAAGAACCAGGAGGAGCGGTTCTCCAGTATGTTGATGACATCTTGATAGCGGCCAAGACACGAGATGACTGCATTGAGCTCACTGTCAGTCTGTTGAACTTCTTGGGCTCTCTGTCCGTATTAACATACGAATCAGCTTGCTGCGGCTTTTTCTTTCCCTTTCTCTTCCTCAAAGTCATTTCCATATTATTTTTGTTTACCACATATGCTTCTTCCCTATTCCACTACATAGTAAAAAGTTCTGCATATCTTAGTTCATCAAACCTACGTAATGATCTCAATTCTACCATCAGGTCATTAATGATGTTATTTTCCAAACTCCCATAGTGAGGCCAATTTTCTTGACTAAATTTTAAAGTCAGCCAAACCCATGTGGACAGTCTAATCAATTCTCGGGTGTTCAAAGTAGTTTTTCGCCTGGTCAGTCATTTCCAGTGTTTTTTTATCAGCTCCAACGGGCTGTTAGGAGGGATTTTTTCATTCACACCACCCATGTTTTCTCGCAGACAGGAAAACTCTGCCAGAGGAAAGCTCTTAACTCTGGAATTCAGCCTGCAATCTGGCCTTGGAATTCCGATTTCCCAGGCAGTTTATCTAGGTTACTACACAAACACTTCA
>NW_008236954.1:21381-22254 GCF_000691975.1 Corvus brachyrhynchos | reverse complement strand
CAGCTCCCACATTTTGCACCCCGTCGGGAGCCTATTCCCAGAAGCAATCATTTACCACTATATGGATGACATCCTAATCTGTGCATCAGAAAAAACTTACTTGGACAGAACTCTTAAAAAGAAAATTGAAGCCATAGAAGAAGCAGGGTTCGAGATTCGTGAGGACAAAGTGCAACACTCCAGCCCATGGACTTACCTTGGCCTCCAGATCCATGAGAGAACCATCGTACCCCAGCAACTCGCCATCAAAGAAGATCCCAAAACCCTAAGGGACTTACACAGCTTGTGCGGATCCATAAATTGGATACGACCCCTGCTGGGAGTCACAACAGAAGACCTCACTCCCCTCTTCAACCTCCTCCGCGGCAGCGGAGACTTGCACTCTCCACGCGCCCTCACACCTGAAGCCCGAGATACCATCACCAAAGTCCAAGAAGCCCTGTCTTCACACCAAGCCCATCACATTGAACCCAGCCTGCCTCTCCAGTTTGCAGTTTTGGGTAAAGCTCCCTGTTTACACGGACTGATCTTCCAATGGGACCCTAAACCCAGAGACTCTTCGCTGATACTTGAATGGGCCTTCACAAGCAATCAACCTACAAAGACATTAACCACCTTCCAAGAAGTAATGGCAGCTTTAATAAAAAAGGCCAGAACTCATCTCTGCTCTCTTGCAGGGTGTGAGTTCACATGCATATACTTGCCATTGACCACTGAAGATCTGAAGCAGTTGCTCCAGACCAATGAGAGCCTCCAGTTAGCCCTAGATAGCTACACAGGCCAAATTTCCATTCACATGCCAAAACATAGATTTTTCTACCGTGATGCAGCTTTTAAATTGATTCCAAAATTAATCCAAAGTAGAAAACCTCT
>NW_008236954.1:19666-20008 GCF_000691975.1 Corvus brachyrhynchos | reverse complement strand
CCCATTGCCGAAGGGAACAGGAGAGCAGATGCACTGGCCATGCCAGCAGAGACTGCAAACGTCCCTGACATCTTTGCCCAGGCGAAGTTGTCACATGCATATTTTCTCCAAAACATTCCTGCACTCGTCAGAACGTTCAAGCTTTCAAAAGATCAAGCAAAAGCTATCATTGCAACATGCCCGAACTGCCAGAACTACCAAATGCCATCTATGGGTACGGAGTCAACCCCCGTGGTCTGAACAGCTGCCAATTGTGGCAAACTGATGTAACCCACTTCCCATCCTTTGGGAGATCCAAATATGTGCACGTGTCAGTTGACACATTTTCTGGGGCAGTGTTTG
>NW_008236954.1:14031-17255 GCF_000691975.1 Corvus brachyrhynchos | reverse complement strand
CACAATCTCTATCCACATTGCTGTAGGATTGAGAGGAAGATGTTCTGGGTGGTTCTGTGGAAGTAAAAAGGCTTGTGCAATTGGTGTTCCCTGTGGGAGAGAGAAAGGTGTGTCCATGCAGCAAAGCTGGACAAGAATCTCTTGTCCAGGGTGCACTGTTTCTATCTCAGATAATACAAAGAGTTGTTCTGGACCATGGAGGGTTTCACTTAGGATAAGAATGTCCCATGGGCCGTTCTGTGGTCTGTACTTTCCTGTGGGGATATGATAGAAATGCTTGTCAACAAGGTTAAGTGACAGTGATGTTACCATCTGGCGCCTGGTTCCTATTGGTAGCGGTCCGTGTGTTGGATCCTTCTCATGTGTTCTGGGATCACCTGGGATGATGGTGCCTTGCGAGGTCCACTTGTCTGCTCCCAGTAATCCGATATGGAGTTTGCAGGCGGGGCAGGGTAATATGGCCTTTGATTTGTTATCTAAGCGCAGGGCCTTGATACTGCGCTCCGATGGGAGGTTTTGAGCGCTGCTGGTGCTGCTGCTGTCTCTGGTGCTTTTGGTAGGTGATTCGACGGTCCTGGGTGGGTGACCTTTCTGGGCAGTCTTTTATAAAATGTCCAAGTTCGCCGCAGTTGAAACAGCAGACATCCTCCTTAGAGACTGCCGCTGCAAATGCACTGGAAACTCCATCTGTAATGCCCTTAACAACTTCTTGGATCACTGTGTGTCGCTGTTACCCCCAGAGAGACGGCGAAAATCACGACATAAGTCCAGGTCAGATGATATGGCTGAAACAGATGATATGGCCAAAGTGACCTCATTTAATCACCCATACCTTTTATAGCATGGTTCGCAAAAGAGAAATTACATGATTGGCCTATTGACCCACCACCTCTCAAGGTGATAGGTTGAGCAGTAAGACACCCATTTCCAAATATTATTCTTAAAGAAGGAAAATAATTTTCACAGTTCGCATAACAACCTGCAGGTGTAAAAATGGTTTACATTCTCTCAAACTGTTGTCCATCCAGTTCGCATGAGAACAAAAGCTTTCACAGAGAAGCTGTGAGAAGCTGGATTTCTCTAACTGCCCCACAGGAAAATTCCTCTGCCAGCCCTTCCTAGTATTCACAACTGTGTTTTCGGTGGATGTGTAACGTGTGCAACCTTCTATCATTTGTTTGATTGTGGGTTCTGTGTCCATGGGTAAAGCCCTTAAGATATTCTTACATTGTTCATTAGCATTTGCCATGGCAAGTTTACTCAAAAGTTCTTTTCGTTCATCAGGACTCTCTATCTGTTTCTCTAAGCTCATTTTTAAACGATCAACGATCTTAATGAAACTTTTGTTTACTGACTGTTTGATGTTAGAGAGCTGTTATGTAGGAACAGAGTTATCAGGGGTAAGGAGCAGTGATGTTTTTGCTGCAATAGCTATGTCTTGTAATGCTATTTCAGGTAAGGTGACAGCTTGGTCTGAGGGTTTTTGGACGTCACCTTCTCCAGCTAATTGTTCTATTGTCCAATCTGTCTGATTTGTGTCTTTAGCATAAGTGTCAGACAATGTTTTTAACTGTCTCTTCCAATGCCTTTCCCATATCATATAATCTGCAGGGGAAAGGATGCAATTAATAATGTTTTTAATATCATGTGGTACGAGCACGTCCCTCACGATATTAAAAATATTGTTAACTGCCTCCTTAGCCCGGCAGAATATATGCTATGGGAGAGGCATTGGAAAAGACAATTAAAAACATTATCTGACTCCTATTCCAAAGATGCGAGTCGGCCAAATTTGACCATTGAGCAATTAGCCAGAGAAGGTTGTTATAAATGAAGACTGTAATTCGCGCTGTTATGTATAAAAATGAACTGTAATGAAACTATACAGAGCCAGAGTTTCAAACCCCCCCACCAGCCTGGCTGAGAGGAAAATTTTGCAACACTGGAGCAGTTGAAAAGGAAGTTCTTTCAGCACAGATGTAATCAATAGGTGAGGATTCCACCCCAGGTGGGGTTGGATCTTATCACCGGGACATTAACACTACGATGACTTGATCACTATCTTCTGATATCTATATCTCAGCTGATAAGGAATTGGACATTCCAGGAACTCCATTGAGGGTTCCAGGAATCGGAGACAGACAAATTCAGCACCAAAGATGGACAATTCATCAGACCCAGGAAATGCTTTGTGCAGTCCAACTTTGGGACAAGAAAACATCATGAATATCCTAAATTGCAAGAAGAATAGAATTAATTCGGACTCTGCCCAAAAACTGTATAAGAAGGAACCAGCCGAAGCAACATTCGTGAACTTGGGAGGTCTGATGCGATAGAGGTCAGATCTGTGTTCACCCAGCACCGATCGTGGGCTCGGTGCTGACCTTTTTCCGATCGTGGCTTTCTGTGTGACCGATCTTTCGGCCGCAGAATAAAATCTATTTCTTTATTAAATTTAATTTGGCTGAATTTCTTTATTGCAAATTGGTGACCCCGATGTGATCCGATTTGGGGTATCGCGGACCCCTTTTCGCCCAGGAGGCGCCCCACTAATTTTTTAGCAGCCTGGCCGGACAGGGGATCCCACGGACCAATCGGATCAACGAACCTAATTTAAAGTGGCATCTCGATCGAGAAAAGGGAATAAAAAAGAGCTCTCAGGGAACTCGGGAGGACCCAGGGTGGGATCCCCGGAGCCGCGGCAGGGTAATTCACTCATAAAAATCTACGTGCACAAAGAATCCACTCAGGAAAACGGACCGTAAGTATTGCATGGTTGAGTGAGGAGTGATCAAGCATGTGTGAGACGTGATACTATCACGAAGCGAGTGCGGACCCCAAGATCACAGTTCCTCTCTCCCGCCAGGGAAGAGGTCGGTCACAGGGGAAGCGAAAGACATGGGGTAAAAACCCAATTTTTTTTCACATGTCAAGCCCGAATAAATCGAGAGATTCAGAGGATCGATTGCAGGACGACTAGAGGGAAGGGTATGTGTTGGGGTGGGTCAGCCTGCTCTCGGGCTGAAACCATCAAATGTCAGTCACCAGAAGAGATCACTGAGATCTAGGTTACCTCCCCTTGGGTGGCTCCCAATCCTAAATTACCTCCCTCTGTTCCAGAAAGTTCTCCCTTTTTTAGTTATTAATTGGTTCCCTGTTATGACTCCTGCCTCCCTGTTTTCCCCATTTGTTCTGAAAAATTGTATCCTCCCCTCTGCTTGTAC
>NW_008236954.1:13494-13754 GCF_000691975.1 Corvus brachyrhynchos | reverse complement strand
TGTCTGAGTGCACTGCGGGTCTTGTGGTTTCAAGCCCCTGGTTGCGTTAGGTTGGCGCACCGAACAGGGGCGACACACACGTGCGTTCCTGCATCATCCTTGCTGCCAGGAGGCTGCAAGTGTCAGCGATTCGGAGCCACGGATGCCTCTCGCGGCAGCGCGCTCTGTTTTAAAAGCCGCACTCCAAGAGGAGGTTGCCAACTCCTGCCAGGAGAGCCGTGCCTTTTTGTTTCCAGGACCGGACGCCTGTGTCTTCTTCT
>NW_008236954.1:5180-7037 GCF_000691975.1 Corvus brachyrhynchos | reverse complement strand
TGACGACTGAGGACCTTGCCCCTCTGTTCAACCTGCTTTGTGGGAACGAGGATCTCAAATCCCCGAGGCAGTTGACAGAAGAGGCAAGAAACTCCCTCATCAAAGTCCAGGAGGCACTGTCATCTCGCCAAGCCCATCGTTATGCCCCAGGTCTGCCCTTTCAGTTTATAGTGTTGGGGAAAATGCCATACCTCCATGGGCTGGTTTTCCAGTGGGACAAGGTGCAGAGGGATCCCCTTCTGATTATTGAGTGGGTTTTCCTCTCGCACCAGCTGTCCAAAAGTATTACCATGCCACAGGAGCTCATGGCTCAGTTGGTGATAAAGGCTAGGTCTCGCCTCTGTACCCTTGCGGGGTGTGATTTCACATGTGTTTACCTGCCACTAACAACCAATGCACTGGACCATCTCCTTCAAAACAACAATCATCTCCAATTTGCCTTTGATAGTTATTCGGTACAAATATCGGCTCACAACCCGAAACACAAATTGTTCAATTCGGCCTTTAAATTAATTCCAAAAGAAATTCAGAGTCGCAAACCCCTCAATGCCCTGACAGTCTTTACAGATGGTTCTGGAGCATCCAACAAGTCTGTCATCGCTTGGAGGGATCCTTGCACTCAGAAGTGGGAGTCTGATGTGCAGGTGGTCGAAGGATCACCACAGGTTGCAGAGCTTGCCACAGTGGTCAGAGCATTTGAGCAGTTCAACGAACCTTTTAATTTGGTAACAGATTCCACATATGTAGCAGGTGTGGTGTCCAGAGCAGAAAGAACATCGCTCAGAGAGGTGGCGAATCCAAAAATCTATAACTTGCTTTTGAAGCTAATCCAAATTGCCTCCCACCGAAAGCAACCCTTTTACGTAATGCATGTGAGGTCACACACTGACCTGCCAGGATTTATTGCCAAAGGGAACAGGAGACCAGATGCCCTAGCTATGCCCATCGAGTTAGCGAATCTGCCTAACAGATTCCAGCAAGCCCAGTTGAGCCATGCAATGTTCCATCAAAATGCTCCAGCTCTCATTCGAATGTTCCACCTCACTAGAGACCAGGCGATAGCCATTGTGGCAACATGCCCTAGCTGCCAGAAATACTAGTTACCATCATTAGGCCAAGGCGTTAATCCTCGAGGCCTCGGCAGTTGTGAGGTATGGCAGATGGATGTTACCCATTTCCCCCAATTTGGTCGCCAGAAATATGTACATGTATCAGTAGACACCTTTTCTGGTGCGACCTTCGCCTCAGCCCATCGTGGGGAAAGGGCAAAAGATGTCACCAACCACCTGGTTCAAGCCTTTGCTGTGCTGGGGACACCGAAAAAACTAAAAACAGACAATGGCCCAGCATATACATCTGCAGAATTTAAAAGATTCTTTGATGAATGAGGTGTGGAACATGTCACCGGGATCCCCCATTCTCCTACAGGCCAGTCAATCATTGAGCGCAAACACCAAACATTAAAAAGACTGCTCGAACAGCAGAAAGGAGGCAATGAGACTAATGCCCCCGTTTTAAGACTCGCCAAAGCGCTCTTCACTTTAAATTTTTTAAACTGCTCCCACGAAAAACCGAACCCCCCTATTTTAAGGCACTTTACAAATTCAACCAAGGCTAAGCTAACTGAAAGACCCGATGTCTTGGTAAAAGTCCCAGACACGCTGCAAATACGCGGCCCATACCCCTTAATCACTTGGGGAAGGGGGTATGGATGTGTATCAACCCCAGAAGGACCTAAATGGATCCCTGGAAAGTGGATCAAACCTTTCTTAACAAAGACATCAAAACCAAAGCAGCCTGAAAACGCAGTAGCAACAGCCTGGAAAAGGAGGAGAAACAAGACCTCCTGAATAAACA
>NW_008236954.1:0-4325 GCF_000691975.1 Corvus brachyrhynchos | reverse complement strand
GCTTACGCTGCATCCCCTCTGCCCGAGGGCATGCTGAGGTTTGTGGTTACAAGCCCCCGGTTGCATTAGGTACGTCCTTTTTCGAGTTCAAGGATTGGTAAGCCCACTAGTCTCGGACATAGTTAGTCCAGGAAAAAGTCAGAGCACTGAGACCAGTTACCGGAGGAAAACCCCCAGAGCGGTCCTCTGCGAGGGCTAATAGACCGGTAACAAATTAAATACAGATTTGAAATGGTACCAAATTTAGGAACTTAGAGGACTCAGCGCAAAGTCCAGGTAAGATACGCTAGCGAAGCAAATTTTTTTTGAAATGGGACAGAAAAAGAGTAAAATCCAGAGAAAACCCCAAGAAAAATCAGGGGGTAGGAAGGAACAAGGGATACCTGAAATCCCTAGAGATAGTCCCCTGGGGTGGATGTTAGAGCATTGGGGGAACTGTCCCGAAAGGAGAAATAAATCCAAGAAAAAAATGGTTTATTTTTTCATGGAGATATGGGGGGGGCAAAGAAATCAGGGAACAGGTAATTTGGCCCATTTTTGGCACTTTCGAAAAGTGGACGTGCCAGGCTTTAAGCCACTATGTAAACACTAAAACTACACAGGGGAAAGAGGCGGAAGATTACGCTAAGATGTGGGGGGTCTGCTCAAACCAAGCTACTCCCGATAAAAACACAACAGGGGTCTGCCACCCCAAACGGGACATGGGACCCTTAGACAGCCTTCCGCCCCCGTATCTGGTTCCTCCGCACCCACCTGTGCAGGCACAAGCGCCCCAAATGGATGGCGCAGCGGCGATACCAGGATAGGTCCCGGTACCACAAATTTATCCCCGACTTCAAACCCTGCCCCCACCACCGCCTGGGGGAAACGAAAATCACTCCCTTCCCACCCCGGGAGTCTACTCCCCCCCATCCAGCAGGACACGTTTTCAAGCAAAGAAAGCCAGCGGTGATTACGGGGAGGGGGAGGAAAACAAGCATAAGCTACTTCCTTTGAGAGAGGTGCCAACTGCACCGGGAGTTATAGGGTTTGTAAATGTGCCCATTAACACGGGGGACGTGAGAGCTTTTAAGAAAGAGATGGGAAAATTAATGGACGATCCCCTAGGGGTGGCGGACCGGCTGGATGAATTTTTGGGGAACTCATATGATGATATCTGTATGATGCTAAGATCCCTATTCAACAGCGAGGAGCGGGAAATGATTAAACAAGCAGGGATACGTGAATGGGAACGCAGGAATCCACAGGGAACACCAGGCAGTCAGAAATGGCCAAGATCCAGGGTGGGACGCTCAGACAGGGGATGGTAGACGAAACATGATAGATCTGAGAAACATAGTAACACAAGGGATACGGGAGGCAGTACCTAGAGGGCAGAATCTGAGTAAGGTGTTTGAAGAATGCCAGGGAAAGGATGAAACACCCACGGAATGGCTAGAAAGATTGAGGCGAAATTTACAGATGTACTCAGGAACCGACCCTAATTCACCAGTTGGGGAGGTTCTATTAAAAACACAATTCGTTGCAAAATCATGGGAGGACATCTGGAGAAAACTTGAGAAAATTGATAACTGGCAGGAGAAGAATTTGCAGGAGTTGCTCCGAGAAGCTCAGCGGACGTACATGAGGAGAGATGAGGAAAAAACAAAAGGCACAAGCAAAGGTGTTAGTAGCAGCAGTTAGGGAAGTACAGAAGCAAGAACTCACAGTAAGCCCAGTGCGAGGTCCCGAGCCTCAGAGGAATCAGGCCCCTCCCCCGCAACGGAACCAGGATATCCGGAGAAACCTCCCAGAATGTTTTTACTGCGGGAGGGGAGGGCACTTTAAGAGGGATTGTAGGAGAAGGATGAAAGATAAGAAAATCTTTCAGGAGGATTAGGGGTGTCAGGGGCTTCTCAATTTGGGGTCCAGAAAGCCCTTGATAAAATTAAAAGTCGGACCCCTGAAGCAGGAACTAATTTTTTTGTAGACGCGGGAGCTGAACAAACCACCATTCAGCGACTGCCGAGCGGATGTACAAAAAGCAAAGATACCCCGACAGTGGTCGGGGCAAAAGGGGAATCCTTTAAGGTCCTGATTTTCAAAAATGTAGAGTTCGAATCTGAAACCAGGACATGCCTGGGGAATGTTTTGTTGATTGAAGAGGCGGACTACAATTTGTTAGGAAGAGATTTGATGGTGGCTTTGGAGGTAAGCTTGATTGTTCAGGAGTCACAGCTTGTGGTGAGCTTATATAAACTAACCATAGAGGATGAAAACAAGGTGAGTCCGAAAGTCTGGTATACCAAAGGGGAGGCAGGAAGAATAGAAATGACACCCATTCGTATCGAGATTAAAAGGCCAGAAGATCTGATTAGGGGTTAAACAATATCCTCTTCCTATAGAAGAGAGAAAGGGGCTAAAGCCAGTAACAGACGAACTAATGGGGGGGTGGAACTCTGGAGCCTTGCGTGCCCAGGCATGGCACTCCTGTTCTGGCGGTGCAGGGATCGGACGGTGGCTGTGGATTGGTGCAGGATCTGGGAGCAGTGAATGCGAGAGCTGGGGTGCTGTTCCCCACGGTCCCTAATCTGTGCACTTTGATGGGTGGCATCTCCCCCTCAGATACCTGGTGTAGTGTGGTGGACTTGTGGGATGCCTTTTGGACTTGTCCTCTGGCGGAGGAGAGTCGGGATTGTTTCACTTTTCGGTGGGGGGATCCGGGGACCTGCCGGGGGCGGCGGCTCGGGTGGGCCTCCCAACGGAAAGGGATGTGAGAGAAGCCACTATAAGGTTGTTAAATTTCTTAGGAGATAAGGGGTTAAAAGTCTCCAAATCAAAACTCCAGTTCACTGAACCCGAGGTAAAATACCTGGGACATTGGCTAACGGAAGGGAAAAAGAAATTAGATCCTGAAAGGGTAGCAGGCATTGTGGCACTGCCCCCTCCTGGTACAAAAAGGGAAATCAGGCAGTTACTAGGACTCCTGGGGTACTGCAGGCAATGGATTGAGAGCTGTAGTGAAAAGGTGAAATTTCTATATGAGAAATTAACCACTGACAGGATAAAGTGGACAGAGCAAGACCAGGAAGGATTTAAAGAATTGAAGGAGGCACTAATGACGGCCCCTGTCTTGAGTCTCCCAGATGTGAAGAAACAGTTTCAATTATTTGTGGATGTTAGCAACCACACAGCCCACAGAGTCTTAACACAGGATTGGGCAGGAGCTAAGAAACCAATAGGATATGTGTCAAAGCTGTTGGATCCCGTGAGCAAAGGATGGCCCACATGCTTGCAGGCAATAGTAGCAGTGGCACTGATGGTAGAAGAAGCGAAAAAAAAGTGACTTTTGGGGCACCTTTAATTGTTTATACTCCTCACAGTGTCAGGACAACTACAGCACAGAACCCTGCACAGTTTCTGTATGGGGGAGGCCTCAGAGACACCAACTCATGATTGTGCTGAGATAGTGGAATTACAAACAAAGATAAGACCGGATCTGGAGCAAGAAGAGCTGGAAGAAGGAGAGAAATGGTTTGTGGATAGTTCAGTGAGGGTAGTGGAAAGCAAAAGGAAGTCAGGACATGCGGTTAGATGGAAAGACAGGAAAAGTGGTGGAGTTGGGACCTCTAAGTGCTAGTTGGTCAGCTCAAGCGTGTGAATTGTATTGAAAGCTCTAAAGGGATTGAAAGGGGAAAAAGGAACTATTTTTATGGACTCTAAGTATGCATTTGGTGTAGTACACACTTTTGGGAAAATTTGGGAAGAAAGAAGGTTAATTAACACCAGAGAGAGAGGATTAATCCATGAAGAAATAATAAAACAGATCCTGGAAGCTGTCAGGGAGCCAGAGGCGATCTCAATAATGCATGTTAAGGGACACCAGACAGGGATGCAGTTCCGGACCCGAGAAAATAATTTAGCTGATAAAGAGGCAGAAAACACAGCATTATTAAAGGTGAGTACCCCGGAGGTCAAGCAAGGAAAACCCAGAGAATACCCCCCACAACCTCCCAAAAAGGAGATCAAAGACTATTTAAAAATAAGGGCAAAGTTAGAAGAAGGTAAGTGGAGGTTACCTGATGGGAGGGAGCTACTGTAGGAAAATCCTAAGGAGACTACATCAGCAAACTCACTGGGGGGCACGGGCTCTAGCAGAACAATTTTTGAAATTTTTCGGATGTAAGGGTATTTATGCGCGAACGAGGAGGCACAGGTGTGCATGTTATGCCAGAGAGTAACCCGGGCTAACCCCCGGCAGGCAGTCCTGGGAAGTCGCCCTGCCGCTCATCAACCCTTCAAAAGGATCCAAGTAGATTTTACTGAGCTACCTAAGGTTGGAAGAT
>NW_008236953.1:0-231 GCF_000691975.1 Corvus brachyrhynchos | reverse complement strand
GGCCGCGGCCTGCCCAGGTCAGCACATTCCCGCTTTTCCTGCGCCCGCTTCCCAAAAATCCCTGGAGCCGCCCGGAAATCCACACGTCCAGCCCCAAATCCCACACGTCCAGCCCCAAATGCCTGGATCCAGCCCCAAATCCCAAACATCCAGCCCCAAATCCCAATCATCCAGCCCCAAATGCCTGGATCCCAAATGCCTGGATCCGGCCCCAAATGCCTGGATCCCAAA
>NW_008236952.1:247860-250866 GCF_000691975.1 Corvus brachyrhynchos | reverse complement strand
TGAAACTGACTTGTATTTTAATTTTTTTTCCGGTTTTCACAAGGGAAAAGCATTGCAGCATAATAAAAAAAGGAGAAATAACAATAATAAAAAAAATCGGATAATAAAAAAGTTGGGCAGAAGAAACAAATGAAATTACACCTGTGTTGAAAGCAACAGTAAAACTGTCATTAACTTAGGTGAAATTCCCTTGGTAGCAATTCCTGGAAAGCCCATATTTTGTATACTTTGTCTTTTTTCTGAGATTGCAGGTTACAACAATTTTTAACCCACATCTCTGAAAGGAAAACCCACTATATAATTTAAAATTGGAGGACTATCTTCTACAGGAACCACATTATTTTCTGAGGCTGTCCCAGAATTAAAGATTTTTCTTCTGTGTGCAGACTGATAACATCATTGGAGTCACAAGCCTACAAATAAGAGGCAAACTTGGCAACATCAAAATTGAAACCATAGGGTAAAATTTATGTTTACTGTACATAGCCCAGTTGTTCAAAGAGCTGAGCATGTTTGCACCAGTCCAGCAAAGTACTTAGAGGATGGCTGGGTCTCCTGAGGTGCCAACAGATCACCCCAGTTGATTACATAGATCAGTGGCCTTGAAAGGTGTCCTGGTTTTCCTTCTTTCCCTGGGCATACATTTTAGAGGTTCCTTCAAGGGGATTGGACATGTCATCTTCCATCATTTCTGGCAGTTTGGCTACAGGCAACTGGAGCTGCTTCCTTTCTGAGTCTTGCACTCCTTCAATTCATGCACTCATGCTGCCAGAGCAGAAGTGGGTTGTCTATCCCACCTCCTCATGTTTTCCCCACTATCACACAGGAAAAACCATAGCTCATCTCGTGGGATGTACCTTCTCTTTCTAGCTGGGGGACATCTGTGTCTGGTAACAGAATCTCTGATTTGTACCGCCAAGATTTGGAGAAGGCCCTCTTTAATCTCCTTCTTGAGTTCCTGGTGATTCTTCTCTATCTTATCTTCCACTTTCTGCAGACGTGTTTCCACAGCTGTGATTCTTGCATGTGTTGGGCCATGCATGGCATCTGCATATACTCGGAGCTTCATCGCCATATCCCACACGGTCTCATTCCCACCGTCATCCGGTTTCATCATTGCTAAAGCAGAAGCATATTCTTGTGGCCCAAGTCATATGAGTTTTTGCCACATCACTGCATCAACTCTGACCCTGTCTAGACTCCTCAATCCTGGGTCATCTGTGTAGACAATCTCTACCACCGCTAGTTCTCTCAGGCATTGGATCCCTTGTTCTATGGTCTTCCACGGGGTTTGCTGCATATAGAAATCATCTCCGCACAGGTATCTATCCCTTGCACCACTCAAGAGCCGTGTTCAGAGACTGACAGAGTCAGCCCTCCTCATTATCACTTGGTCGATAGCCAGATCAAGTGACAGGGATCCCAAATGCCTCGCTTCAGCACCATCCAGCATTGTATCATCACCTGCAGCGTCCCAAAGACGGACCATCCAACTTATTATGGATTCATCAGACCGTTGGGTGTAGTCCTTTCTTAGGCTAGGAAGGTCCTTTATAGACATGGACTCAGTAATGATTTCTGGGCCTGAGTCACTTTCTGGCTTTGAGATTCCTTCCCCCACATCATCATCAGCTTTCACTGGACAATCGGTTTTGGTTGTGTGCTTTTTTCTCATGGTAGGAGCAACTGTTAATGGCTTAGGCTTGCTGTCTAGTTTGGCTGCAGCCTGAGTGACTGGGGTGTCTGCTGATTTATCTTCCTGCCCCTCCACCTTTTATCTGCTGCCCTACATTATCTACTAGTGTACGATAAGCATATGCCAAGGCCCAGCATATTGCAATGAGCTTTTTCTCATTAGAATTGTCATTGTATTTCTCTTTCAGATATTTCCCCTCTTCAGCTGGGTTCGGAATTTGTTCAGGGGGAAAGTTCCAGGCTATCGGGTTAGAGAATTCCTTCAGGGTTTGGCCCATATCCTCCCATTCCCCACACCACTCAGGATTTTCCACATCTGGGTCAGGTGTCTCATCAGTCACCCTAGAAATCTCAGCCCTGATTCTAGACAGGCTGCAGACCATATAGAGGAAGTTTACCAGATAAAACACCAGGAAGGTGGTCTGTAGATACAAAAATGCTGCTAGCAAGGATTTTCTTGCTATTTTCTAAGTCTGTGAGAGACTTTTCTCTCTCACAGAAGAGGTAGCAGAGTTATGTAAACAACCAAACTACCTGCAGCCTATAAAAGTCTTGTTTATAGTACAGTAGAAAATATTTTGACAATGGATGCTTTAGGATTTTAGCCAATCACCCCAAGGGGTGGCTGATCCTTTGTCCAATTAGACTATGAAGAAAAAAGTTTATAAAAGAGTTTGTAAAATAATTAAATAAATCAATCTTGCTGCACAGTTCCTGCCTGCTGGATCTTCTCTCTTCCTCCCTACGGCTGCGGGACACGGTGATATACCCTAGGGTTGCAGTAATAGCACGGAAGAGAGCGGCAGGAGGGGCCTGTGTGTCCCAGGGCTCAGGTTTTGGGCCGCTTCAGCACCACAGAGATGCAGGTCAAGTGAAGAAGCCAAACTGTTTATTAATAGGAGGCGAAGCGAAGGGATGAGCTGGGAGGAAAAAAGGGGATGGGCAGGGTCTGAGGGCTGGAGGGATGGAGCTGTCAAAAGGGAGGGAGAGGGCAGGAGCTATGGGAGCTTTCCACAGGCTCAGCTGTGACCAGCATCAGCTGTGCCTGGAGGTCCAGCTGCTCTACTCCAGTCTCCAGATGGTCTCATCTTCCAGGATATCTGGAGGTCTTAAAGGGACTCTGGTTCTGAGCCAGCAGATGAACGTAGTTCAGCAGCTCTTTTGTTGAATATTTTCTGAACTACGATGTTTGTCTGGGAAGGGCTGTCATCTCTCCTCAGGGCTTGAAGGGCTGGAAGAGACAGGAACAGAGGCACGGTCAGAGCCTGGATCTGCGGGAATCCAAGCAGACCTTCCTGCCAGGGCCATCTC
>NW_008236952.1:242627-246008 GCF_000691975.1 Corvus brachyrhynchos | reverse complement strand
AGAAAAATATTTTGACAATGGATGTTTTAGGATTTTAGCCAATCACCCCAAGGGATGGCTGATCCTTTGTCCAATTAGACTATGAAGAAAAAAGTCTATAAAAGAGTTTGTAAAATAATTAAATAAATCAATCTTGCTGCACAATTCCTGCCTCCTGGATCTTCTCTCCTCCTCCTCCCTACAGCTGCGGGACACGGTGATATACCCTAGGGCCTAGACCTGTGGCAATAGTGGTCTCTTTAACATCCAGGGGAAACTGAACATTCTCAAAACATAACGTATCAAACTTAAAGGGGAGGGAGATGAAAGGCTGGGAAACCCTGTCCCCTCCTCCTCTAACAAACTGGATGCAATTACTAATAAACTCCCAAATCAGGCTACTGAAACTAGGACTGGGGTTAGGACAGAGAAACCGCATATCATACACACTTTGAACAACTGCCTGTACCTCTGTTAGCTTCTTATAAATCATTTTCATTGAGCACAGCAAAATAAAAATCCCGATTCGTGCCCCGGTTCTGTAAAAATTATGTATCAGGGACAAAATCAGAGCTATTTGTGGATAGCCAAACTGGCCTAGGGACCAGAAAGGCATTAGTACCTCAAACCAGAAAGATAGTATGAACTCTACCAACATGGTGACTACTTTACCCCAACACAGAATAAGTAAATTCAAACCAAAATGTAATTAGCACAGGTTTTTTCACTTTCCTCCAGACCACGCGCTGGGTGCCACTAATTATTTGGCCTGGTTTGAGACAAATTCGGAGGAACGTCCAAATTTGAACGCCCTCTGATAAAAGGCAGGTTACAGCCACCCCTCCCCCACCAGGTTTGGGGAAAAAAAATTTTCCTCAGAGGAAAGTGAAGGAAAAACAACCCTATTTATTTAACAAACACATGGGAAAAGAATAATAATGCTAAATAATAAAACCTCTCACTGTGGAGAGAAACCTGGTAAGATTTTAGAGTCCTTTCTTTGGGTGTGGTCTCTCTCTCTCCTCTGGAGCTGGGTTCAACGTAGGCCCCTCCAGGCCTTGGTGGAAAGCTCTCCCAGTGAGTTCTGGTGTTCTCAACAGTTCCAGAAGAGAAGAAGAAGAAGCCGAAGTCCCAGGGAAAAAAAAACTTTCTTGCCTCAGCTCGCAGACTATCTGAAAACCAAAGGAGTTTAACTCTCCGTCTCTCTCCTGAGAAAAAGGAGCCGAGAGCTGGGAAAAAGCAGGAAGGTGCTTTCCTCCGCTCTGTAGCAGCCAGGAATGCAGGGGAGTGTATATCTGTGTCCTTGAACACAAAACTGCTCAGTTTTCTTTTCTCCCTTTCTCTCGGACCCAGCTTAAAGACACAGAAAGGCACAGGATTCATGTCTGGCATAGGGAAGACAATAGGGAATACAGTATCATACAGTCACCCCAGGACAAAAGGGGATAAGCTCATTAAGGCAAACCAACTAGTACAAGAATAATTACGGACAGGACACATAGTTCCTTTTTCTAGTCCCTGTAATACACCTATTTTTGTGATCCCAAAGAAATCAGGAAAATGGTATTTATTGCATGATTTACAACCTATCAATGCAGTCATAAAACCCATGGGTGCCCTGCAATCAGGTACCCCAAACCCTACTTTACTGCCCAGGGATTGGAACTTGATTCTTATTGATTTAAAAGCCTGCTTTTTTACTATCCTTCTGCACACTGAGGATCAGGAGCATTTTGCTTTTTCTGTCCCTTCAGTTAATAATGCTGAACCCATGCGTCAATATCATTGGACAGTGCTTCCTCAGGGGATGATAAATAGCCCTACTATTTGTCAAATTTTGGTGTCCAATGCCCTGGTGCCTGTGCAGGCTCGATATTCTCAGAGCATAATTTATCATTATATGGATGATATTCTAGTTTGTGCACAGGATGATTCATATTTGCAAGATACTATTTGGTATCTCATTCTTAATCTTACTCAGCATGGGCTACAAATTGCCCCTGAAAAAATTCAGAGAACCCCCCTTGGCAGTATTTAGGATGGATACTGACTGAATGAAATGTGAAACCACAGCAATTAACTTTAAAGCCTGATGTCAAAACATTGAATGATTTACAAAAGCTACTGAGAGCAATTAACTGGGTACGATCCATGGTAGGTTTAGCCACTCATCAATTAAAACATTTCTTTGCTCAGTTGAAAGGAGACCCTGATTTATCTTCTCCATGAACATTATCTTAAGAAGCTATTCGAGAATTAGATATAATTAGCTCACAAATCTCCACTGCAAAAGCAGACAGAATTGTTTCAGCTTTACCAGTTCGCTTGTTTTTATTCCCTACTGCACCTTATCCCACAGCTTTAATAGGGCAATTGTAGGGAGACAGGATGATCTACTTAGAATGAATTTTTTTACCAAATACACCTAGGAAAACAATCACTACCCTGATAGAGCTCTATGCGTCTTTAATTAAGAAGGGCAAAACCCACATCATACAATTGACAGGATATGATCTGGAGGTTATTAATTTACCACTGTCTGTTGGCAACTATGAGTATTTGTTACAAAATTCAGATATTTTTCATATAGCATTGGCAGATTTTGTAGGACAGATTTCTTTCTCTTTGCCTTCAGACAAACAGTTGCAAAATGTTGTTCACTTGCCTTTAACACTACAAACTATCATGTGCTGTAGCCCTATTCCTGGTGCACGTAATGTTTTTTATTGACAGAGGAAGATGCACAGTGAAGGCAGTCATTACACAGCAAGAAGATCATGAATGGAAATATGCAATAATTCAAATGGGTGGTTCCACTCAACAGGTTGAACTTCATGCAGCAGTGTTAGCTTTAACGTTTTTTACACAAGAAGCAGTCAATATGATTCACGATTCTGAATATGTTGTTTATGTCATTACATGAATACATAGAGCCTTTATAAAGGCAATTAGCTGTAAGATATTTTTTAATGTTACTCATATGCCTTCCTATTATTGTTTGCGGTTTGTTCATGTTACCATTGATAATTTACTTAAAAATAAATGACAAAGCCAAACTGCTTTAGAAACTTTCACATAACCTTGTATAGTAATCTGCAAGAAATATATCATTTTCAGAAACTTTCCCACCTGATATTAATAGAGGCTTGTTTGTAGGATATTTTAGGGAAAACCCTCCCAGTCAAGACCCTCCTAGGTTCTGGCTAAGCCCTGTCCCCACTGGTCAGGAAGTATGCCATCAGACCCAGGTGTTTCTGCCCTAAAAATGTAATCAAGTCACTTTTTCTTTCTGATTTTGACTTCTAAAGGCTGGACCCCCTCTCAGGATGAATTCAGAAACCTTACCCGGGAAAGGTTCTCCAGGTCCTCACTGTAAAATGGGGCTCCCCAGCAATTGCAGAC
>NW_008236952.1:236001-240832 GCF_000691975.1 Corvus brachyrhynchos | reverse complement strand
AGAAAAATATTTTGACAATGGATGTTTTAGGATTTTAGCCAATCACCCCAAGGGATGGCTGATCCTTTGTCCAATTAGACTATGAAGAAAAAAGTCTATAAAAGAGTTTGTAAAATAATTAAATAAATCAATCTTGCTGCACAATTCCTGCCTCCTGGATCTTCTCTCCTCCTCCTCCCTACAGCTGCGGGACACGGTGATATACCCTAGGGCCTAGACCTGTGGCAATAGTGGTCTCTTTAACATCCAGGGGAAACTGAACATTCTCAAAACATAACGTATCAAACTTAAAGGGGAGGGAGATGAAAGGCTGGGAAACCCTGTCCCCTCCTCCTCTAACAAACTGGATGCAATTACTAATAAACTCCCAAATCAGGCTACTGAAACTAGGACTGGGGTTAGGACAGAGAAACCGCATATCATACACACTTTGAACAACTGCCTGTACCTCTGTTAGCTTCTTATAAATCATTTTCATTGAGCACAGCAAAATAAAAATCCCGATTCGTGCCCCGGTTCTGTAAAAATTATGTATCAGGGACAAAATCAGAGCTATTTGTGGATAGCCAAACTGGCCTAGGGACCAGAAAGGCATTAGTACCTCAAACCAGAAAGATAGTATGAACTCTACCAACATGGTGACTACTTTACCCCAACACAGAATAAGTAAATTCAAACCAAAATGTAATTAGCACAGGTTTTTTCACTTTCCTCCAGACCACGCGCTGGGTGCCACTAATTATTTGGCCTGGTTTGAGACAAATTCGGAGGAACGTCCAAATTTGAACGCCCTCTGATAAAAGGCAGGTTACAGCCACCCCTCCCCCACCAGGTTTGGGGAAAAAAAATTTTCCTCAGAGGAAAGTGAAGGAAAAACAACCCTATTTATTTAACAAACACATGGGAAAAGAATAATAATGCTAAATAATAAAACCTCTCACTGTGGAGAGAAACCTGGTAAGATTTTAGAGTCCTTTCTTTGGGTGTGGTCTCTCTCTCTCCTCTGGAGCTGGGTTCAACGTAGGCCCCTCCAGGCCTTGGTGGAAAGCTCTCCCAGTGAGTTCTGGTGTTCTCAACAGTTCCAGAAGAGAAGAAGAAGAAGCCGAAGTCCCAGGGAAAAAAAAACTTTCTTGCCTCAGCTCGCAGACTATCTGAAAACCAAAGGAGTTTAACTCTCCGTCTCTCTCCTGAGAAAAAGGAGCCGAGAGCTGGGAAAAAGCAGGAAGGTGCTTTCCTCCGCTCTGTAGCAGCCAGGAATGCAGGGGAGTGTATATCTGTGTCCTTGAACACAAAACTGCTCAGTTTTCTTTTCTCCCTTTCTCTCGGACCCAGCTTAAAGACACAGAAAGGCACAGGATTCATGTCTGGCATAGGGAAGACAATAGGGAATACAGTATCATACAGTCACCCCAGGACAAAAGGGGATAAGCTCATTAAGGCAAACCAACTAGTACAAGAATAATTACGGACAGGACACATAGTTCCTTTTTCTAGTCCCTGTAATACACCTATTTTTGTGATCCCAAAGAAATCAGGAAAATGGTATTTATTGCATGATTTACAACCTATCAATGCAGTCATAAAACCCATGGGTGCCCTGCAATCAGGTACCCCAAACCCTACTTTACTGCCCAGGGATTGGAACTTGATTCTTATTGATTTAAAAGCCTGCTTTTTTACTATCCTTCTGCACACTGAGGATCAGGAGCATTTTGCTTTTTCTGTCCCTTCAGTTAATAATGCTGAACCCATGCGTCAATATCATTGGACAGTGCTTCCTCAGGGGATGATAAATAGCCCTACTATTTGTCAAATTTTGGTGTCCAATGCCCTGGTGCCTGTGCAGGCTCGATATTCTCAGAGCATAATTTATCATTATATGGATGATATTCTAGTTTGTGCACAGGATGATTCATATTTGCAAGATACTATTTGGTATCTCATTCTTAATCTTACTCAGCATGGGCTACAAATTGCCCCTGAAAAAATTCAGAGATCCCCCCTTGGCAGTATTTAGGATGGATACTGACTGAATGAAATGTGAAACCACAGCAATTAACTTTAAAGCCTGATGTCAAAACATTGAATGATTTACAAAAGCTACTGAGAGCAATTAACTGGGTACGATCCATGGTAGGTTTAGCCACTCATCAATTAAAACATTTCTTTGCTCAGTTGAAAGGAGACCCTGATTTATCTTCTCCATGAACATTATCTTAAGAAGCTATTCGAGAATTAGATATAATTAGCTCACAAATCTCCACTGCAAAAGCAGACAGAATTGTTTCAGCTTTACCAGTTCGCTTGTTTTTATTCCCTACTGCACCTTATCCCACAGCTTTAATAGGGCAATTGTAGGGAGACAGGATGATCTACTTAGAATGAATTTTTTTACCAAATACACCTAGGAAAACAATCACTACCCTGATAGAGCTCTATGCGTCTTTAATTAAGAAGGGCAAAACCCACATCATACAATTGACAGGATATGATCTGGAGGTTATTAATTTACCACTGTCTGTTGGCAACTATGAGTATTTGTTACAAAATTCAGATATTTTTCATATAGCATTGGCAGATTTTGTAGGACAGATTTCTTTCTCTTTGCCTTCAGACAAACAGTTGCAAAATGTTGTTCACTTGCCTTTAACACTACAAACTATTGTGTGCCATAACCCTATTCCTGGTGAACATAATGCTTTTATGGATGGGTCAGGAAACACAGGAACCACTCAATAGGTTGAACTACATGCAGCTTGAATGATTTTTTAAACAAGAAGCAGTCAATATAATTAGTGATTCTGAATATGTTGTTAATGTCATAATGAGAATACATGGTGCTTTTATAAAGGAAATTAGCCATAAGATATTGTTTGAGCTTTGTTCAATTGAAGTCACTAATTGAGAACCAAAACCAACCTCTTTTTATTATTCATATACAGAGTCACACAAATTTACCTGGTCCTATAGCAGAGGGGAATGCCAAGGTGGAAAGCTTAACTGCAGCAACATTACAATTCAATTATGCCCACTTATCTCATTCATTTTTTCACCAGAATGCAGCAAGGCTGAGTAAACAGTTTCACATCCCTTTGTTTGAGGCAAGAGATATTGTGTGTGCTTGCCCAGACTGTCAGAGATTGCCTTCACGTCCTCCTGCTCAGGAAGTTAATCCCCAAGGCCTACAGCCTAATGAGTTATGGCAAACTGATGTTACTCACATACATTCTTTTGGTTGTTTGAGGTTTGTTCATGTTACCATTGATACATTTTCTAGCCTAATATGTGCTTCTGCTCACACAGGGGAAAAAGGTAAAGATATCCTTAGACATTGGACACATTGCTTTGCTATTATGGGCCTGCCAAAGACTCTAAAAACTGACAATGTCCCAGGTTATACCTCTAAAAATACTCAGTAATTCCTTCATCAATGGGGTGTGAAAACTGTTACAGGGATCCCATATAATCCCCAGGACCAAGACATGATAGAACGATGTCATTTGACCCTGAAGCGCATGTTATTAAAACAAAAAGGGGGGAATATGGATCCTCAAGAATAATTAGATAATGCAATATTTACACTAAATTTTTTGAATGCAGATCAGCAATCTCGTTCCCGGCAGAGTGACACTGCTCTGAAGGTTTGTGTGCGCAGAACCAATTTCCAAAAGTTTTACATAAGGCTCCACAATTGGGTGTGCAATGGCAAGGCCCAGATGATTTACTAACCTGGGGGGGGGAAGGCATGCATGTGTTCTATTGCCAACAGGCCTGAAGTGGTTATCTGCTCATCTGGTAAAACCATACCTTGAGCTGGAAAAACCAGTCCAACAACCCGATACCCCAGCTGAAGAGAATCTCAATACCTAAGAAGAGGTGCTGCATGACACCAGCCAGCAGCAAGCGGACGAACCCAGAGATAACATGGGGGATGCTGAAGACCCTGCAGCAAAGAGCAGAAATCCTGATGCATGGTATAGGAGTGGCACGAACCCTGGAGAACACCTTCCTGGCCTACCTAGCAATCATAGCTAGCAACAGTACTGTAAGAAGTTTATTCAGTTTTCTTTTTATCATGCCTTTGGTGACTGCAGAACAGGTATATTGGGTTCATGTTGTTGGTCCTCCCATTTCCTATCAGATAGCTAATAGCTTTTATTATCTCTGCCATAATAATAGCAGCTACGGCTGCTATTACAACAACGGCGCTTACAAAAGCTGTGCAAACTGCTCATGCTGTTACTGATGTGTTAGGTAATTTTAAGGCAAAAATGGCCATGCAAACAAGTATTGATCAACAAATATTAGCTAGATTAGATGCATTAGAAGCAGCACTAGTGTGGTTAGGAGATCAACAAGAAGCTTTAAGCAGTCGCCTGAAACTTTGCTACGATTAGGAACATCAGGATCAGGGGTTGAGTGTTACTCCCAGATGTGCTAAGGCCTGAGCAGCAGGCCCCAGCCAGAGTTGACTTACAAGAGGAATCCTGAGCACTATGTGACTGACACCATCAGTATGATTTAGCTAAAAATAGATGACAAAGACGCTTATGCTAGCTGTTTGATGCTGAACTAGCTGCTTTAGAAACTTTCACATAACCTTGTGTGTAGGTACAAAAATGCTGTTAGTGAGGATCTTCTTGCTATTTTCTAAGTCCGTGAGAGACTTTTCTCTCTCACAGAAGAGGTAGCAGGGAATGTAAACAACCAAGCCACCTGCAACCTTGGAAAGTCTTGTTTATGGTATAGTAGAAAATATTTTGATAATGGATGTTTTAGGATTTTGGCCAATCACCCCCAAGGGGTGGCTGGTCCTTTGTCCAATTAGACT
>NW_008236952.1:222639-235437 GCF_000691975.1 Corvus brachyrhynchos | reverse complement strand
TGATGCCTTAGGTTTTAACTTTTATATTTTTCAAATTCTGTACTGCTTAGTGTGTAACTCTGAAGTTTCTTGTAGCCTGTTAATTTCTGCTCTCTCGTGCTAGGTAGACATAACAAAGCCTCTCCAGGTTTGCTTTCCAAGGACAACAAGACTGTCCTAGGCCAAAAGTATAAACCGAAGAGCTGCTAAGGAGGGGTAAGCTGAGGGGAATTACATCATTAAACTGAAGCTTTAATTGGAGAATTAACCCTGATATGCAAATGAACTAAACCTATAAAAGTGTGAAGAACTCGTGACCTGTGGTCCATCTTGGGGTCCATCTTGGCAATAGCCTCTGGCTCCCCAGGGGGTACCTTTGAAGGCCTTTCAAATAAGTACCCACTTTTATTCCCTTACTCCTGTCTAGTCTCTGTGTCTAGGAGGCCTCTTAAGGCATCAACAGGGTGTCTTTGCTACTAACATTAACAGCGAAGTGCACAATTTAGCCCAATCTTTAAAACAGCAGATGGCACGTGTGCCAAAGCTAGCAAAAACAAAATGTATGGGATGAATTGTCTAATAGTGTACAATGGCTTAACCCCAAACACTGCTTTGAGGGACTTAATTTACACATTTGGGTTTTTGTGGCAGTGGGAAGTTTTTAAATCTTTTGTGTGTTTATAGTTCTGCGACTCATCTGAAGCATCAACCACCTCCAAGGAGATGAAGCCCAGGTGTTCACCATGATCACCATGAACCCTTTATGCAAAAAAACAAAAAAGGGGGAGATGTGGGAACAGTGCCAAACACCTGGCATCCTAACCAAGATTAGAACAAGAGAATATTAACCCCAAAGGCTCTGCTAACTTGTGTGTTTGCTGAGGATGCTGTGAAAAATTTGCTTTGGTGGAAGACCACCATATGAGTGTGTAACTTACTGTGATTGAAAACAATCACATGCATGGAATGCTTGAGACATGTTTTGTGTATTACAAAATTAGCAGAGGCCCTGAGGACCAATCAGAAGGCAGTTGTTTATCTGTAACAAAATTAAAATAAAAGGGAGCTCACATGGGAAGGAGACAAGAAGAAGAGAAAAACAACACCTAGACCAGAGCTCAGAACAATTAACACCGCATCAGTGTGTTTTCTTCTCATTGCTGATATATTGATATTGATATTTTGATTTTTTATATTTAGATTATTTCTTACATTTAGATTTTTCTTTGCATTTGATGTCATTACCAACAGTGATGAGCTGTCTCTGAAGAACAGCCATGAGCAGGTCGAAAGCCTGTGGGTAAGGACCAGAGATCAAGGCAACAAAGGGAACCTTGTAGTTGGTGTCTACTGCAGGCCACCTGATCACGGGGAGCCTATTGACAAAGCCTTCTTGCTCCAGCTACAGAAGACATTGCGCTTGCAAGCTCTCATCCTGCTGGGGGACTTCAACCACCCCAACATCTGCTGGGAAAGTAGTACGGTGAGCTGTAGGCAATCCAGGAGACTCCTGGAATGCATGGATGACAACTTCTTGAGCCAGGTAATAGATAGCCCTACCAGAGGGGATGTATTACTGGATCTGTTGGTCACCAACTCAAGTGAGTTAATCAGGGACGTCAAGATTGGAGGCAGCCAAAAATTGGCTGCAGTGATCACACACTGGTTGAATTTGCAGTCCTGAGGGATATGGGTCAGGTAAGGAGTAAAGTTAGGCCCCTAAACTTTAGGAACGCAAACTTCCAGCTCTTAAGGGAGATAGTGGGATCCTCTGGAAGACTGCCCTCAGGGACAAGGGAATAGAACAGAACTGGCAGATCTTTAAGGAAGTCTTCCATAAAGCACAAGAGCTAACAATCCACAGGATCAAGAAATCAGGCAAAGAAGACAGGAGACTGGTATGTCTGAGTAGGGACCTGCTGGTCAAAGCAAAGGGAAAGAAGCAAATGCACAGGCAGTGGAAACTAGGACAGGTATCCTGGGAAGAATATAGGGATGAAGTTCAGTTGTGTAGGGATAGGGTGAGGAAGGCAAAGGCAAAACTGGAACTGAACCTGGCAAGGGATGCAAAGAATAACAGGAAGGGCTTCTACAGGTGTGTGAACCAGAAAAGGAAGGTGAAAGGAGGTGTACCCCCCTCAATAAACAATGCTGGAAAACTGGTAACAACGGATGATGAGGAGGAGGCTGAGGTACTCAAAAACTTTTTTGCCTCAGTCTTCAATACCTCTCAAGTGGATGGACAGCAGGATGGGGACTGGGGGAGCAAAGTCCCTCCCATTGTAAGTAAAGATCAGGTTTGTGACCACCTGAGGAACCTGAATGTGCAAAAGTACATGGGACCCAATGAGATGCATCCCAGAGTCTAGAGAAAATTGGCTGATGTAGTTGCCAAGCCACTCTCCATGATATTTGAAAAGTCATGACAGTCAGGTGAAGTCCCAGGTGACTGGAAAAAGGGAAACATTGCACCCATCTGTAAAAAGGGTAGAAAGGAGGACCCTGGGAACTACCACCCTGTCAGCATCACCTCTGTGCCTGGGAAGATCATGGAACAGATCCTCCTAGAAGCTATCCTAAGGCACATGGAGGACAGGGAGGTGATTCAAGACAGCCAGCACAGCTTCACCAAGGACAAGTCCTACCTGACCAACCCAGTCATGATGGAGTGACTACATCAGTGGACAAGGGAAGGGCTACAGATGTAATTTATCTGGACTTCTGTAAAGCCTTTGACACAGTCCCCCACAACATCTTTCTCTCTAAATTGGAGACAGATGGATTTGATGGGTGGACTGTTTGATGGATAAAAAAGTGATTGGATGGTGACATCCAGAGGGTAGTGGTCAATGGCTCAGAGTCCCAGTGGACATCGGTGACAACTGGTGTCCCCCCAGGGATCTGTATTGGGACCAGTGTTAATTAAAATCTTCTATAATGACATAGACAAAGGGATCAAGTGCACCCTGAGCAAATTTTCAGATGACACCAAGCTGAATGCTGCAGTTGACACACCTGAGGGGAAGGATCCAATGATTTATCTCTCTGGACAAGGAGTACCTACAAAGAAGTTCTCTTGTAAAGCCAGCAGAATCGTAGAAAAAGGACTATAAGCTCTTATTGTTGTGCCCATAATTTATATCACTTGTAGTTATTGCCCGGGCAATCACCAACAGTATGAAGTTTAAAAAAGGCAACTGCCAGATTCTGCACCTGAGACGAGGCAACCCTGGATGTATGGACAGACTGGGGAACGAGAGGCTGGAGACTAACACTGTGGAAAGGGACCTGGGGATCCTGGTTGATGGCAAGTTGAATATGAGTCAACAGTGTGTCCCGTCAGCCAGGAGGTCCAACTGGGATGTCGCAGGTTAATGCTGGCCAGATGCCAGGCACCCACCAAAGCCACTCTCTCACTCCCCTCTGCAGCTGGACAGGGGAGAGAAAATATAACAAAGGATTCATGGGTTGAGATAAGGACCGGGAGAGATTGCTCATCAAATACCATCACGGGCAAAACAGGCTCAACTTAGAGATATGCATTAAATTTATTACACTAACAAAATCAGAGCAGGATAATGAGAAGTAAAATAAAACCTTAAGAACACCTTCCCCACACCCCTCCCTCCTTCCAGCTCTACCTCCTACCCCAGCAGGGACAGAAAGAGTTCTCGGTAAGACAGTCCCTAGTACTAGAGACTTCTGTCTCAGTCATGGTGAGGAAAGAAGCCTCTCCCAGAATGCCTTGTTTGGTTATGGTAATCTACCCCCGTTCTGTATTCGTGGTTGGCTGTTGGCCCGTGGCCCCTCCACCCCCTTGCTACCTTATATGTTTCATATCCCAGAAAGTTCTCCACTCCAGGTTCCCCCATTGGCCTCTGCCCCTCATCACCCCCAGAGCTTCTCCATTGGTCCCCATTTCCTAGTCCTGCCTTTGCCCTGCCCCTGTATAAAAACCTAGACCCTCCATTGTTCTGGGTCTTTGCCTCTAGAACCCTTCACAGTGTAGAAGCAATAAACTGCTCCTGTGGAAATCTATGCAAAGAACCTTCCTGCCTCTTTGCTGCCGATCATATTACTGAAGCTATCCGTGTGTTTGTGCATGCACGCGTGTGTGAGTGCATATAGCTGATCCTGCTGAGCGGCTTCGCTTTGGAGACACCTTTTAGAGATCGCTACACCTCACGCTCTGGCACAGAAGCTACAGAGCCAGAGGGATAGTGATAAGGGAGAGGAGTTCTTCCTCTGCTGCACCATGAGGTCCCTCCCATGGGAGACAGTTCTCCATGAACTTCTCCAACGTGAGTCCATCTCATGAGCAACAGCTCTCTACAAACTGCTGCAACATGAGTCCATCCCACAGGCAACAGTCCTCCCCAGACTGCTGCAGCGTGGGATACTCTTCCACAGGGTGCAGTCCTTCAAGGACAGGCTGCTCCAGCATGGGAGCAAAGCCCCTGTCTCCATGGGCCTCTCACGGGGTAATAGCCTCCTCTCAGGTATCTACCTGCTCTGACATGAGGCTCCTCCATGGGTTGTGGGTGGACCTCTGCATCCCCATGGACCTCCATGGGCTGCAGGGGGAACAGCCTGCTTCACCATGGTCTTCACCATGGGCTGCAGAGGAATTTCAACTCCAGTGCCTGGAGCACTTCCTCCCCCTCCTTCTTCACTGACTTTGGTGTCTGCAGAGTTGTTCTTCTCACATGTTCTCACCCTACTCTTCTCTTGCTGAAATTGCAACTGCACCACAATTTTTTTGTTTTTCTTTCTTCTTAAATCTGTTATCACAGAGGCTTTACCACCATTTCTAATTGGCCCAGCCTTTACCAGTGGCACATCCATCTTTGGAGCCACCATGGACTGGCTCTGCTGGACATGGAGGAAGATTCTAGCAGCTTCTCACAAAAGCCACCCCTGTAGCCCACCCCCTCCCCCCTGCTACCAAAACCAGGCCATGCAAAACCAATACACAAGACTTCCTGTATCAATGCACACACAAATTGAAGGCTAACACTCTTCCAATGTCCAAGAAGAATTTTCAGCTTTCACCTGTGAGAGAGTGGACTGTTAATTGTTAATGGCTCAAACAATCAGCAGGATGCTTTGCTGATGATGAGCAAAGTAACCAATTAGTTGCAGAGGGTGTGTACACCCACCACCTCAGGCTACAAGCTGGGTGTTCAACAAGATAAGGGAAGAGGCTGATAAGAGGTAAATCCTGCCAGGTGGAATAGTGCTTTTTATCATGCCAATGTCCTTACACAAGTGGCTCAGGTGTGAAAATTCCCTTTGGGAGAAGCACTGGGACATTCACACAGAACATTCACATTGTAGGCCTGAAAGTATTCATCCCTTCTGATGGCCCATAATTGACTTAATTATACTGACCTAAGAGGCAGCTGTAATGTTGTAGAAGGTGTCATAAACCATCAAAGACTCCCAAAGTGTCCAGTGATTCACAGCATTACAACATTAAGTGTGAAACTCCCCACTGAGCCTGAGGATATATTATCCCACCGGACTTTGTATTTCTCAGGCTTTCCCCATCCCTGATGGATCAAGACTGCAACCATCACTTCAGACATTGCAATTGCAACAACCAAATCTCATCACTGGACTCACGGGTGATGATTTTATACCTTTCTACTCTTATCCTTTATTTCTCTTTATTTAATATATTTCCTTAAGTGTTATGCTTTTATAGTGCTATATTACAATAGATAATAACCAAATGACTGCAGACCTGCTTTCCATTGCAACCAAATTGTTCTAAAATAAACCCTACATATATATATATATTTACAAACACCAACCATTCAGTGTCATTTCACTCTAATCCACCCCAAGGGATCTATTAGCAAGAACCTGAGTTATTCTCGCCTTTTGAAGCACGTCGTAACATCTCCAAGTAGACTGAATCCAAGAGAAAATAGAGGGTGTGGAAAGATGGCTCAGGGTAAAATTAGAGGAAACTGAGAAGTTATATTCACATTCTAACAGAAGTTATAATGGTACAGAAATTATAGGGTAAAATGCAGCTGCTACTCCCTGGATGGAATGTGGTTGGCATGCTCGAAACCTATTCCATGATGATTCCTCACACCCACAATCTGCAGCCGTAGCACCTGCTAAGAGGGATGAAATGGAGGGTGGAGCAGAGTGGAGACACTGTGGCCAGTCTCTGTAGAAATCCTTGCAGGGAGGGGAACTCAGTGGTACTTTGCAGCTGATAAACCCCATAGCACCTGTCACCCAAGGGAGAGAGATGTCTTGCTACTGAGCCAACAACTGGTGAAATCATTCTCCTTGGATGAACTTGATTCATTATAGGCTGATTGTGATATTAACACATACCTCCATCCCAAAGTTACCTCCCTCCAAAGTTCGACCACCCCCCACTGGGCATGCACTCTAGATTTTATTGACTATATCTTTAAGACCAAAGCCAGAGAATTTACACCAATCAGAAAAAAAGCTATACATGACTAGAGTCACTCAAGCTCTACCTAAACATAAAGAAATAGTATAAAAGTAAGTCAAGACTAGGGGAAAAGTTAGGGAAGACTCCATCATAACTACTGGGATCCGTCAATGGGCTGAACATGTCTTCTCTCCCACAGGGACATCTATTGGGTAAGAACCATAGGCTATGTGCACTGAATATTTTATTGAGGATTAGACCTTGTCTCTGTATTGCTTTGAATACATTTTTGCAGTCAGATACTATCATCAACAATCCTTGAATCTTAACCTGTCCCAATTTTATATTAATAAAATGTTATTCCATAAACTGTTAGTGTGAGTCCTTCACAGGCACTAGCAGTCACCAGCAGTGGGTAACATACTCAAATAAAGTGGAAGACTTGCTGAGGGCTCTCCCTTAAGATGTTAGTGTGTGTCCCTGAATAAGTCATTCAAATTGCCCTCTAATCCAGCAGGACTGTTCAGTGAAGGGTTCCCCTAATGGGATGCTGACAGACTGGTCCAGCACAAGGGTCTTGACTTTCCAGGGGCACTGACAGTCAAATCAAACACTAAGGGTCAAGGAAATCTCCCCTTTTCACATGACACAGGGTTATGGACTGAATTTTGCTATTGGTGAAGGAGGAAAGAATGAAAAAAAAAGGAAAAAAAGGGAAAAAAAAAGGTGTGAATTACTACTTCTACATAGAATCATAGAATATCCTGAGTTGGAAGGGACCCAAAAGAATCACTGAGTCCCACTCCTGGCCCTGCACAGGACAACCCCAAGAACCCCATCATGTGCCTGAGAGTGTTGTCCAAATGTTTCTTGAACTCTGACAGGCTTGGTCATGTGACCACTTCCCTGGGGAGCCTGTTCCACTGCCCAACCATGTTGGGGTAACAGGTGTTGGTATAAGGAAAGAGTTAAACAGAAAGAAACGACAGAAGCACAAACAGCAGCATCAGTGTCTCTCTGGACAGTGTGTACCTGAGACAGAACTGGACAAATGAGTTTCTACTTCTACTGCCACATAAGAACAGGACGCTTTTCTCGCTCTACCAGCCATGGCTTTGGAGACAACAATAGAAGATGTCAAGAGGAGAGATTTATTGTAGAACTGTGATTAAGCCTGTAAGTTGTAACCAAAAAAAAAACAACTCTTAGGAGTAGAGATATATACACTGATGCTTCCAAATAAAACCTCAGTGAGTCGGGGAAACAAGGGTTAAGTGAATTACTAAAGGGGCTGCTTGCTAGAACAATGCATAAAGCTTGTCTAACATTTATTTCATTTGTCAGGTAGAAAAAGAGACGATACAAGACTATTGATAAGGAGAAGCAGCGGAAGCAAGGTGAAAAGTTCAAATTAAGGAAGACTCCTTACTTCATCTGAGGAAGACTCCCTACTTCATCCCAGAGACCCCTGCACGAGGCACTGTGCAAGCACAAGCCATATGGAAATGACTTTGCACTCATTATAATATGAAGCGGGGCTAGGCAGGGCTAAGAAATGAATATGTATAGGCGCATTTGGAAACCTAATAAATATGTAGCTTGTAACTCGATACATACCAAGCCAAATGGTATTGCTGGCGCACAAGCATTTGGTGGAGCAATCCACATGTGCCCCAGCGCTGGAATAAACATACCTACTTTACTACTTATTTCAGTAGTAGAGTCTTTTCCGCATATCATTTTGGCGAGCCAGCAGGAGAAACTCTGTCCGGCTGCAGGATCGGCTGGGGGGCGGACGTCCTAGGCGCGCCCTGGGATTTTCCCTGAAGGAACTCCGCTTCTCGGTTAGCTCACTGAGGGGGCAGACAACAGCCTGCTGAAACTGAGGATAAATGGTATGTTTTGGATTTAGGGTGGATTTAGGGTGCCTGTAAGTCGTACGCGTGGCCAGGGCTGCTGGTAAGCCATGTAGAGACATCTCGCCCACAGCGTAGTCCCTGTGCGAGTAAAGTTAGAGCTTGCAAGCAGCCCACTACAGAAGCCAGCAAGGGGAATCGCCGACCGATAGAGCGGCTGAGATCCTGAGAGTGGATCGGGTGATTCCGGGTGGGGTTTCCACCAGAGCTTGTTGATGGTTGTATTGAGGAGAATAAAATAAGGGGGACCCTGAGGTTACTAGAAGTGAGGGTTATGAATATTTTGGCTACTAGTAGCTGGTTTGACTGTTGATGGATTGCTTATATGTCTGTGTGGATATTTTTTGTTGTTGGATTCTTTTTATGTGTATGTGGCTGTATATTAGCTTGTTGTTTTTTTGGCAAATTTGAAATGTGTATGTTGTGTGTTGTGTGAGTACGATTGGTTTTTGGATTATTTGGGATTGTGAGTGTGGTTATTGGCTTTTGTGTTATTTTAGCCAGAATCATGGCTAGGCAAGAGGTTAAAGGAACCCCTCTCCCTCAGTGGTTTGGTCTCAATTCCTGGGAATTTGTGAACCTGGGAGGACATTGGATAGACAGGGTCCTTTTAGAAGGAATTTATAGAACCTCTGCAGGAGGATTAGTAGCTTTCGATTGGGAATTTAGCCTTTGATATATCACTTGGAATAACCTGTTTTTGTGGATATACTAGGACTTTTCATGCAACAAGAGGGTGGCATGTGGCTTGGGTATTAATACAGTATAAAATCTGTAGGAGAAGGTGGTATTGTTCTTCTGCCAGGTGGCAGGGTCTATGCTACCAGTGTTATCAGAAGCACTCGGGTGAAGTTGATTTTGAGCCTGAGATTTTAAAGTTCGTGTGCGGGAAATCACATTTGGTACCAGATGTTTCGCTCGTTTGGGAAGAGAACTGGGAGAGAACTGTGAGGGAATGTGAGGAAAGGTATGGGTGGAAGCGAGATGAGACTAGGAGAAGGAGGTAGAAGTTGGATACCAGACTTAAATACCAGTGGCTAAGCAGGGAGGGAGGTTGCTACCCCCTCCTATCCCCAACAGTTATATAGCAGGAGCATAGCCCCCGATTCTTTCTGGTTTTTTGTCCTACCTGCTTACGTGATAAAAGGGGTTTCTTGCTTTGTGTGTGGGCATAAAAAGATCCTAGCCTCACACCAGCTGTGGATTTTAGCACAGTGCAAATTTTGTGGAAGTCGGAGATATTGCAATTTTACTTATTTAGTAGACAGAGATCCCTGCCTGGAGTGCTGGGAAAGCAAGGACCATTTTGTTATAAAACTTTTGTGTGGCAAAGAGCATCACGTTCCCGAAAATAGTAGTGTGCTAGAAAAGGATTGGGAGGAAGTAGTAAAGGCTTTTGAAGAAGATTTTAAGTGGCAGCAAAGCAGACTTGACAAGAGGCATAAGAGAAACGATAAAGAGTGGCTTATATACTATACGGGTGATCCGGAGTGGGTGGCACAGTATTTGAATGAACTCGAACTCTAAACACAATGGGAACTGGGCAAAATAAGGAGATTTCTAGGGCAAGTCCACTTGGTTGTGTTTTAGCACATTGGAAAGAGATAGTAGGAACTGGAGGTACAGAAAATAAAAGAACTCTTGTAAAATATTGCACCCAGTGGTGGCCATGTATAAATTCACTGTATAAATTAGAAGATGGAGCAAAATGGCCACCTAATGGAACTTTAGACTACAATACCTTGCTACAGCTAATGTTATTTTTGAGATGGGAAGGCAAATGGGAAGAAGTTTCCTATGCTGGTGCATTTTTCTCCCTCCGAAATCACCCCGAGTGGCAAAAAGATTGTGGAATTATAACCCCCAGTGATCCTATGGTATTAGCCCTCGAAAAGGAAAATAAGAAAAGCTGAGAGAAAATTAAGTGGTGTTGTTCATTGTGCAGTATAGGTCAGAAGTGTACAAGATCAGACCAAGTTTATCAGACAGTGGCACGAGATGATGATGATGAGCTAATTGATTTGCTTAAGACTCCCCTTAGGAGACAGGAAGAGGATGTGAACTTGGAAGGAACACCAATGTGGATGCTAAAGGGCAGGAGCAGAGAAATTTTTCAGCTCTGTAGCAATTGGTGAAGTTTTTCCTTTCTCGTGCTTTAGCTGAGAAACAGGGAAATCCAGCTTCTCACAGCTTCTCTGTGAGAAGCTTTCGTTCACATGCGAACGGGATGGATAACAGTTTGTAAGTATGCAAACTATTTCTACACCTGCTAGTTGTTGTCAGAACACTAAAATTGTTTTCAGTCTTGTGAGAATAATAATTGGAAATGGGTGTCTTACTGCTCAGCCTATCACCTTGAGAGGTGGTGAGTGAATAAGCCAATCGTAATTTCTTTATTGCTAACCACACTATAAAAGATGAGCTTTCCATTAAACATGGTCTTAGGTCTGCTTTGGCCATAGCTTTTAACCTGGATTTGTGTCGTGATTCCACCGTTACTGGGGATAACAGCGACACACCAACACCAACTCTCTCTCTTCCAGGCAGTCCTGTTTTGTCTCGAACCAGGAAGCAGGTACTGATAGCACCCCTGCAGGAGGCAGTAGCACCGGATTGGGGGGACAATGCTGGTTAGAGTGCCTTTTTCTATTGCTGACCTAGAGGCATGGTATAAAGGTGCCAAAAACTATCGAAGCGATCTGATGGGTACTGCTGAACTCTTACAGCTTATAATAAAACAGCATAATCCAGATTGGAGCCATGTACAATTGTTATTGGGTGGACTAACAGAAACAGAGAGACAGTTGGTTTTAAAAACAGCAAAAGATTTGGCAGAGGACTATTATAATACACAACAATTAGATGTAAATATTACTTCCCACTCCAGGAACCACACTGGAGTCCGAATAAAGTAGCTGAATTAGAGAAATGGAAAAGTTATCAAAAATGGATAGCAAAAGGGATGTAAAGGGCCATTCCCAAAACTCTAAATTGGTCAGCTTTGTATGCAGTGAAACAGGGTCCTTCTGAGTCACCATCCGAATTCCTGGATTGTCTGAGGGTTGCAATGCGCCGCAACACATCACTGGATCCTGTGACCGAGGTAGGTGTACAACAGCTAGTATCTTTGTTTTTAGGGCAATCCACAGGAGATATCAGATGAAAACTACAAAAGCTTCGGGGGTTAGATGGGAAGCATCCATAAAAATTGTTAGATGAAGCTTGGAGGGTATTTAGTAATCGACAAGAGGACTATAAGCAAGGGATAAGAAAATTGGTAGCAATAGTGGGAGAAGAAAGTAAGAGAAAACCCAGACAGGGACCTCCCCGGTTGGGCAAAGATCAGTGTGCAATATGCAGAAAATTCAGTCATTGGAAAAATCAGTGCCCAGAATGATGACAAGACAACTACCTGAAAAGAGGAGACTGAGAAAAGGGGAGGGTGGTCGCACATGTGAAAGAAGACTGAAGAGGACCGGGGGATTCTACCCTAGCAGATCCACTGGTTATAATTAAGCTAGGGGAAAAAGAAAAAGAGGTAGAATTCCTGGTTGACATGGGAGCAGCATATTCGGTTTTAAATAAAGCTCTAATGCCTGTGGGGGATGAATACATTGTGGTGAAAGGGGCAACTGGTCAATCTGAAAAAGCATATTTTTGCAAACCATTGAAGTATAAGTTTGGAAAACAATGGGGTGTTCACAAGTTTTTATATTCACACAATTCTCAAAAGCACTTTTAGAAAGAGATTTATTGGAGCAATTAGAAGCAACCATAACGTTTAAAGAGACCCAATTCTCCAAAAGCACTTTTAGGAAGAGATTTATTAGAAAAATTACATGGAACCATAACGTTTAAAGAGGGGGAAATTATTCTGGAGGTAAATGATCAACAGTATATAGAGATACTGAGCCTAATATTAACAACCACAGACCCTGTAGAGGAAATTAGAGAAAAACTAATGAGTCAAGTGTTCCCAGGAGTCTGGGGCACAGATGTACCTGGGAGAGCCAAAAATGTAACCCCAATACAGATCAAACTCAAAGAGGGAAACCAACCAGTTAGAATTAAACAATACCCCCTCAAAAAAGAAGACAGAGAAGGAATTAGCCCAATAATTGAAAAATTTTTACAGTTAGGACTGTTAAAAGAGTGCCAGTTTGATTTTAACACTCCTATCCTGCCTGTCCATAAACCTGATGGGTCGTACCGGGTGGTACAGGATTTACGGGCTGCTAAAAAGATAAATGAAGATTTTTATTTTGTAGTAGCAGATTTTTACACTTTGTTAACATACTTAAAATTAGAGTGTTGGGGTTTTAAGAGTTCTCCTAGGTTTTTTTTTCTGTAAAAGGAATTTTTCCCCCTATACATGTTGCTAGGGGAACAAATGCCCGAGGACTTAGGAAAAACAAAGGACCTGGCTGCTCTTTTTGTTTCACCTGGGTGTGTGGGCAGTCTCTGCGTTCAGGAGAGAGA
>NW_008236952.1:220508-220862 GCF_000691975.1 Corvus brachyrhynchos | reverse complement strand
GAACCCACAGATGTTACAACCGTCCAGGTTTCAGCTGAACCACAAGGACAACCACAGCCAGCAGCAGTCGCCCCTGTGCAAAGGAGGAAGTATAAGACCAAATCAGTATGACCAGTTAATGATGATGGGGAACCAGGGCCCTCACAACCAGTAGGAGAGCCAGAGCCAGAAATCATCGCTGAGTCCCTGTCGTACGACTGTATCCGTAGTATGCGAAAAGACGTTGTGCGAAGGGAGCATGAACCTTATACAACCTGGCTGCTTCGGGTTTGGGACCTTATGGGCACAGGTGTGCAGCTGGATAGTGGTGAGGCAAGGTATCTGGGATCGTTGACCCAGGACCCAGGTGTGGAC
>NW_008236952.1:205259-215933 GCF_000691975.1 Corvus brachyrhynchos | reverse complement strand
CTTCTTGGCCCTTTTGCTGCGTTGCAGCCCTGCTCCCCCTGCCTGCCCAGACCTCCGGGGGGTTCCCTGTTTGGATACACCTCATCTGCCACCCGGGATTTGTGCTTGTCCCTGCCGTTCCAGCCTGCCGTTCCAGCCTGCTGTTCCTGAGGGTCTGGCTGGACACCGGGATCAGCTGCCCAGGGGTTTGTGAAGCTTTTTTGTCCCATCCCTCCCCGGGATCCCAGGCCACCAGTGCCGTGTGCTCCCTGAGCTCGCTCTGGAGCGCCCCCTGCAGCCACGGGGGAACCATCGCACCCGCCCCGCTCATCGGGAGCTGCCAGTGCCCCTGCCGGCTGCGACCAGAACTGCACCCAAGGGGAAAGGGCCTGACAGCCGAGAAGGCTGGGACTGGGTTTTTGATTGTTTGCTGTTACTGCCATAATTATTGTTTGTTTGACTGGTTATACACATATAGATATATAATAGTAAAGGACTGTTATTCCTATTTCCCACGTCTTTGCCTAAGGGCCCCTTGATTTCGAAATTATAATAACTCGGAGAGAAGGGGGGTCGCATCTGCCATTCCAAGGGGGGCTCCTGCCTTTCCTTAGCAGACAACTGTCTTTCAAACCAAAACAATATGTTAAGTCTTTTACAGAAAAGACTTTGGAACCGCAGTGGGAAAGACCATTCCAGGTGCTTCTCACCACTTACATCGCGATTAAGATCAGAGAGCAGAGTGCCTGGATTCACCATACTCGAGTTAAGAAGGCTCCAGAAGCCCCTTGGAAAGTGACTCCTGGTGATGATGAACTGAAATTGAAGTTTACCCGAACAAAATGAAAATGTTATGGTGGCACGCAAATATAACCCAGAAAATTGTTCTTTTTACAGTCATAATTGTAGCCTTAAGTTGGGGAGCTGCTTATGGGGAAGGAGACAGCTGGTCCCAAGCCTTTATTCGGTTTACTGGACTCATGGGGAAATATTCTGATCTAAAGGACTTAAATCTATTAACTGTGGTCATGCACGGAAACCAGGTGTATACAAGGCAAGAATGGAAAAGACACAAAACTTGGCAACTTCAGGGGACTGTATGAGAAAAAAATCAAAATAGGATGCCGAATGATTAACGGAACTACTTATAAAAAGGCAACCCAAATTATTGTCTCAACTACTCCTACAGGCACAATAAAATTTGTAGTCATTTAAGTGAAGTAGATTGTTGATACAATTTTACATTAGTACAGACCATTGAAGTAGTTTGTCTTTGGGCCCAGGATCCTAATGGACTCTCATTTAGATTTAAGATAAATGCCATGGCTAGGCCTGTTACAAGTTACATTAGCACTCAAGCCCAAACCCAAGTTACACCACTTGAACCAAAAATTTATAAAATTGGTCCTTATGTAGTGAGAAACACAGGCCAGCAATTATTACTGTTTAATCCAGAATGGTCTCTTAAACATGTAAAATTACTAATGCAAATTAATATTTCTGAGATACAACCAGCCTGCTCCCCTTTAATACAAACATCCTTTAAAGGGTGGATAGCATGGCTACAAAAACAAACACCCCTCAAGAGTAGAATACTAAGAGATCTGACTGGCATGCTAGGAACAGGACTGGGAGTCCTAAATGGAATTGATTCAGAGGTACTGATGAATAAATTGGCCACAGCAACCAGTGACCTGACCAAGTTAAAGCAACCCCTGCAGTCTTCCTTATTAGCATTAGGAAACGGTCAGTGACAAGTTTCAAAAATACTCCCAGATTTCGCTAAGGCCAACAACCAGGACCACAAACAAATACTAAGTACACTTGGTGTGGTCCAGGACAATGTATCACTAGCCCTTAGCTGCATACAAGCACAATTATGGGTGCAGTCAATGGCCTCCTTCATTATAAGAGAAGGAAATGAGGGTGTTTTCCCTATTGAGATCCGAGAAGCTGTTTGGAATAATGCCACTAAGTTAGAAAAGAAACTCCAATCATGGTGGACCTTAGTAAATTTCACTTATGATCCAATTACTAATGTAGCCACAGCCTTTGTTCTCACTATACGTAATGCCACAGTTTACGTAATCCACCCTATTGTGGCATTAGGATTAAACCATGAAGGAACAGTTTTTTATCCCTCCGAACATAGAGTATGGGCTTGGATGGTAGAAAAAAAAAAAGGCAAACAGTAAATTTAGAATCTTGTATTACACGCGAACAATGAGGATTTATTTGTAAAGGTAATACACTTGATGCCAAAAATATGTCTTGACATAAAGCAAGGCATTTATCATTTCGAGGTTTACCCAGACACTACACTTAGAACTATACTTGTATATATTGGTCAGAGTTGTGTATGTTTAAGGACTATTTGTGCTTTTATGATAGTAGATAACAATGTAAACATAGCTGCCAGGAATTACTCTAATTTTTGTATTTGTAATTTTACCAAGATTGATGGGTGTGACTTTTCGTACTCAGCACCAGTTGTGTCTCATCAATTGATAAGGTCTAACTACACCATATACCACAAATTGCTATCCACACCTATCGGGATGAACCTTACATTAGTAAGGCAATTAATAAAGCATCAAGATCTAATTGAAATTTTGGAAGAAATCCAAAAAAGTGGGAAAAAGACCTTAGTTGCCATCCATCATAACTCACAAGAAATAAGCAAAGTCTTGCAAAGAGTAAAAGAAGATGCAAGTCACAACTAGTGCGATGCACTTTTTGGATGGTCACCTACTGCAACTGGTATTCTGAATACGTTATGTCACCCCATAATTGTTTTACTAATTTTGGTAAGTGCTAGCCTTGTGTTATCTGTTTTGTTATTTGAAATTGTAAGCTGTTAAGAAAGTTATCCGTTTTAGCTACTTTATTAAATGCACATGGAAAAGCACTAAGAGATGCCTATCTTAGAAGCTTGTTAAAAGAAGAATCTGTGTATTAGTAAAAAAATTTACTAACCTTATAGAAAAGGGGGGACTGAGATGGGGAAACAAGGGTTAAGTGAATTACTAAAGGGGCTGCTTGCTAGAACAATGCATATAGCTTGTCTAACATTTATTACATTTGTCAGGTAGAAAAAGAGACGATACAAGACTATTGATAAGGGGAAACAGCTGTGACCAAGAGATCCTGCTTTGGACCCAGGAACAGTACTTCTCTTTAATTATGGGGCAAAGCGCAACCAAATCTCAAAGACTCCACAAAGACTCTCTGTTGCACATTACCAGGGAGCAAGAATTTAAAGTAATACTTCAGAAACTTATATCTTTGCTCATTTGGATTTGACAAAACTGCCCCTGGTACCCCTCTGATGGTTCTTATGAACTCATTCATTGGCAAAAATTTGGGGAATGCTTACAGACCCATCAGGTTGCTCACCATGACGTTCACCCCTATGATACTGTGACTTGGTGTGTCATGTATTCTGCCTTGCAACAATTTAAGGAAGCGGACTGTGTCCCCTCGGATGCACCACTATCCTCTCCTTCTGAGGAGGATGATCCAGAACACCAAGATCTGTTTGATCCAGGGCCGGTCGATCCTGACCAAGAACCAGATTTATACCCTCCTCTGTCCCCAGTACGCCACCCACAGCTCCTAGTGCGGAAGAAATATTACAGACAGCACACCGAAAGGCAGCTGCATCCATTTCATCCACTCGTCCTCCTCCCTATGCTACATCTCACCCTTCTAATGATTATGAGGATGTGTCACCCATTGAACCTGAGCCAGAAAAGTTCATACATAGCTGCCACGGGCAAGCATTACAAGAGGGAGATATCGAATTTTTACAAGCTATGCCTGTAATATATCGCAATCAGAATCCACATCATGACCAGTTGCCCTATGAAATGGTTAAAGAACTAAGGAAATTGGGGAAGGAAAACAGTTTGCACTCCTCCTTTACTGTGAATTTAATAGATGCTATTGCTGAATCGCATACCATGTTAACGGTGGACTGGAAATCTCTTTTTAAAACAGTTTTAACGGGGGGACAATACTCTGTGTGGTGGATGGAATTGGTAGATTTGGCTCAAACCCAGGCATTGAATAATGGTAATCAAAATCCACCACTTAATATCATGGCACCCCAGCTCTCAGGGACCGGCATACATACTACCGCGCATGCCGAGCTGTTGCAGTGGGCAAGTACAACCCCAGGCCTGAGACCAAACAACAACTATAGCTTTGCGTGCTCTAAGGAAAGTACCTGATACAAAAAATCTAGAGCCAGGATTTGTGGCCATTTGTCAAGGAGCCCTGGAACCATATATCACCTTTATTGACTGTCTGCAATCAGCGGTCAGACAGCAAATTGAAATGCAAGCGGCAGCCAAAGGTGTTTTAAAATCCCTCGCTTATGAGAATGCTAATAATGACTGTAAAAAAGCCTTAGATTTGCTATGCAACCGCACTGATGTTGAACTTGCTGATTACATCAAAGCATGTGCTAATATTGGCTCAGAACAATATAAAGCCGGACTAATTGCTACGGCAATTGCCCAGCAATTGCCTTGCAGCTTTAAAAATAACACTCACTAGCAGAGGTTTGTGCATAGCCACAGACAAAATTCAAACGGAACCTCCTTGGAAATACTTAGGCTTTAAACTGCTTGAAACAACAGTCATTCCACAGCCAGTAACTTTGAAAACTAACATACACAGGCTGAATGACTTGCAAAAGTTACTGGAAACCATTAATTGGATTTGCCTTCTGTTGGGAATTATAACAGAAGAATTATCTCCTTGATTTCAGTTGCTAAAAGGGGACCCAGACCTCTCTTCCCCTAGGCAATGGACAAAAACTGCCCAAAAGGCTTTAGAGACTGTAAGTGATAAAATCAACAAGTCCTTTGCCACACGTCGAAACCCAGATTTGCCTTTGAGGCTGTTCCTGATTTTGCAATCTTTCCAACCCTATGCTCTTATTGGCCAATGTGATGTGCAAGAATGTCTTCTCTGGTTATTAGAATAGATTTTCTTGCCACACACCTTTTCAAAAACTATAACCACTCAACTTGAAATGATTATTCGACTGCTATCAATGGGACGACTCCGATGTCAGAGCCTGACAGGATATGATCTGACAATGATACATCTCCCTATAACTGCAGCAGAACTAGAGAATCTTTTCAGGGATTCACTGTCATTTCAAATTGCTCTTGTGGACTATAATGGACAGTTTATTCACACAATGCCTCGACATGCCCTGCTACAATCCTTCAAAGAACTTCCTTTCCAACCACAATGTTTACAGTCAAAGACACCTATTCCTGATGCAAAAACTGTTTTCACTGATGGATCAGGTAAAACATACAAAGCTGTGACCCTGTGGAAAAATTATACAGGACAATGGGTAACACTCAATAACTTTCCAACCTGGATCTACCCAGCTAGTTGAACTGGCAGCTGCAGTAGAAGCATTTTGTCTTTTTTCACAGGAACCTATTAACACTGTTTCTGACTCTCTTTATGTTACAGGAATCATTGCGACAATAGAGCATTCATTTCTGAAGGAAGTCTCTAACAAAGATCTTTTTGTGTTATTAACCACTTTGTATAACCTTTTACTTCACAGGTCTCATGAATACTACATCCTACAACTTAGGTCACACACCACTCTGCCTATAGTGGAAGGTAATGCGAGAGCAGATGCTCTCACCATGACAGTCACTATACCACAAAAGTTAGGGCAGGCAAAACTTTCTCATGATTTCTCTCATCAAAATGCCCAAGCACTGGCAAAACAATTTGGCTTAGCCTTGCCACAAGCTTGAAATATAGTGAATGCTTGTTCACAATGCCAGCAAACTTTTTCCTTACCACAAACTTAGGTACAAACCCACGAGGATTAAAACCTAATGATATTTGGCAAACAGATGTTACCCACATATCAAGTTTTGGGGTTTTTAAATATGTGCATGTTTCCATTGATACTTTTTCAGGTTTCATAGTAGCAACAGCTCAAAAAGGTGAGAAATCAAGAGATGCCACCTGACATTGGCTGTATGCCTTTGCTACTATGGGCATCCCTCAACAGATAAAAACAGATAATGGACCTGCATACACATCTCGCAAAACACAAGATTTTCTGCACACTTGGGGGATCAAACATGTTACAGGTATTGCCCATTCTCCAACAGGCCAAGCCATAGTGGAGATGGCATATTACACATTGAAAAACATGCTACAGAAACAAAAAAGGGGGAATCTGATAGGCATGCTCCCTCAAGAGCAGCTTGATAAAGCAACATATGTTTTAAATTTTCTGAATCTTTCCACTAGGGATGACCTCACAACACATCAAAGGCACCTTGGTCAGACAACTGATGGAGAAGGAGTTCACCCAGAAGTTACATACAAGGATGCACACAGTGGTCAGTGGAAAGGTCCAGTTCCACTGTTACCTTGGGGGAGAGGTTATGGATGTGTTTCTTTGCCCACAGGACCATATTGGCTTCCACTGAGATACATCAAGCCCAGCCAAGGACAACAACGAGTCTTGTCATCTTTCTTCTGCTATACTGCCATCAAATGGTAGAAAGAAGAATCTATTGGGCACATGTTCTCGAGCCACCACTCTTTCGGCCTCTGACCTGGTGGGATCCAGAGCCTCCCCTCAGCAACAATGGAACAGAATGGGTAGGAGGAACTTGGCTTCCTCCCCTAGATCAGGATGTTGTAAATACGTATGCTACCAATGCTTCTTATGTTATTGATTTACTGCCTATTTGATTAATGTGGAATCAAACGAGTACCTTTTCACCTTTACCTTGTGCCAATTTTTCTATGCAATTGCACCTTGATATATGAATCCTCAGGAACTGTAAAGAATTTGACTGCTATTACATTGCCGACCATTCTGTCTATCTCCAACAATCCTGTGGATGCCACCCCACCTCATTATCCCAAATGTCGTTTTACATCCATTTCCAATTTACGAAGTTTGGAATGGACATCATGTTTAGGACAACAACCACAACAGCAATTCTTACAGTATGGGAGTGATGCCTTAGGATTTAGCTTTTATATTTTTCAGATCCTGTACTGATTTAATGTGTAACCCTAAAACTCCATATAGCCTGTTAGCTACTGTTCTCGCATTCTGGTTAGACGTAACAAATCTTCTCTAGGCCTGGACTCAAGGATGCCTTGTTGTCCCAGGCCCCGAAATATGTAAACTAAGCCTCTGAAAGGGGGGAAAAACTGGGGATAATTACTTCCTTACCTGAAATTGTATTTGGAGAATTAACCCTGATATGCAAATAGACCAAACTTAAGTGTGAAAAACCTGTACCCCGCCGTCAATTTTGGGTGTAGCCCTAGAGCTCTGCCCATAGTGTACCTTATTGAAAGCCCTTCAATAAATACCCGCTTTTATTCTCTTAATTTTGTCTAGCCTCTGTTTTCAGGTAGCCACTCCAAGGCATCGGGAGAATAATTGACTGGGGACCACATAGTATCCTTAGAGAAAAGGGGACAAATAAAACCAACCTTCCCTTCCAAAAGGCAAACTGGAGCATTATCTGGCATGATGGTGGAATGGCCGGACCACTGATTCAATATTATCTAGGTAGTAATCAATCATGTGTTCATAAGCATCTGTGGAAAATGCTGTTACCTGCCTTTGGTAATAGGATATACCAAGTGAACTTGAACAAGAATGCTACCCTTGCAAATTTGACAGTGCTAAAGAAACAATCACTAATGACTTGTACTTCACACCTATATGTTTTTGCTTTAGCTAATGATTTTTCAATTGATTATAGGAATGGCTTGTATTTTCTGTCTGCTGATTCTTTTGTTTTTAAATCACGTGTAACCAATGAAGATATGAATAACTTTTCTGTTCTTCCATTTAAGAGAAGACAAGAATTTTGGGTACCTCTAAATCTGACTCGGACTTGGGAAGGACAAGACGGACTCTCACAATTGGCTCGATTATTCCAGGAAGAAATCCAAAAGAGTAAGAAACGAGTTCGCAAATTTCTGGGTTGGTTGGTCTTTGCCATCATTTCTGCTGTAATAGTTTTAACCACGGCCTCTGCAGCTGTTGCAGCTTTAACTAATTCCATTCAAACTGCCCACACTGTGGGACAAGCTCTAACCAATATTACAAAAGAATTACAAACACAAGAGCAAATTGACGAGGAAATAATGACCAGATTAGATGCCTTGGAAAGTGCTCTTTTGTGGATTGGCAAAAGAGTTGAGGCTCAAAAAACACGCATATCTTTACATTGTGATTTGGAACACATACATAACTCTTTATGTGTCACTCCTCTTCTGTGGAATGAAATGGGACAAAATTGGGAAACAATCAAAAACCACCACCAAGGAGCCTTTGATAAAACCCTAAGACAAGATATCCACTCACTTCACACTCAATTAAAAGATCAATGCAGAGATTTGCAAACTCTAGAGGAACAAAGGTGCTGACAAGACTTTAAAAATTATCTTACTTGGCTAAATCCAAAAAATTGGTTTTCAGGAATAAATTTACGAGTTTGGTTTTTTATTGGATTAGGTTATCTAGCAGTGATATCTTTTTAAATTTTCTGTCTTGTCCTTTTCAACATAATTAGAGCCATTAAAGCCACACAAAAACAAGCTATGGTTGCACTTGCTTTGTCCATGACCCCAAAAAATAGAAAAGGGGGAATTGTTGGGGTAACAGGTGTTGGTGTAAGGAAAGAATTAAACAGAAAGCAAGACCAGCAGCGCCAACAGCAGCAGCAGTGTCTCTCTGGACAGCGTGTACCTGAGACAGAACTGGACAAACGAGTTTCTACTTCTACTACCACATAAGAACAGTCTTAAGGCATTAACAGGATGCTTTTCTTGCTCTACTAGCCATGGCTTTGGAGAGAACAATAGAAGATGTCAAGAGGAGAGTTTTATTGTAGAACTGTGATTAAGCCTGTAAGCTGTAACCAAAAAAAAAAAAGCTCTTAAGAGTAGAGATATATATACTGATACTTCCAAATAAAACCTCAGATTCACTCGTATCTCTGCTGGTGGGTCTCATCCCTTCATGTATCACACAACCACCCTCTGGGTGAAGAACCGTTTCCTGATATCCAACCTAACCCTCCACTGACACAGCCTCATGCCATTCCCTCAGGTCCTGTCACTGGTCACCACAGAGACCAGTGTCTGCCCCTCCTCTCCTTGTTACGAAGAAGTTGTAGACTGTGATGAGGTCTCCCCTCAGTGTCCTCTTCTCCAGGCTGAACAAGCCAAGCAACCTCATACACTCCTCGTATGACTTCCCCTCTTGACCCTTCACCATCTTCGTAGCCCTCCTTTGGATTCTCTCTAATAGCTTTACATCCTTCTTCTATTGTGGCACCCAAAACTGCACATAGGACTCAATGTGAGGCTGCACCAGCACAGAGTAGAGCAGGACAATCACCTCCCTTGACTGACTGTCAATGTTGTGCCTGATGCACCCCAAGTTGTTGCGAATAGGTAAAACCTTACAAAATGAGGGCCTTGTTACCCTTGTAAAATCATGGCTCACTCCTGTTACTTCAGCTAAGCAGAAAAGGACTCTGGGAATGACTCAGCGGAAACAGAGGTAGAAAATAAGTTATATAACTTATATAACCATAGAAAACAAGTTATATAACCATCGCATGTTCACATTGTGGTTTATGGTGGTTGGTTGAATTATGTTTGTTATGCTTTGTAAGAATGTAGCTGATAAAGGGCTAATTGCTTAAAAAGGCCTGGTTTTTGCAATAAATCAATTCCTCTTTGCACCTGCCTGGGGGGTCTGTGTCGTTTCGCATTGTTACAAATGGTGCCCCAACTATGGGATATCAGACTGCAGTGAAGAGGTGGACTGCAACCAGTAACAAAGCCCCGCTGAACCAGGGAGTGGATCGATCATCAACTTCAAGTAACGGACTCAAAATGCGTGGGCATACATCATCTTAAGGTGAGCAGCGGGGTAAATCATGTGAGGAAAAATGTCACTTGAGCAAAAGCAGAGCCTAGAAAATTTACAACAGCTCTTACATCGGCAGATAAGAGACATTTCAGCTGCTAGGCTGATTGCCTTAATAGACTGGGTATCTGCAGCGAGTCCCAACGCACCGGATAATCCTGAGGGCAAGTCATCCTCTACGGGGATGTTTGACCTTGATAAGGACCCTGACCCAGGTGGTCCTTTAGACCCTGGACCCTCAGTCCTGGGGCAGAAGGCAGAGCTCAGACCCTGATACAATGACAGGGGACTTTATTTGCAAATCTCAATCCGATGGAGGGCAAATTGCAGGCACAGCCTATAAGATTAGGTCAGCTGGACAAAGAACCACAGAATTGTTACTATCTTGGCACCGGGGGTGTCCCAGGAGTGTCAGTGCAGCTTAAAGATATTGCAACACATTCTCCACATTGGAGCAACTTTTATTATGGGTTAAAGAACCCTGAAACTGTTTTCTGAATGAGAGACGCTTTGATGTTATAAACCCCTGTGCATAGCTGAGGCAGGGAGTGCAGCTCCTGTTACTCCTGGGAAGAAGCCAGACCTGTATTCTCCCTTAAAATGACCCTAACCCCTGTCTCTGGAACCCTCTGATACTCCGGCATGGAGAAATGTTCTCACCTTGGGTCGAGGCTCGTCCGGCGGCACCGCCGCTTTCCCCCCCTCCCCTCTCCTTCCCTGGCGGC
>NW_008236952.1:197894-204858 GCF_000691975.1 Corvus brachyrhynchos | reverse complement strand
GCCAGCCCCAGCGCCCGCCCCACACTCCGCTCGGGGAACTTGGACACCTACACCGCGTGGGAGGGCCCGGGGGGCCCGTTTAGGGCTACGCAGCTCGATCCGTGCATGTTTTTTCAAAGTACTTTTTAAATTCATGAAACTGAGTTGCATAGAATTTGTCTCACTCGAAGAAAAGGAAAGACCAGCTTCCAGCTTCCAAGCTGTTGTTCCCCCCCTTCCCGTGTTCGTGATGTGGAAAAGGTTACCACTGGAATGAAGCCTATAGATCAACATTTGATAAAAACGGTAACCCTCTCACTTAAACACAACCACAATATTCTTCAGTGCATCTTGGAGATTACCAGAGATTTAATGACTGTGTAGTGCCTTGATAGAATGCAATGGGAAATACTTAATTTGTCCCAACCTCAGTGTCTTTACGAATGCAAATTATTCATGTTAAAAAATATGTTTTACTATATCACAAGAACATTTTTGGTTTTTGTTAAAACTAACTTTGTATTTTCAGTAAGCTGTAGATTTTGACATGACTTTTTATTAGAGTAATTTAAGGTTAGCTGTGTGATTATAGTATGTTCCTGGATCCAGATAGCATTATATAATTCTTTACTTTAAAACTGCTTAGCAAGGCCTAAACTTTTCCAAAAAATGCTGATATATTGTATGGTTAGTGACCTTGTCATAGAAGATGTATACTGCCTTTTCAAGAACTTTGATTTAAGAGTCTGATTGGACTGAAATAATACTGATTTTTGCTTATTAGTAATGATGTTAGATGTTACTATAAAATTAGAAAATTGCATACCTGAAAGATATTTGCAAACCCGGTACCCTCAGAGCATCATTTATCACTATGTGGATAATATTTTCGTTTGTGGACAGGAAGATTCATATTTGTAAGATACTGTGGCCCCTTAGAAACATCAGTAGATCCCTCCTTGGAAATATTTAGGGTGGATATTAACTGACCAAAATGTGAAACCACAGCAATTACCTTTAAAGCCTGATGTCAAAACATTGAATGATTTACAATAATTACTGGGAACAATTAGCTGTGTGAGGCCCATGGTAGGTTTAGCCACTCATCAATCAAAGCATTTCTTTGCTCACTTCCCCATTAACATTATCTGCAGAAGCGATTAGAGGTTTATATATAATTAGCTCACAATTCTCCACTGCAAAAGCAGATGGAATTGTGCCAGCTTTACCACTTTGCTTGCTTTTTACCCCACAGCTTTAATAAGATAATTTAATAGTGAATATTTCGCCATGAAGAAACATGTGACAGCATTTCAAACAGGTACAGCTGTTCAGTGATTCAAGTGTAATTATTTTTCCTTACCACTTATAAATTGAAATTGGACTTGATATCAAAACAGTTTGAGTACAGTGATGGACCACAAGTGGAGCAAACAGTAGCACACTCCTTTAGATTCATCTGAAACCGTGACTTTGTACCTGCTTATATACATGCGTCAGTTTTATAGACCCACTCATCTAACAGATTTGCATGTGCAAAACTCATGACAGTATTATATAACTAGGTCCTTGATGTTTTATCCTTAAATATTTATATGTCATTAGCTTTAATAGTCCAAGATCAAATCTATTGTACAGGCAATCTCAAAAAGTTGTTGTCCTGCGGTGACTGTATGATACTGTATTCCCTATCGTCTACTCTATGCCAGACATGAGTTCTGTGCCTTTAAAGCTTTCGGCTCTCTGCAGCAGGGAAGAGAGTTGCATTCTCTTGCTTTTTAGCTAGCTTCTTGTTCGTTAGCTGAAGCATGGAGTTTTCCTGGGACTTTGGCTTCTTCTTTTCTTCTGGAACTGTTCAGCAACACCAGAACATCACCGGGAGGCCTTACACAGCAGCCCACGGGGGTCCCATGCCACACCCCGGCTCCAGAGAGAGCAGAGCCACACCTACGAAGGACTCTGAATCTACCAGGTTTTTCTCCACAGCGAGAGGTTTTATTATTTAACATTATTCATTCTTTTTTTGGTGCCCTGCTTGTTAAATAAATCGGTTTTTTTCACTTTCCTCAGAGGAATTTCTTTCTGAACCTGGTGGTGGAGGGGCTGCTAAAACCTGCCTTCTATCAGAAGAAGTTCATCTCAGACATTTCCTCCTAGTTTGTCTCAAACTGGGACAGTTATCTTACCATCTGCAAACTGAGCAGATTTTAGGTGCAATTTGCCAAGATATACAGTGTTGTCATTTTTCTGAGTAAAGCTGAACTTTGAAAAACCCTGGCAAACTTATGCTTATACTAGAAAAGTACTGACCATGACCAGGCATTTTTAATAATGTTTATAGTTACCATGAGCTGTTCTCAAAACTAAATTATCTAAAACCACAACATATTTGCCACACTTTCATAATCTCTCTAGTGAATCCATGTTGCTGCCATTTCATTTTCAAATCAGTCGTTCACTTGCCTATTCTTCCTTGATGTTTAACTATTGTATGACAACTTATCAGTAGATTTCTTGTAATGATGGAGTCAAAATGAGTTAAGTTCTGTTGTATCTGAAACCTTTAAAGGGGCACTCTCAACTTTGATTCTGGTCATTGGAGAAGAAGTGAACTCAGAAGATGCAAGTTACTCAATGTTAAGAGTACTGGTGCCTACAGAGGGCCTGTGCTTAAACTATCCATGTATACAAGTTGAACCGAAAATTTGCTTTTGCCAGAGGTTAATCAATAAATTTGTTGTCCAGATTAAGTTATTTAGTTTGTAGTTGATAATGTCCCTTTTAAATATCATAGACTGGGAGTTGTAATTTGTGTTTTTCTGTATACCGAACCACTGTGTCTTCAGAAAATTCAGATATTTTTCATACAGCATTGGCAGATTTTGTGACATGGATTTTCTTTCTCTTTATCTTCAGACAAATTGTTGCAGAAATGTTGTTTACTTGCCTTTAACACTAGCAAACTATTGTGTGCCGTAGCCTTGTTCTTGGTGCACGTAATGTTTTTTGTTTTCAGATTAGGATATGCAGTGAAGGTGGGCGTTACATGGCAAGAAGATCATGAATGGAAATAGGCAATAAATCAAACCGATGGCAAGAGGATCATGAATGGAAATATGCAATGAATCACACAGGTGGTTACACTCAACAGGGTGAACTTCGTGCAGCAATGTTAGCTTTAAGGATTTTTTCATAAGAAGCAGTTAATATGATTGGGGATTCTGAATATGTTGTTTATATCCTAACATGAATACATAGAGTTTTTATAAAGATATTTAGCCATAAGATACTATTTAATATTACTTATATGCATTTCTTAGATTGTTCATAGATTATGTTACCATCTATTATTTAGCTAAGAATGGATGACAAGGAAAACTGTCTACTTTGGAACCTATCATAACCTTGTGTAGTTATCTGCAAGGAATGTATAATTTTAAGAAACTTTCCCAACTGATATTAATAGAGGTTTGTTTGTAGGATATGTTAGGGAAACCCTTCCAGTTAAGGCCTTGGCTCTGGCCAAGCCCTGGCCCTGGCTGGTCGGGAAGTATGCCAACAGACCCAGGTGCTTCTGCACTAAAAATGTGGTCAAGTCACTTTGACTTGCTGATTTGGTCTTATAAAAGCTGGACCCCCTTTCGAGGTAAACTTGCCTGGGAAAGGTTCTCCAGGTCCTCATTGTGAAACAGGGCTTGCCAGCTACTGCAGACTCTGGGTGATGGTAAAGTATTTAGGCAGTTGATGATGTATCTTTATAAATCACTATCCTTTCTCACGTGTGCTAATGATTACATGTATTACTTTGCTTATTTTTGATTGTTGTGAGCTTATTGTTTTATTACATGTATTGTTCTACTTTTGCATTGCCTTCATGTTCATAGTAAGACACGTGCATGTTATCAAAAAACAAAAAAGGGGGAATATGACTCCTCAACAACAATTAGATAATGCAATATTTACACTAAATTTTTTGAATGCAGATCAATTTTGATCCCTGGCAGAGCTATACTGCTCTGAATATTTGCATGCGCAGAACCAATTTCTAAAAGTTTTACGTAAGGATCCACAATGGCAAGGCCTAGCTGATTTACTAACCTAGGGGAGAAGGTACGCATGTGTTTTATCACCAACAGGTCTAAGGTAGTTACCTGCTCGACTGGACAAACATCGATCGCCCCCTAGGATGGATGGAGCAAATGTATGGATCACCCTCACTAATGCTACGCATACCGATACAATGTGCATTTCTATGTCAACTCCCAACGATCCCTTTCGCACACACCTGGTAGGAGTGCCCATCGACAAGAAGCGTTTTGGTAAGCTGTACAATGAAAGTGTGCAGCAAAACTGCACGGCACCAGGTACATTACAGCCCAGGTGATGGTGACAGGACACCTGGTGGAAGACTGCAGGATGGGATGAGACGTGGTACAAAGATCTGAGGATGCATGAATTTCCAGCTTTGCCCTTGCAGCCACAAGAACTAGATACACTAGGGACTTTGCGTGCTTCGCTGTGCTTTTATATTGATCGTACGTGCGGCATTTATATGAACAGTGCTAACTTTGATGTCTCTCCTAAAGGTATTTTTAGCAACGCTTCCTTGTGGTGTAATCGGACCTTGGAAAGTCAACTAACACCTGTCATCAGCGCTATCGCTCTCCCTTCAGACTTGTTCTTAATATGTGGAGGGAGTGTCTGGAAGGGTATACCAGGCAGGGCTGTTGGCAGACCATGCACCATTGGCCAACTAACCTTGTTTCACCCAAGTCGGACTGCTCTAATTATTGCGGCACAGCATTGGGTTAGGTGTAGCACATATGTTCTTAACGAAAAATGTGATCCAAAGGTAACCTTTTGGAATACTGCAGAGCGCATTGTAGATACAAAAATGCTGCTAGCAAGGATTTTCTTGCTATTTTCTAAGTCTGTGAGAGACTTTTCTCTCTCACAGAAGAGGTAGCAGAGTTATGTAAACAACCAAACCACCTGCAACCTTGAAAAGTCTTGTTTATGGTACAGTAGAAAAATATTTTGACAATGGATGTTTTAGGATTTTAGCCAATCACCTCCAAGGGGTGGCTGATCCTTGTCCAATTAGACTACGAAGAAAAAAGTCTATAAAAGAGTTTGTAAAATAATTAAATAAATCAATCTTGCTGCACAATTCCTGCCTCCTGGATCTTCTCTCCTCCTCCTCCCTACAGTTGGGGGACACGGTGATATACCCTAGGGCCTAGGCCTGCGATAATAGCGCATCTCTGGCAGCATAATACCATCAGTAGGTACTGCTCATGCTTTGGCTTCCTTAAATAAACTTGGCTGCTGGCTTGCAAAGGAAGCTAATGCTACTAGTGCTGTTCTCTCAGCAATGGTAATTGATGTTAACTCGGTGCGACATGCAACACTGCAAAACAGGGCAGCCATTGACTTCTTGCTGTTGGCTTAAGGCCACGGATGCAAAGAATTCGACAGCATGTGCTGCACGAACTTAAGTGATCATTAATAATTTATTCACAAAAGCATCAATAATCTTAAGCAGCTTACTAAACAGCTACAGCAACATGATGAGAGTGATTGGTGAGGGATGTTTTCATGGTTTGACTACCTCGGCTTCGGGGTATGGCTTAAACGCTTAGTAATGTATGGCATAGTTATCCTTGGTGTGTGTTTATTGATTATGATATATATCCCATGTATTTTGTCTTGCGTGCAACAAATGATCAATAGTAGTCTTAATAAGGTAATGGTTTTACCGGTACAGACTGTTTTAGCAATAGAACACATAAACAAAGAAGGGGGAGATGTTGCGAATAGGTGAAACCTTACAAAATGAGGGCCTTGTTACCCTTGTAAAATCATGGCTCACTCCTGTTACTTTGGCTAAGCAGAAAAACACTCTGGGAATGACCCAGCTGAAATAGAGGTAAAAAACAAGTTATACAACCAGGGCGTGTTCACATCGTGTTTTATGGTGGTTGGTTGAATTATGTTTGTTATGCTTTGTAGGAATGTAACTGATAAAGGGCTAATTGCTTAAAAAGGCCTGGTTTTTGCAATAAATTGATTCCTCTTCGCACCTGCCTGGGGGGTCCGTGTCATTTTGCATTGTTACACCAGGTCACAGTTGGCCTTCCTGGCTGCCAGGGCACACTGCTGACTCATATTCAACTTGCCATCGACCAGGGCCCCCAGGTCCTGGTCTCTTATGAGGAGACACTGTGGAAGCTGGGCCTGTTTGGTCTAGAGAAGAGAAGACTGAGAGGGGCTCTCATCAATACATACAAATATCTCAAAGGTGGGTGTTAAGAGGATGGTGCCAGAGTCATTTCAGTGGTGCCCAGTGACAGGATGAGGAGCAATGGACATAAACTAAAACATAAGATGTTCTACCTCAACATGAGGAAGAACTTCTTTCCATTGAGGGTGGCAGAGCATTGGAACAAGCTGCCCAGGGAGGACGTGGAGTCTCCCTCTCTGGAGATATTCCAAACCCATCTGTATGCATTCCTTTTTAACCTGTTCTAGGTGACCCTGCCTTGGTAGGGGAATTGGACTAGATAATCTCCAAAGGTCCTTTCCAACCCTAACTGTTCTTTGATTCTGATTGTGTCCCTTTCTGCAACTCTGCTTTCCAGCCTCTCATTCCCCAGTCTGTTCACACATCCAGGGTTGCCCCATCCCAGGTGCAGAATCTGGCACTTGTCTTTGTTAAACTCCATATGGTTGGTGATCACCCAACCCTCTAATCTGTCCAGGTCTCTCTACAGGCCCTCTCTGCCTCCAATGGAGTTAGCAGTTCCTCCCAGTTTAGTATCCTTGGCAAACTTACTTAGTATCCCTTCGAGTCCTGCTTCCAAGTCATTTATGAAGATGTTTGATATACTAAGACCTGAACAGCAGCCTGTGCTGGTTTTGCAAGGCCTGGTTTTTGGTAGCGGGGGGGGAGGGGGGGGGCATGGAGGTGGCTCCTGGGAGCAGC
>NW_008236952.1:187937-197012 GCF_000691975.1 Corvus brachyrhynchos | reverse complement strand
AAAATATAATAACTTGGAGGGAAAAGGGGTTATATCTGCCACTTCAAGGGGGGCCTCTGCCTTCCTTAGCAGACACCTGTCTTTCAAAACCGAGACAGGGGTGCAATTTGAATTCCACCTAGAGAAGAGGAGGAGGTGAGAACATGTGAGGGAAACAACATGGAGACACCAAGGTCAGTGAAGAAGAAGGGGGAGGAGGTGCTTCAGGTACCAGAGCTGAGATTCCTCTGCAGGCTGTGGTGATGACCATGGTGAAGCAGGTTGTCCCCTGCAGCCCATGGAGGCCCATGGGTGATGCAAAGATCCACCTGCAACCCGTGGAGGAGCCCCATGGGGGAGGTGCTCACACCAGAGCAGGTGGATGCCTGGAGGAGGCTGTGGTCCAGTGGGAGACCTGGTGGAGAGAGGGGGCCCCTGCTTCCAAGCTGGAGCAGCCTGTCATTGGAGGACTGCACCCCATGGAAGAGTGACCCACACCACAGTAGTTTTGGGAGGATTGTTTGCCCATGGGAGGAACTCATGTTACAGCAGTTTTGGCAAGACTGCTGCTCGTGAGATTGGAACCACATTGGAGAAGTTCACGGAGAACTGCTCCCCCTGGGAAGGGACCCCACAGCGTAGCAGGGGAAGGACTCCTCTCCCTGAGCAGGGGAAGAAGATCTCAGGGTGACGAACTGACCAAAATCCCCATGCCCTGTCTCCCTTTGCTATCGGTGGGAAGGAGGGAGGGGTTGGGTGGAGAAAAGGTGTTTTTAAGGGCTTATTTTACTTCTCATTATCCTCTTCTGATTTTGTTAGTAATAAATTCAAGTTGTACCTCTAACCCGAGCCTGTTTTGCCCTTGGAGTGTTTTCTCCCGGTCCTTATCTCAACTCATGAAGCCTTCATTAAATTTTTCTCTCCTCTGCCCAGCTGTGGCAGGGGAGGGTGAGCGAGCAACTTTCGTGGGTGTCTGGCGTTTGGCCAGTGTCAAACCATGACACAGGCCTAAGCCTGAGTTGATTTACTAGATGAATCTTGAGCATGATGTTATTAATACCATCAAGGTTCTTTAGTTAAAAATAGATTATTAAAGCATTTATATTACTTGTTCTCGCTGTGACTGATGATGGCATTGTCCTTCAGGTGTTTTTCAATACTTTCCAGAATAATCTTCTCCATAATTTTACTAGGCACTGAAATGAGACTGACAGGCCTGTAGTTTTCAAGGTCATCCTTCTTGCCCTTCTTGAAAATTGGGATGTTTGCCATCTTCCAGTCAACTGGGACCTCTCCAGATTCCCAAGACTGTTCAAAAATTATTGAGAGAGGCTTAATGATGAGATCAGTCAGCTCCTTCAGTACTCTTGGATGAATCCCATCAGGCCCTATAGACTTATAGGGATCCAGCTGGAGCAGCAGATCCTGCACAAGCTCAGGATCACCTGGGAGTTTATCATTCTCACAGCCATGGTCCTCCAGCTCAGGGCACTGGGACCCCCTTAGCCCGTCATCAGTGTTGAAGACCAAGGTGAAGAAAGCATTGAACATATCTGCCTTGTCCATGTCCCTGTTTGTGAGGTGACCATACTCATGCTGTAACAGGCCAATGTTATTTCTGCACTGCCTTTTGCTACTGACATATTTTTAAAAGCTCTTTTTATTGCCTCCCACTGTTCTGTCCAGCTCAAACTTCAACTGAGCTTTGGCTGCATGAATTTTCTCCCTACAGTGGCAAGTAGCATCTCTGTATTCTTCCCACATCACCTGACCTTGCTTCCACCTTCCTTTTTTGCCTTAGCTCAGCCAAGATGGTCTTCCGCCTCGCCTGCTTGACTTCCAACATTTTGGAAATGCCTGCCTCTGTGCTCTTAGGAGTTGGTGCTTAAAAAGTAACCAGCCCTGATTGACTCCAGCACCTTCAACAGTGTTTTCCCAGGGGACCTTGCTAGCTAGTTCCCTGAGCAGCCTGAAGTCTGCTCTCCTCATGTCCAGGGTTGGAGTTTTGCTGGCACTTTTCCTCCTGTAACCAGAGATTTTAAACTCAATTGTTTTGTGGTCGCTGTGGCCAAGATGGCCACCAATTGCCAATTTTAACTAAATTTTAACTAAATTTTAACTGATTTAACACCAATTTTAACTAAAAACCCAAACTATGCTAAACCATAACATTCTCTCACGGGGCCCTCTCTGTTAACAAGCAACAAATCAAGGAAGGCACCTTTCCTAGTAGTTCCTCTTAGCACCTGTTCCATGATGTTGTCATCCAGGTGCTTTAGGAATCTTCTGGACCTGTTTGTGCCAGCTGTGTGGTGTTCCCAGTTAACATATGGCAAGTTGAAGTCTCCCATAAGGACACCGGTGGTTGATTTAGACGTGTCTCTGTTCCTTAAAGAGTAATTCATTGGCATCATTGTCCTGGCTGGGTGGCCTATAGTAGACTTCCATGATAACATCCACTTTATTGTTTTGTCCCTTAATCCTTACCCAGAGACTCTCAACTGCGCCACTGCCAACGGCAATTGCTAACTCCCCACTCCCCCCGCCGGCCACACTATGATCTGAGAAATTGTCTTGGGGTGACTTTATGATGCATATCCCCTATCACTGCTCTTCTGTGCCTTTCTGTGCCTTTAAACTGAGCCTGAGAGGGGGGAGAGAAAAAAAAACGAGCGAACTTTTCAAAACAGTTGTTCAAAGACACAGATACACACTCCTCTGTGTTCTGCTGCAGCAGCAAGAGCAGAGGAAGCACCCTTCTTGCTTTTCAGCCAGCTTTTGGCTCCTTTTCTCCGGAGGGAGACAGAGAGTTGAACTTTGTTCCCCTGGGACTTTGGCTTCTTCTTCTTCTCTTCTGGAACTGTTTAGAACACCAAAACATCAGAACCTCATCAGGAGACCTTACACCTGCCTGGAAGGGGGGGCCCCCCATGCCGAATTCCAGCTCTGAAGAGGGAAGAGAGAGAGACCACACCCAGAAGGACTCTGAAATCTTCCCAGGTTTCTCTCCACAGTGAGAAGTTTTATTATTTAGCATTATTATTCTTTTCCTGTGTTTTTGTAAAATAAATAGGTTTTTTATCTCTTTCACTGTCCTCCGAGGAAAATTTTTTTTTCCCAAACCTGGTGGAGGAGGGGTGGTTGTAACCTGCCTTCTATCAGAGGATATTTTCCTCCAAATTTGTCCAAACCAGCACAGATATGCTCCTTAGGACTCAGCCTTGACAAACAGCCCCGTGGCTGAGCTCCTCTTGAGCTTATCAGAAACACTGTCTGCTCCAGGAACTGGTGCTGTCTAATGAGCTTCTGGTTGTTAAGAAACAGCCTTGGAAACTTTTTTGTGCCGGATTAATGTTACCAAACAAGTTATATTTCTCTAAGAAGGAGTCTATGCAGCAGTGGGGGAAGATGTTGGAAAATTCTTTTAACTACAAGCACAATTGTGTATGATCCCTATATCCACGGTTAATGCTTAGTTTGGTACCATGCAGTCCTTAGTACAAATGCCAGAGATTATGTGGCCTTGTGTTAACTCCCTACATTTGTGACTAATAGTCTTGTGTTAGCTAATGCTTCCTTGTTTACTTATATTAGTGATTAATATGTACTAGCAGATGTCTTAGTTTTGAGAACAGAAATGGAGTGCCAGAGCAAAGAATGATAAGAGAAGTGCATCATAACCTGATCACATATTTGAGATACTCTCAAGGAAAGAAGATTCATCAGAAAGATGCAGGACCATAAAAGGGAATTTTGAGGAATGGGATGTTCCCAAATGACCACCAAAGATCCTCCAAAGACCCCTACTCATATCCAAATAAGTTCACATAAATAATTAGCATATATGCACGTATTCAGGAAATGTAATGAATATGTAATAGAAATGTGATGAATGCATATTAGTTTCATTATATAACCAGATCTGTTAGGTTGCTGCTTATTCATGCTTTGAGGAGAAATCCCCATGCATCCAGCACTGTTAATAAAGTAATGTCGGCTTTCTAACAAAACAAATTGGTTGGAGAGTTTATTTCCGGGTTTTTGGTGACAGCGTCTGGCAGCCCAGATGGGACAAAGTGGAGGCAACTCAGCAGACCAGAGGACTCGTTAGCACTCCAGTGCACACTGAAGTATTTTTGGGGAGATCTTCCGTTTCACTGATCTGGTAAGTAGACCACACTTCCCCTTCTGGGAAAAAGAATACGACATGAATTAAGGTACTTTATTTTAACGTATTTTGCCTGCACATGTCACTCTGAGAGAAAGTATGCAGTGTGAGGCTGAGAGGTTTATGTAACAGGTTGCTGGCTTGGCTAAGATCATGCGCTACTACAGGGACACCTGGAATGCAATCTCAGCTTTGGGAAAGGCTGTAAAAGGTTATAAAATGGTTGTAAAAAGTTTTAAAATGTTTTGAAGGTGTTAAAAGGTTTCTAAAGTGTTAAATATGGGAGCAGGGCTATCTTGACAGTTCGTGGGATAAGAGATCCCAAAAAGCTCCCCTTTGGGTTGTGTCCTAAGGAACTGAAAAAGGTTGGGGGGATGACCCCCTGATGTGAAAACAGCTTGTGGAGTATTGTAATCATCGGTGGCCGATGTATAAACTTGATGATTGGGAATAGTGGCCTCGTAATGGGACTGTAAATTATAATACCATTTTGCAACTAATGCTGTTTTGTAGAAGGGAAGGCAAGTGGAATGAAGCCCCTGATGTTGATTTATTTTTTGATTTGCAGAATAATCCTGATTTGCAGAAGGAATGTAGACATGTGCCTAGAGATCCAATGATTTTAGCATTAGAAAAGGAAGATAAGAAACCACTCAAAAGGTGTTGCTCTGCCTGTAGCATAGGTAAATGTTGTATTAAATTGTCAGAGACTGAAATATTATAATTTATGACTTAAACATTTTCTTGAAGGACTTTTAAAAACTGTTAAAAGGGCAATTAGGAGACAACCGCAAAAAGGGTATTATGGCCAGGTGCTTTGGCAGAGCCAAAGGCACACCTCTGCATCCAAAAGATCGTCTTCAAAAGTGCATCGCTTATTGCATGTTCATCACCAGCATGCATAATTCATGAATTCTTTGGAGTTTCTAAGTATCATCCTATCAGCCTTATCTTCCTCCTTGGCTCCATTCTGTCTCTGCTCCCTCCATCAATTCTTCTCTCTGGTTTCGGGTGTTCTTCTTCTCTGATAAGATACTCCAGGAATGTGAAGATTCTCTTTCTCTGCCCACCTTCTCCAAACTGACTACACAAACAGTAGACATTCTATACCATGCATTACATCATAGAACCTAGGCAAAGTTTCTCCAACATTAAGTAACATGCAAAAAGCCAACATCACAATACATTCATAACAATTATATAACGTGAAAAGCCAACATCACAATACATTTGTAACAGAGGGGAGCAACAAGACATCGTTGGGACCCTTGGATGGGTGATATGCTTCCACCTAACCCCTGTCACCTCTCCCTGTTCTTTTTTCTATTTCTTTCTCTCTTTCTTTTCCCTTCTCTTTGCCTCTTTTACTATTAAATAAAATACATCCATTTTTTGGCATCAACATCTAACCTTGTTTGGTTTTAATCTCATTTCTGGGAATATTTTGAACCTTCTAAGTTCTTTCCGGTTTATGCACAATGACCTAGCTTGCTTTGCTTTTCTGAGTTTAAACCGGATCGTAAAATAAATGCAGACAGACAAACAAGGAGGAGGATGTGGATTTATTAGTGTATAAGGGAAGACCAAATAAGAAAGAGGAGAAGGACAGGAAACAGATGTGGAAATGGAAGAAGAAGAAAGTGACTGTAGTAGTAAAAGTCTTAGCCCTGTATCAGGGCATGAAAGTTTTAGCCCCATAGCAGGGCAGACAAGGAGGGCCCACATGAGTTATACAAGCCCCTTGTGGCAGGCAATGGGATCCAAGGGGCCGGTAACTCTTAAAGTGCCATTCTTGGTGTTGGATTTACAAGCTTAGAAGGAGTTGGCAGGGACTTATTGGGAGGATCCAGAAAAGGTTTCTAAGGTTGTGGAAACAATTGTTAGGACACAAGATCTTTATTGGAATGATTTTCAAGTGATACTGGATGCTTTAATAACTCATGAGGAAAAAGGTCTGGTGACCGCTAAGGCTAGGGAAGAAGCAGAAAGAATTCATGCTCAGGGTGTGCATCAGGGGTCAGTAGAGGATCATTTACCCTGTGTGTATCCAAAGTGGGATCCAAATAATCAAGTCCAGCAAGATTTGTTAATCAAATACCAGCATTTGATTTTTTTCGCAATGAAACATGCTATCCCAAAAACTAAAAACTTGTCTAAATTATACCAGATTGTACAAGGAAAAGAGGAACCCCCTACTGATTTTTTTAATAGACTCATGGAAACTGATCAAAAATATACTGGTTTGGACCTTGAGAAAAAGGACTATGCTGCACAATTAGCACATATATTTATTGGACAATCAAATGCTGATACTAAATGGAAATGGCAAAAATTACAGGCAAAAGAGTCCAGAACCCTGAGCAAACCGTTGCAAGTTGCTTGGAGTGTGTATACCAGTAGAGAGGAAGTAGAAAGGAAAAGAGAAGACTGTAAATGTTTGGCATTGGCAATAGCTGAAGGAATAGAGGGGGGAAACTGACTGGAGGACAAAGACCAGGACAAAGTTCTTGAATGCCAGGGTGAAATCCTTGAATGAGGCTACATAAGAACCAATGTGCAATTTGTAAACAAATGGGGCATTGGAAAAGAGAGTGCCCAAGGAATAGAAACAGGAATCAGGTGTTGGGGTCCCTCCCCCTGCCATGGAGCCCTGGGAGAGGGGCCCTGGGGGGGAGACACGGGCTTTCCCTGCCCCTGGTCAGCTTCATTCCCCATTGGTTGGTTTGGGTTCCCCGGTGTGGCCAAGGACCCTCGGGTCCCGTGACTGCGGAGTTCCTGAGCTGAGCCCCGGCCATGCGGCTGGAGAAATAAACATCTCTGAAACATCTACCACGAATCCGTCCATATATACTTCGTTTCCACGGGACTCCTGGTTTGAAATATGCTTGTTGCAGTAATCCCCGCTGCAACAATCAGGGAAACTGTCAAATGCCAAGAGAAGATATGGAGATGGTAAATAGGAGTGAGGACTGAAGGGATGGGGGAGGATTTGAAATATTCCCCAACAGACCCCCTGGTTACAATAAAGTTGGGGAATGAGGAAATAGAATGTCTTGTAGATACCGGAACTACTTACTCTGTTTTAAATACTTGACAAGGACAATTAAGCAAACGCATAGTCTCAGTTGTTGGTGCAACAGGGCAAAAGGAAAATTGGCCTTTCTTTCAACCATTAAAATTTGGAATTAGTAAATGGGTATTAGCCCATCAATTTCTTTATAAACCTGAATGTCCTGTACCATTACTAGAAAGAGATGTACTGAGTGAATTAAATGTGCAAATTACATTTGAAAAAGGAAAAAATCCAAGTTCATGTTCCTGAAGAAAAGGTCTTGAAGACCCAAGTCTGTCTGTTACAGAATCCTGAATCTGAAGCAGAAATACCGAGGAAGTGGACAACGCAGTCATCCCATTGGTATGGGCCACCTGAATTCCAAGAGAGCTAGGAATGCAGAACCAGTAAAGATCCTTTTGAAGCCAAATGCCAGACTGGTAAGACAACACCCTTTTGTCACCCCAGGTGACTTTATGATGCGTATCCCCTATCACTGCTCTATGCCCAGAAATTAATTTTGTGCCTTTCTGTGCCTTTAAACTGAGCCCGAGAGGGGGGAGAGAAAAAAAACTGAGCGAACTTTTCAAAACAGTTGTTCAAGGACAGATACACATTCCTCTGCGTTCTCCTGCTGCAGCGAGAAGAGCAGGGGAAGCACCCTTCTTCCTTTTCAGACAGCTTTTGGCTCCTTTTTCTCTGGAGGGAGACAGAGTTGTTTTCCTGGGACTTTGGTTTTTCCCTTCTTCTCTTCTAACTGTTTCAACATCAGAACACATCAGGAGAATTTTCCACCGAGGCCCCGGAGGTGGGCCCACATCGACCCAGCTCCGAGGAGAGACACCACATGTACAGAAGGACTCTGAAATCTTCCCAGGTTTCTCTCCACAGCGAGAGGTTTTATTATTTAGCATTATTATTCTTTTCCTGTGTGTTTGTTAAATAAATAGTTTATCTCTTTCACTTTCTTCCAAGGAAAATTTTTTTTCCCGAACCTGTTGGGGGAAGAGTGGTTGTAACCTGCCTTCTATCAGAGGATATTTTCCTCCAAATTTGTCCAAACCAGCACACCTCTGAAACTGCAAACTAGGAAAGGACTGGAATAATTAATAGAAACTTTTCTTGAACACAAACTGCTTGTGGAATGCCAGTCCCATTTTAACACTCCTATTTTGTCAGTAAAGAAACCACACTCAAATGTATATAGGTTAGTACAAGATCTTAGGGCTATCCATCAGATACTCCAGGATGTGCACCTGGTGGTAGCCAATCCATATATTTTATTGACAACCTTGAAGAATTCAGATCAATGGTTCACAGTGTTAGACATAAAGGATGCCTTCTTTTGCATCCATTAAGGAAGTGAAAGCCAAGAGCTGTTTGCTTTTGAATGGGAAAGTCCAAAGACTGGGCAAAAGACTCAATTGATGTGAACTGTGTTACTGCAAGGATTCAAAAATAGTCTAATTATTTTTGGTAACCAGCTAGCTAAGGAATTAGAAGGATGGCAAAAAGAACATGAGGGTGTAATGTTGCTGCAGTATGCAGATGGCATCTTAATAGCTTCCTTGACTGCAAGTGAATACATGGAGCTGGCCATTAGTCTGTTAAATTTCCTAGGACAATTTGAATACCAAGTTTCTAGGAAAAAGGCTCAAATTGTAAAACAAGAGGTGTTCTATTTGAGATTTACTATTTCACAAGGACAAAAGAGTCTGGGCCAGGAAAGAAAAGAGAAAAGATCTATCAAACTCCTTTTCATAGGTTAGCAAGCTGAGTCTCGGAAGTGATGTTCTTCTTACAGCTTCCTCTATGACCTGATAGAACCTATCAGATGGCCAGTTTGAATATGGACAATTCTTTGAGCCACTTAAAG
>NW_008236952.1:183377-183706 GCF_000691975.1 Corvus brachyrhynchos | reverse complement strand
TGGAAGCGATGAGGACTTTTGCTCCAAATGGGAAAGGAGAAAACCTCAGTTCCTAGAGATGCTCCCAGAGATAGTCCTAAAGATGAAGCTGAAGAAGACCCTTTGCTCCCAGGAAAGGAGAAGGGCCTCTGTTCTTAGAGATGAAATGCTCCCAGAGATGAGTGAAGAGATCTTTTGTTTCTGAACGGCTCAACCTTAAAATTGTACACCAAAAAACTTCAAGAGTGGACCCTTGAAAGCAGTTGCAGGAAAAGCTGCAAGTCGGGGGAAGGGACTCACACGCAGGCAGAGAGACTCCTCTTCCTAAATGGACTGAACGATATTTGGAA
>NW_008236952.1:154896-183357 GCF_000691975.1 Corvus brachyrhynchos | reverse complement strand
GAGCAAGAAGAGACTTCTCTTTCTAAATGGACTGAACAAGGTTATTATGGAAGTGGTAAACAGACTGAACATCTTAAGGGTTGTCTTTTTACATTGTCAGTGGGAGAAGGGAGGAAGGTGGGGGGAGGAGGAGAGTTTTGAAGGTATGGTATAATTTTTTTTCCCCTCTTTTAGGTCTGTTAACAAACTTCTTTATATTCTTTTAAGTTTGGTTCCTGCTTTGCATTTCTCCTAATTCTTATCTCACAGAAGATAAACAGTAATGAGTATTTTGGACCAAACCACTACACTAAATTGGTGTTTCTGCCCGGTTACAGAACCAAACCCGCTACACTCCTGAGCCCCTTTCTAAAAGAGAACTGAGAGCATTTCTGGGAATGGTCAGGTGGGGTCTCCTATGCATACTCAACTTTGAGTTTATTGTTAAACCTCTATATGAGGCAGTTAATGAAAAGGACAAAGTCCTCATCTGGACTCCTGAATGCAGGAAAGCCGTTCCGGAATTGAAACATGCTTTAATGACTGCCCCTGCATTGGGACTACCAGACTTAGAAAAACCTTTTGAACTGCTTGTGCCTGAAAGTTCTCATTTGCCATTGGGGGTATTGACACAATGGCTGGGATCCTGGGAGAGACCCGTTGCGTACTTTTCTAAACAACTAGATGATGTCAGCATAGGATGGCCTTCTTGTCTTAGGGCAGTAGTGGCAACAGTCCTCCTAATCCAGAAAGCAAAAAAATTAACCCTGGGACAGCAATTGACTGGTTTTGCGCCCCATACTTACAGCGGTGTTGGAACAAAAAGGAGGACACTGGTTATCACCAAGCGGGATATTAAAATATCAGGCAGTATTGTTAGAACAAGATGATGTGTAGTTAAAAGTAACTAACCTGAATCCAGTAGTGTTCTTAGAAATTGACCTGGAAAACAGGGAACCAACCCATGATTGCTTGCAGACCATTGAACTGGTGTAGTCCAGTTGAGATGACCTATAGGACACTCCCTTGGAAAAAGTGGATTGGGAACTCTTTGTGGATGGGAGCAGCTTGGTGAAAAATGGAATCCGAAAAGCAGGGTATGCAGTGGTAACTCAGCATGAGGTAATAGAAGCCAAAGCCCTAACCCCCCCCCCACATCGACTCAGAAAGCAGAACTGATTGCACTGATGAGAGTGTTAGAGCTCACACAGGATAAGACTCTAATTATTTGGACTGACTCAAAATTTGCTTTTGGAGTGGTCCATGCCCATGGAGCCATTTAGAATGAGAGAGGGCTGTTAACCTCTCAGGGATCCCCTGTGAAACATGGACAAATAATACAGAGATTGTTAGAAGGGGTGCAGTTACCTTGAAAGGTGGCAATAATGCATTGTAAAGCTCATCAATTTGGAGACACCCCAGTAAATACTGGAAATTGTCTGGCTGATAAAGTGGCCAAGGAGGCTGCTGGTGGGAACACCCTATTAGCTTTACCTGAGAAATATCAGCATTTGGACAAGGAGGCTGCCGATTATCAGGCTGAAGAAGAGAAATTGGCAAAATTGTTAGATGTTGAAAAGAGTCCTGAAGGACAGTGGATAACACCCAGCAAACAGGCAATAATTCCCCAACATCTTATAAGAAAAATCGCAGAGGAACAACATAAGGTAACTCACTGGGGAAGAGTCTATGGTAGAAGCAGGGAAGCCTCAAATGTTGAGCGTACAAATGACTGGTATCATGAAAATCATTGTTAAAAAGTGCCAGACCTGTTTAAAGAACAATACATATCAAATTAAACAGCCTACACCTGGGACTGCTAAGAAAGGAAATTGTCCAGGAGGCTATCGGCAAATAGACTTTGCAGAGCTTCCACATCAAAATGGGTACAGATATTTACTGGTTGTCCTGGGGTGACTGTATGATACTGTATTCCCTATTGACTGCTTACTGCCCAGACATAAATCCTGTGCCTTTAAGCCAGATCCGAGACAGAGAGGGGGAAGGGGGTGGAATTCTTTTGGCAGCTGTGTTCAAAAACACAGATAATTCGCTGGTTCTTGCCCCAGCCCTTGGCTCTGCAGCAGGGAAGAGAGTTGCATTCCTTTGCTTTTTAGCTAGCTTCTTGTTCATTAGCTGAGGCAAGAAGTTTTCGTGGGACTGTGGCTTTTTCTTTTTTCTCCTGGAACTGTTCAGCTTTGCTCCGGTCCTGAACACCATCACTGGGAAGCCCCACACCAAGGCCTGGAGGGGCCCACACCATACCCCAGCTCCAGAGAGAGCAGAGCCACACCTACAGAAAGGACTCTGAATCTACCAGGTCTTCTCCACAGTGAGAGGTTTTATTATCTAACATTATTCATTTTTTTTCTCTCTTGTGCCTGCATGCACCCCGCTTGTCAAATAAACAGGTTTTTTTTCACTTTCCTCCAAGAAATTTCTTTCCTAACCTGTGGGGGAGGGGCTGCCGAAACCTGCCTTCCATTAGAGGAGACGTTCATCTCAGGACATTTCCTCTTAATTTGTCTCAAACCGAGACACTGGTACTGGTAGATACTTTTTCAAGATGGCCAGAAGCTTTTTCTTGTCACACCAACAAAGCTAGGGAGGTGGTAAAGGTTTTGTTGAAGGAAATTATCCTGAGGTTTGGAGTGCCTGTGGGAATGTTATCAGATAGAGGTTCGCACTTCATTGCTAATAGTGCAAAGCCCAGCTAAAACATTAGGGGTGAAATGGAACTTGCACACCCCATGAAGACCTCAGTCAAGTGGGAAAGTAGAAAGAATGAATGAGAGTATAGAGACAAATTAGCAAGATTTTCCAGGAATCATATTTTAAAAGGCCAGACACCCTTCCCTTGGCCTTACTGAGGGTATGAATTAGAACTACATCCAAGGAAATGGTGAGCCCATAGGAAATACTGTACAGGCGACCATATCAGGTTACAGAAAGCAAAGGGAATATCCAAATCAGTGGGGATCAGAGTCTAACAGAATTTGTGCCGGTTTGGCCAAATTTAGAAATATATCCTCTGAGAGAAGGCAGGTTACAAACCACTCCTCCCCCACCAGGTTCGGGAAAAAGAAACTTTTTCCTCGAAGGAAAATGAAAAAGATAAAAACTATTTAACAAACACACGGGAAAAGGATAATACTGCTAAATAATAAAACCTCTCGCTGTAGAGAAAAAACCTGGGAAAATATTAGAGTCCTCCCTTTGGTCTCCCTCCTCCTCGGAGCTGGGACTTGGCCCAGGGCCAGGCCCTCTGTGCTTGGTGGAAAGTCCTCCCGATGTGTTCTGATATTGAAGCAGTCCAGCAGAAAAAGGGAAAAAAAAATCTGAAATTCCAGGAAAACCAAAGTTCAACTCTCTGGAGGAAAGAAACTGAAAAACTGCTGAACAAGCAAGCAGGGTGCCTCTCCGCTCCTCTCCCACTGCAGCAGAACACAGAAGCCCAAAAACAAAAAGCCGAGAACGAGAATGTTTTATCTCTGTCTGTGTCCTTGAGGGTTTTTTTCTCTCTCCACTCAGGCTCAGTTTAAAAGCATAGAAAGGTATATATACTAATTTCTGGGCATAGTGCAGCAATAGGGAATACAACATCAAGTCACCCCAAGACAATTATATCCCTAGGGAAGGTGTTGTTTTCTCTCCACAGATATGCTGTGCTGGCAGCACCCATGACATTGGACATCGCAGCCCATCCTTACCAACTTGGAGACTGGGTGTACCTGAAAACCTGGACTGAAGAACCTTTCCAACAAAAGTGGAAGGGACCATTTCAAGTGCTGCTAATTGTCAATACTGCTCTGAAGGTGCAAGGAGTAGATTCATGGATCTATTACAGCCAAATCAAACCATTGCCAGCACCAGAAAGGACTGCTGAAGCCACAGGACCCACGTACCTCAAGTTAACCAGACATTAATTTTGTTGATTGTAGTTTTGTGGACTGGAATAACAAGGGTTAAGGCCGATGCTCTTCAACCCATGTTACCTCAGTGAGAGAAAGACAGAAACATCTGGGCATTATTGGCAAGGAAAGTGATGAATTCATCCTCCTGCATAAGTGCAGGGGATTCAGTAGGATCAATGTATAGCTCCTGCTTGGTGGGATTTCCAACTCCTTTAGAAGTACTAAAAAATGTCACCATGTTACAAAACTTAGAAGTTTTACAAAACTCTCACTGAAAACCAGGAAATAAACTCTCCAACCAATTTTTTTTGTTAGAAAGCTGACATTACTTTATTAACAGTGCTGGATGCATGGGGATTTCTCCTCAAAGCATGAATAAGCAGCAACCTAACAGATCTGGTTATATAATGAAACTAATATGCATTCATCACATTTCTATTACATATTCATTACATTTCCTGAATACGTGCATATATGCTAATTATTTATGTGAACTTATTTGGATATGAGTAGGGGTCTTTGGAGGATCTTTGGTGGTCATTTGGGAACATCCCATTCCTCAAAATTCCCTTTTATGGTCCTGCATCTTTCTGATGAATCTTCTTTCCTTGAGAGTATCTCAAATATGTGATCAGGTTATGATGCACTTCTCTTATCATTCTTTGCTCTGGCACTCCATCTCTGTTCTCAAAACTAAGACATCTGCTAGTACATATTAATCACTAATATAAGTAAACAAGGAAGCATTAGCTAACACAAGACTATTAGTCACAAATGTAGGGAGTTAACACAAGGCCACATAATATCTGGCATTTGTACTAAGGACTGCATGGTACCAAACTAAGCATTAACCGTGGATATAGGGATCATACACGATTGTGCTTGTAGCAGGTTGACCTTGGTTTGGTGCCAGGTGCCCACTAAGTCACTCCACCATTCCCTTTCCCAATGCAAGACGGGAGAGAATAAGATAGAGAACAACCATCAGGGTGAGATAAGGCAGTTTTATTACAGTGAAAGAAAGAAGCAAGATTCTGCACGCACATAAGCTAAAGAAAAAATAAGTCAATCTCTACTTCCCATTAGCAGTGATGTTTGGACACGTCCTGGGAAGCAGGGCTTCAGCATGCGTAATGGTTTCTTCGGAAGGAAAACACTGAGGAATCACGAAACCCCCCCTTCCTCCTCTCTCCCTTAGCTTATATATCTGAGCTGACGTCATATGGTATGGAATATCCCTTTGGCTAATTTGGGTCAGCTGGCCTGGTTGTGTCCCCTCCCAGGATCTTGCAAACTCCCATCCCCTTTGATGGGGGAGGGAATGTTAGAGGGACAGCACTATTCGGCAGTAGCCAAAACACTGGTCTGTTATCAACACCCGTCCAGCTACTAATGCAAAGCACAGCACTGTAAGGGCTGTGAACTTTACCTTGGTCAGACCTAATACAGTGCTATAGTTAAAAGAATTTTCCAACATCTTCCCCCACTGCTGCATAGACTCCTTCTTAAAGAAATATAACTTGTTCAGCAGCAAAAGCAACCAAAATGAATAATATTTTTGTTCTCAAACTTTCAACAAAAGTTACTGACCTGAATTGCAGCCAGGATGGAAAATTACTATGACTAAAGACCACTGTCTTGTGGGCCTAGAAACAGCAGTCCAAAGTGAGAGCCTTTGAGTTTTCCCAGACTGCAGTGGGCTGCAACCAGCAACCTCCCTCTGAGTGAGGCCTCTCAGAGTCAGCAAACTCAAATTTGCTATACTTGGAGGATCGCCAAACAATGACAATGGATCCTGGGCTGATACTCCCACTACTCAAGGCTCAACCCTTCACCCGCTCAGAAGATGCAAAGGCATCTGAAGTGAGTATTTCACTGAATTAGATGGGAATTTTTCACAGGTATCTTGTACAGAATCCTTATGTCTGTGTGCGTGAGAGTGTGAATATGCTACAGCAAACGTATCAGGAATGCTACTCTCCTAGATTCTCAAGGACATTAGATTTGTAAGTTAGGCCTCAAAGAAAGTTACTGTTGTGGTATAGTAAATCCTATATGAATCCTTTCCTAAATTGTTTGACTTAAGTAATCGGTTAAGTTAAATGCTGTTAAGTGCTGTTAAGTTAAATTAAGTGCTGTTGGGCCTTTAGACTGTATTCCTTTTTATCTTTACCCTTTCCTATCCTTTTGTCTGCCCCCCCTCAGCCTCCACATAGATAGTTTTGCATTTATTTTGGTTTGAATTGATTGATTTTGGATTTTTGTTGGCTTTTTTCTCTGTGTGTTTTATCCATCTAGTAAGTAGTAGAGTGAACCTTGCCACAAACTTTGTCATGCTGTTGCTTTTATATGAAACCTGTTTTTGCTGATACCTTTGCCAGTGATTCTTTAAGTGACCTTAAAACACTCATTCACAACAGCTCCATACACTCCACCCCCTCCATTACACAGTCAGCCACCCCCTCGCCTTACCTGCCCTGCCCATCCCTCCTAAGGAGCCTGTAACCAACCAACATGGCAGTGAACACCTTTTTGTGGGTAAAACACCTTCTCTTTTTGTATACTTTTGCTATCAATATTGCTGTTGTTATTGTGTGTGTCTTATTCCATTGTGTTGTGCTTTCAGTAAATTGTTATTTCAACCAATAGTCTCTGCTTGTCCCTCCCTTACTGGGCGGGGTGAGGGAAGGGGAGTGGCTTATTTGGAGTTTAACTTCTGGATGGTGTTAAAACCAGCACACTCACCAAATATGCATCAAGTGATAACCTGCACTAACTTGCTCAGCCGTTCTGCCAGCAGTACCTGTCTGTATGTGTGTGGTAATACTTACATTGATGTAGCACCCAGCAAGAAAATGGAGAAACAGAAGCCCCTCCTGTACCTGCAGATCTCAGTGTCTGTGCCAATAAGGTTCTGAAGGACAGAATACACCTGAGATTCTCCATGTCCATTTGGCCATGCTTTCCACAGCTAGTTTAAATGCCTTCCCTCTGCTGAGTCACATAACACATGCTGCCATTGGAAATAGGGAGAAAGAACCCAGGAGTCCAAATGTTACTCCCAAATCTAGAACAACATAAGAGGCTTTTCTGTCACAGAAATCTCAGTGACAGAGTTGTGAAATTGTTGGTATCACCTCCTCAGCCCAACAATGACAAGTTGGCCTGGTGAGGACACTGCTGTTCAGTTTGCCATGTGAGGGGAGAAATAGAGTTTTATAGGGCAGATGTCATAAGCAGTCAGTTACTAGATAGCGAACATAGACAATCTAATTGCCATTAGGTCGGGAGGCAGGAGAGGGGAAAGCATCTGTAGGCCACTGAAGACATTGCTGATACTGTAAGACTTTTACAGGAAAAATTTTAACCTTTTAAAACCTTGACTCAGTTACAGTAGAAATCTATACAGCTGTGAGTTACTACCAGAAAACTGATATGCATCTTCCTTCTGGAAAGCAAACTACCTTTAAGGTTCTTAAAACACCTTAGTAAGCTTGGGGCTGACAGTGGATGTTCTATACAAGTTGATTCCAAACACTGGATTTACGAGAAAGTACAGGTTCATGATATTTCTTTCATTAGATCTTACTGAAGACATTCTGATGACACCATCATCCACACAGGGGTATCCATGAATACAGTGATATCCAAAGTGCGCTGCTACCACTGAATGATACTTGGTAAATGCTTGAGGTGACATTCAAGTCAATCATAAGGATCTTTCTCAAGTAAACAAACATTTAAGCCAGAAATGTGATATGAAGGAAAAAAAGAGAGCAGATTTACACAGCAATCTTCAGAATAAGAAAGGCTAACAAAGCACATAATCTCAGCTTTCTAACCTTAGCTTCTGAAAATCTAGAATAGTCAAATAGTAGCTTTCTTTGGCATGAGAAGCAACCAAGATAATATCCTTTCCCCAGAAGTCTTATCTTTATTTACTGAAGCAGAGTAATAAATGGTTTTCTGATCTTTGAATTTTTTGTGTTTTGTTTTTTTTTTGTTGTTTTTAAGAACTCCCCGAAGAGGGATAAAGACATTTATTTTTGTTGAAATTAACTGTGCAAACCCCAAGATTCATCAGTGTAAGGCAATATTACTCCAGATACCTAAAAACTTATCTGTCTCCTTTTAACCTGTAAAGTCTCTCATAAGAGCCCGAAAACTGATCTCAGGTTCTTGTACACATCAAGCTGAGACTGATACAGATAACCATCCCACAGCTTGTGGAGTGCAGTATTTGATGAAAGAAGTGAGAGGGCTGCTGGTAGTACAGTCTGCCTTGAAACAGGTCATTATGATTGACCTTGGCTTTCTCTAGTAATTCAACAAGCACCTACCAAATGTCATTTGAGGTAAAGGAAGGGAAAATGGAAGGAATGACGAGAAACCTCTCAAGGCCATAGAAGAGATCTGCAAAAGCAAGTCCAGAGGAGGGCCATATAGATGATTAGAGGGATGAAACACCTCTCCTATCAGGAAATGCTGAGAGAGTTGGGGCTGTTGAGCCTGGAGAAGAGAAGGCTCTGGGGACACCTCATTGCTGCCTTTCAGTACTTGAAGTGGGCCTATAAGAAGGATGGGGACAGACTTTTTAGTAGGGCCTGTGGCAATAGGACAAGGGCTGATGTTTTTAACCTGAAAGTGAGTAGATTCAGACTAGATACAAGGAAGAAGTTTTTTTAAATGAAGGTGGTAAAACACTGGCATAGGTTGCCCAGAGAGGTGGTGGATGCCCCATCCCTGGAAACATTCAAGGTAAGGTTGGACAAGGCTCTGAGCAACCTGATCTAGTTGAAGATGTCCCTGCTCATTGCAAGGGGGTTGGACTAGATGACCTTTAAAGGTCCCTTGCAACCCAAATTATTTTATGGTACTATTATTTCTGGCAAGCAGAATAATTTTGCTCTCTAGCCATCCCTACATATACTCCCAAACCCATTGCATTGGTCCTTTCTTACCCCTGAACAGAGGAATGCCCTGCAGCCAGCTGCTCCAAGCTCTCTCTTCCACTCAAATGGCACAAAGGGACTGCACAGATCCTTGCTCTGTATTTGCCAGTCACTTGTGCTTTACATCAGAAAATAGAATCAAAAAATTCCAGACAAAGCCCAAAGAGGGTCTTTGAGAGTCTCCTCAGTGACTTAAAGAGCTGTACCCACCAACACAGGGTCCAATTCCTGTCTTCTACTGTAGTAATAATGAATGAAGGAAATACCTGAAGGCCCAACTCCAGAGAAACTTTCAGAAGAGTGATGTCTGGCAAGCTGTCCATGAGTGTTGCTATTTTAAATGCATCCTGGGCAAGTTTGAAGATGTGTGATGAGGAGTGGATATTTTTCTGAATGGATTCTAACACTGTTTCCAGCCTCTGAACATCACCTGCAAAGTGTAAACAGAATCACCAAAGCAGAACAAGCTTCCAAAACATACAGAAATGCATTATAATTGAGCTTGCCTTTGCTACGAAATAGTACATTTCAATTATACACATTTTGATTTTATAAACCTTCCATAATTAAATTACATGAACAAAAGATATGACCACAAATTCCTCTAGTGCCTGATGGTGTTAGTGTAGTACATGGCCAAAAGTCATCCCGATTTGTGAATTTTAGAAGTGATTTGTCTACTCCTGGGTTTCACAGTCTATATTGTGTCAGAAGAACAAAAGGCTGTCTCATCAGCCTCAAATCAAGCCCATCTGGCTACTGTCTAACTAGTTTAACCACTTTTCTAGAAAATTAAGTGACAGGTTTAAGTCAGTTCAGTTTGTTGTTCCCATTTCAAGCTCCTGTTAGACTGCAATTTGAATTCCTAAACACAGGTTTTATAACCTGTTTATTCCATGAAATATTAAAGGCATACACTTAGTTGAGTATGTAATTGACAGCAATGTACCTTTGGCTGCTGTCAGCATGGTAGATGCTAGCTCACACTGCTGGGATTCGATGTGACTTAGGGTGAACCAGCGGGGATACCGGTTTGGAACAACTGATGCAATGTGGTGTGGACGGGACGTATCTCCCAAAGGAGCCATAGATTCCAATACTAGCAACCTGGAATAAGAAAGAAATACTCTTTCATCAAATCATCATTATATTAGGTTACTAATAAGCAAAACTAAAGCTGCAAGAACACTTGACCTTGTTTATTAAATGTGCAGTTTTGGGTATAAAGATATTGGAAAAACATTTCTTTTCTTGGGGAATCTTAAAAGTCCATTTGCCAAATTTGCCTACATCAGCGGGCATCTGTAAGAATTCACAGGACAATTAAGCCATTGTGCTGGTTTGGGCTGGGGTAGGGTGAATTTTCTTCACAGTGGCTAGTATGGGGCTATGTTTTGGATTTGTGGCCTTTGCTGCTTTTGGCACTGCCAAGCTGGTGAGGAGGCTGGAGGTGCATGGGAGGTTGGGAGGAGACACAGCTGGGACAGGTGACCTAAACTGACCAAAGGGATATTTCAGATCATATGGCCTCATGCTCATTATATAAAGCGAGGGGAAGAAGGAGGAAGGGGAGGGAGGACATGTTTGGAGTGATGGCATTTGTCTTCCCAAATCACCATTGTGTGTGATGGGCCCTGCTTTCCTGGAGATGGCTGAACACCTGACTGCCCATGGGAAGCAGTGAATTAATTTCTTGCTTTGCTTTGCTTGTGTTCATGTGTTTTGCTTTACCTATTAAACTGTCTTATCTTAACCCAGGAGTTCTTTTGCTTTTACCCTTCAGATTCTCTCCCCCATCCTGCTGGTGGGGCAATGGGCAAGAAACTGTGTGGGGCTTGGTGGCTGGCTGGGATTAAACCATGACAGCCATTCATTAGCCAAGGCAGCAGAGACTTTCTGCATCATCCATAGAGTTGAAGCTTTTTTTCTCCTGCCTTATTTCAGTCTTTGAACCACAGTCCTCAGTAAGGAAAGTGGAGTAGTTCTCCATCATACTGAGAACATGTAAGTATTTTCCAGTATTTGGAATATACTTTCTTCACTTGTATATGCTCAAAGTAAGGGAGAAGGATATTCAACAAATCCTAAGGGTTTTGACCTTGCAATAAATTCAGACATACCAAAAAAAGACATTTTGCTGTTCATATATGAAGTAATTTTTAAAGTCCTTAAACTGTAGTCTACCAATAATAATGTGGATGTTAATATGAAAAGATACTTCCCTTTTGTTTTGTATCAAGAGTCAAATCTCTTCCCTAGTACTACTGAGACACCGCTATATAGCTTTATGTATGTAAAAATAAAATACATATAAATTCCCCAGCTGATTTTTTCCAAGCACAGAGGGGGGATAAAAAACATGCATTATTAAATCATTTCAACAAACAGGAAAAATCCTAACTAACATAATGCAAAAAGGATTATTAGGTTATGAGTAACACCAAATAGACAAAGATCATGAAAGGAAAATCTGTCACTTTGAATTTCATTGCCAGTTTCTATGTTCCTTTGCTGTGAAAAGAAATGCTGTTGTGAATTGGTGGCTTTCATGCAATTTTGGCAAGATTAGGGAACATTATAACAAGCATAAGCAGATTTATCATTCTTCACTTTTTTGCCCTTTCAAACATCAAGTATTTTGCTAGGTTTTAGCAAAGCTACTTTGTGATTAAACATCACCATTAAAGGCTGACTCAAAGCCTGGGTTGAAATTCAGGCTTAACAGGGAATCAGCCAAACAAAGCCAAACATTTGAGTTCAGATTCCAAGTGAGTAGTCAACTAGGTCACTGCAGATCCACATTCTCCAAGGCTGTACTCCATATGTTTCAGTGCTGCAAGCAGAGAACTGTAGACAGAAGTGACCATCAAGGTTAGCATACCCTGTCCTTGCAGACCTGAGGTGCATGTATGAAAGGCCTTATGGTCTCAGATTCTATTGATTTCACACTGAGTGTTCCACACATTAAAAGAAGATTTAAAAAAACAAAATGGCAAAAGATGATGTTGAATGCAAAGAGGCAAAATACTCCAGTTGCCATCATGGGTCAATGACTTGTGTAGACTAACACTAAACACTTATGTCTGGAGACCAACTAGCTGTCGACTTGGGAAGTTACCTTTCATAAATGTTCAAGTGAAAAAATATGCTCCACTTCTAAAAGCATGGGCAACCATGCAGATTTCTATGTGGAAACATTTAACCCATGCTATAAAGGAAGAGATGCTTGAATTTCCCTCTTCTGATCCATTCCACCTCACAAATATGAGACATACATTTGTATTGGGTTTGCATGGCCTGGTTTTGGTAGTGGGGGGGCTACAGGAGTGGCTTCTGTGAGAAGCTGCTAGAAGCTTCCAAAACATCCGGCAGAGCCAATCCCTGGCAGCTCCAAAGATGGACGTGCCACTGGCCAAGGCTGGGCCAATTAGAAATGGTGGTAACATATTTAAGAAGAAAGAAAAACAGAAATTGTTGTCCAGTTGTAATTTCAGCCAGAGAAGAGTAGGGTGAGAACATGTGAGAAGAACAACTCTGCAGACACCAAGGTCAGTGAAGAAGGAGGGGGAGGAAGTGCTCCAGGCACTGGAGTTGAAATTCCTCTGCAGCCCATGGTGAAGACCATGGTGAAGCAGGCTGTTCCCCCTGCAGCCCATGGAGGTCCATGGGGATGCAGAGGTCCACCCACAACCCATGGAGGAGCCTCATGTCAGAGCAGGTAGATACCTGAGAGGAGGCTATTACCCCGTGAGAGGCCCATGGAGACAGGGGCTTTGCTCCCATGCTGGAGCAGCCTGTCCTTGAAGGACTGCACCCTGTGGAAGAGTATCCCATGCTGCAGCAGTCTGGGGAGGACTGTTGCCTGTGGGATGGACTCACGTTGCAGCAGTTTGCAGAGAGCTGTTGCTCATGAGATGGACTCACATTGGAGAAGTTCGAGGAGAACTGTCTCCCATGGGAGGGACCCCATGGTGCAGCAAGGGAATGACTCCTCTCCCTGAACAGTGGGACAAGCCACGGGTGATGAACTGACCATAACCCCCATTCCCTGTCTCCTTGCTCTGCTGGGGTAGGAGGTAGAGCTGGAAGGAGGGAGGGGTGTGGGGAAGGTGTTCTTAAGGTTTTATTTTACTTCTCATTATCCTTCTCTGATTTTGTTAGCATAATAAATTCAATTCATATCTCTAAGTTGAGCCTGTTTTGCCCGTGATGGTATTTAATGAGCGATCTCTCCTGGCCCTTATCTCAACCCATGAATCCTTTGTTATATTTTCTCTCCCCTGTCCAGCTGCAGAGGGGAGTGAGAGAGCAGCCTTGGTGGGTGCCTGGTATCCGGTCAGCATCAACCCACTATAACATTCAATCTTCATGTTTGCTTTCTTCTTTCCCCCCCTCAAAACAACATTTAGGTTTAGTTAGTTTTTCACTTGGTTTGTATCAGGAGTGCTTTGTATACTGAAGTATCACTGGCGTGAATGGAAAAAGTAACCAACCTTCTTTATAAGAATTTTTGAGAAGTTTCGAGGAACACAGACAGACATGGAATAGAAAGTGTCTGCATCTTCTGTCACTGCAGTTCAAGATAGCAGTCCACATTTCTTAAGAGTGTCAAATATATTAAAAATATTAAAAATGCATAAGTAAATAATATAAAAAAGCTGAACTCCCATCTGCCTTAAAAGTGATGCCAAGAGAGCTATGGGGAACAGCCCTGATTATGCTGATGTCTCCTGTGATTTTACCAGATAGAAACAGACAACTCATACTGGTCTGTTTGAGAAGTAACTTCTTTGGCTGAGATGGCAGCTTCATGCCAGAGATGGCTGGAGCTCCCCATGATCAACTAAAGATTTGGATTTTTCCGTGCCTTGCTTGTTTTTCCAGTTGAGAAAGGAAATTTCCAGAAAAGCAGTTCTCAGTTATGATTTGTTTCTGGGGAAAGCCCAAATACTTCATCAAGAGGAATGGCATGCTGCTATCACATTCACTGAAGCATTCAGTGCACTGTGCAAAGCTACTGACAGATGTCTATTCTAGCCTTTCAATGTGGTCTCAGTAGTTTAGTTTAAGGAGGAAAACTCCCCACAGTCTCTGAGAAACACTTTAAGGTAGTGACTGAAATTGAATACAAGGACTCAAGTGTACTTTATAAAATTGATCTTTTAAAAATTCTAATTCTAAAAATTCTAATTCAAAAATTCTAATTGTAAACAGCAAGTATGCAAAGTTGCTTTCCATATTTCATAGATTCCTTCCCTAACACCCACTATTAGATACTCTTGGAGGCAAAAAAACCCAAACAGGCTAAGCAGACCTTTGGCCTGACTTAAAAGTAGCTATGTTTTGTTCTTATGCATGCCCTCCCATTTAGGCCTTTTGAACATGGGACTATTTTCTCCTCATTTAGCTTTCTAGAGTGTGCTAATTTTGGCTGGGATAGAGTTAATTTTCTTCCCAGTGGCTGGTATGGGGCTGTGTTTTGGATTTGTGCTGAACACAGGGTTGATAATATAGAGATGTTTTTGTTATTGCTGAGCAGGGCTTACAGTGCCAAGGCCTTTGCTGTTTTTCGTATTGCCACACTGGGGAGGGGGCTGGGGGTGCATGGGAAGTTAGGAGGAGACACAGCCAGGACAGGTGATCCAAACTGACCAAAGGGATATTTCAGACCATATGACATCATGCTCAGTATATAAAGTGGGCTGAAGCAGCTAAGCAGCAGATGATCTGAAGACTGCTGGTGAGATGCCTCTTTGCTCATTTCCTTGCCACTAGCATCATACACAGACAACCACATCAGTAAAAGAACACACACGTGCTAAAGCTGTTGTTCAATACAAAACCACACTTCCCAATAGTGGAATTCTAGAAGGATTTGTAACATAGAATGCTGGTTTATAGTTGTATATAAACACTAATTGTACATTTATAAGTTATAATGTAGTTAGTACAGACATCAATTGCTTTTACAGATGACAGAACCAAAGTAATTTCTCCTTAAACAGAACAATGCTTCTTTTTAAAAAAAAGGCTAGGTCTTGACTACCAAGCTTTTTCCCGTTTTTCAAACTGCTACTCATGTTCTTCCTAGATGATTTGTGAATACATACCGCATGGCTCTCAGTGCACTTTTGTATGCCAATTCAGCATCATGAGGTAGGAGACAGGTGAAAAGATACTTGGCAAATGTGTGCATTGGAACACTGTCTCGATGGATGACTTCACCTAAACCACTATATGGTCCAGCTGTGGGAAAGAAAAAGAGAATATCAGTCTTTACAGACTGTTAAAACTTAACGTCTGGACCTTTAGAACCCATTCATCACACCTTGAGTTAGAGTTGGTTTTCAGAGACAGCTTGCTGTACAAAAGGTAAAGTTACATTGATTCGTTCGTGAAATATATTACAAGTATATTAAATGCCATCTATTCTTTGAGACAACAAGACACACTGTAAATTGTATAGTACTAAGCACACTACCAATGCACATACAAATGACAGAATGGTCCCAGGGCTCTATGGGGCTCATTCAGCAAATATATGGTATGCAAAAGTAGAAGGTGATAATCCTAGCTTTGCCTCTGTGTAGTTATGCACATGAATTCCTCTGTTGGTGCATAATTGCTTTATCATAAAACCACAAAAAAAAAAAAGTGGCTATGGTAGAAAACCAGGTATCTTTAACTGAAGTTACATGACTAATCAGTACAGCAGTACAGCAGCACCTGATCCTTATTAATGTCTCACCTGACATTAGGCATTTAAATAACCCTTTGGTCTAGACTTGGTCTCCAGAAAAGACTAGGTCAGATCTTGAATCAAAGCTGCTTTTGTTAGTCTATTATAACCACACAAAAATTACATGTGTTGTGGGGAAACTATTCCCATTGTTGGGGCAATAGATTTTGCTCACAGTGCAGTACTTCATAACAGCAGTGTTAAGACTGACAACAGAAACGACAATTTAAAAAAAATACATGAAACTGCCTGCTGAGTTCTGAATATTCATAGTGCATAAGAATTCCATTTTTGCATTTTTCCTGCAACCTTAAGACTGTTATTCCTATTAATAGGAACATTGTGTCAAGCAGTTTTTTACTTCAGCGGCTAGAGGCTCAGGTGTTAAACACTGCAAGATAGAGAATAAGAATCTTACATTAAGTATTTGTTCCGATTTGGTCAAATTTAGAGATATATCCTCTGAGAGAAGGCACAACCACCCCTCCCTCCCCCCACCAGCTTCGGGAAAAATAAATTTTCCTCAAAGGAAAGTGAAAGAGATAAAAACTATTTATTTAACAAACACACAGGAAAAGGAAAATAATGCTAAATAATAAAATTCTTTGCTGTGAAGAAAAAAACCTGGGAAAGTGTTAGAGTCCTCCCTTTGGTCTCCTCAGAGCTGGGGCTTGGCCCAGGGCCAGGCCCTCTGTGCTCGGTGGGAGGTCTTCCCGATGTGTTCTGATATTGAAGCAGTCCACAGAAAAAGGGAAAAAAATCCAAAATTCCAAGGAAGGAAAAAAAGTTCAACTCTCAGTCTCTCTCTGGAGAAAAAGAAACTGAAAACGTTGGCCAAGGGCCAGGGCCTCTGTGCTCGGTGGGAGGTCTTCCCGATGTGTTCTGATATTGAAGCAGTCCACAGAAAAAGGGAAAAAAATCCAAAATTCCAAGGAAGGAAAAAAAGTTCAACTCTCAGTCTCTCTCTGGAGAAAAAGAAACTGAAAAACTGGCTGAAAGCTGGCTGGAAAAAAAAAGAGTCGCTATCTCTGTGTGACCTTGAACAAGCTGCAAACTGCTTTGAAAAAGTTTTGCTCAGTTTTTCCTTCCTCCTCTCAGGCTAAGTTTAAAAGCATAGAAAGGCACAAGAATTAATTTCTGGGCATAGGGCAGCGATATGGGATACACATCATAAAGTCACCCCAAGACAGTATTATTGGACAATTATTGCACAAATAGCAGCTGGCAGTCCTAGAAGTTACCACTTCCTCTTCTACTAGAGATTCCAACCCACCACACTTGGATGGATGAATGACTGTGTGAGCACACTTCTTCATTGCAGTCACATGTGTCGTAGTTTCCAGCAGTGGTTCAAACTAACATGACTGACCCTTCACTGAAGCAGATGAAGAGTACTCACAAAATGTATTCAACCACTTCTGCTGCATGGGATGATGAACTCCATGAAAGAGAGATGGTAACAACTTGGACCAGCACAGCTGTTTCAGCAATGTTTTTGACTGGTGCCTTAGTACAAAATGCAAAGATAAAAATCACTAGGCATGAAAAAAAATCTGAGCTCCATAGGTGGGCATTTCTGAAGGCTGGGGCTGATCACAGTGGAAACATCAATGAAGATTAAGTAGGTGACAGTGTGTCTCAGTTATTTAAAGTTGAAAGCCGTTCAAAACTAGCTGGCATTGCTTGTATGAAAGAAGCCATTTTGTGTGTTTGCCAGTTGGTGGTCCATTCAGAAACTCAGTTAGAAGACAAAGAATAAATGACAAAGCATTTATATGAAAATATATTCTGTCATTAACTTAGCAGTCAAGCAAAAAAATAGAACAGTTCTTGCAACAGTCTTATGTTCTGCTTTCCCATGCATTCAAACGGTAGCTACACACAGCATGCATTAATCTGCATTAACAGCATAGAAATCAGCCTAATGCTGGATTAAACTTTCTTTATTATATCTACAGAACTTCAACTATAAACCACAACTGATATGATTAGAATCTTAAATCACTGCACAGTTTTTCCTCCATGTGATCTGGTAGTTTCTGCCTAACCTGGAGTAAACTGAAGTTATTGCAGAAAAGCCAGATTTCTCAGCACACAGTAATGCATGACCATTGTTGCATGATGCTCACCACAGTAATTTTGTAGGTAGCTATTTTAGCAGGTTGCCTGCTATGATCACTTGTTTACTACTCTAAGAAAACAAAAAGTATATCACTGATCAAAGTTGTAAACTAGAAGTATCAGAGAATACTTGAGAGAAATCCTGCCATTTCCTCATACAGCATCCTGACCAGTAAACAGATGCAGAAAATTGATTTTATAATCCATAGGATCCCTCTATGGTGGTGAATAGCTGGATCCAGCAAGAAGCTGTTCTTGTCCAAAGGCCATAAAGCAGATACTCTCTTTATGGTGCAGCTTCTCTACAGTTTCAAATTGCACCACCAGTAGCTACCAAAGTCTTTAAGGATCCAGGCAATAATAGTGACTCAAAGCTGAGAACCTTAAACAACATACTGCATCATCTCTTCCATTAAAGAAATAGTTTTAAAAGACAAATGTCTTACAGAAAGAAAGCAAAACCTGACTGCTGTGTAACAATCTTCACAATTTACCTAGAGCAGTATCAAACTCCCCACCATCCCTTGAGAAAGTGCTCAAAACTTGGACCATGCCTTTAGATAACTAGTTCCTTTAAAGTTTTTCCTCCAGTTAAAAACCCCCAAAAACTAGAATATCAATCTTAGAACCCACAAGACTACTCTTTGAAAATAAGGCTTAAGTGTTATATGTCAAGCCTTTTTAAAAGCTAAGGCAAAACCATGCACTTTTTGGTACAGATTTTATTGCAATACACAACTGCAATTCCCAAACACAAGTTATTTGTTTTAATCAAAATTTAGTCACAAGACCAGGCCGTAAGCCTTAATATTTGTCCATATATTTAAATTTTCAAGTATGATACAAACTTCAGAGGCAGCTCATATTCCTAATTGCGACAAAGAAAATGTTATATTTCTGTCCCAGCAAATTTAAGTGAATTTTCTGAGCTCTTCACTGGGGAATAGAGGTAAAAATCTTCAAACATTTACAAAGCTGCCAGTCCTTTTTCAGGATACAAATGACATTTAGAAATTTACTACCCAAGAACTGTTGATGATAACTGATGTCTATATTATTCAATTGTGAGCCTGGGTTATATAATTAGGATACTGGACAAATCTAAAGAAGAAAATGCAATAAAATTTAAAAATAAAGGCTTATAGGTTAGTAGATACCTTATCTCTACAGTCATGTGATATCTGAAGTATGTTTGATTTTCATAAGAGATTGGATAAAATTTTGCTGGAGTTCTACATCAAAAAACATCTTAAGTATATAAGGCAGTTTATACTGTAATACCAATTCCGTGGGCTTGTGTAAGTGAAGACAGTTTTAAAAAGCAGTTAGCATCTACACTGAGATACCTTCTAATAGGAAGACTGCTTGTTTTCGAAAAATCTTCACCAGAGTATCATCCAATTCAATTTCCTGTAGCTTAGAAATGAGCTGCTCCTCATTTCGACAAACCTTCTCTTGTGCATACAAGCCATCTGGCATTATTCGTTGCTGTCCCAGCCCTATCAATGCTACTTCCACAGCCAGCGTTAAATAAGATTCCCCTTCTTCTAAAAACTTGTGTGCAGGCAGGTGCTGGTACTCCAGAGATTTGCATTGCCCCATGTTCTCTGTAAAGGGCGACACAAAGAACAACACATCAGGAAATCATTAAAATCCATAATCTGCCTATAATGCCACATTTTCAAATGCTTCCTCTGTCAGTATTCATTTTTAAAAAATATTTAAATTATGAGTGCAATCTCAATATCCAATTATCCAATATAAACTACCTGATCCAATTCCACATCACAGAAATACACAAAACAATTAGGTTTTAAAAAATCCACTCTAGTAAAAATAAAAGTTTTCATTTTAAACTGCATGATTTGGAGAAAGGCAGTTTCTCCAGCTTTGTGTTAATAAGGCCAACATTGGATGATCTATTTCAATTTTTTTCCCCACCCATTTCTGTATCTCCTTAAAGCTTTAATGCTGTATAAGTGGAAAGGGAAGGTGCTTATACACCTGCATAGATTTCGGTTGAAGCTATTAGGATTATGCAAATACAGTAGGCCTGGGAACTCCGCAATTTTAAAGCATTCTGTTTGCTAAAGCTCTCTTCACGCTTTTTTATTTGTTAGTTGCATTTATGATAAGCACGCATAATGTTTCTGACTTTTATTAACACTAGAAATGCTACTTTCAGTAAAGATTACTTGTAAATTCCACACAGACCAAGCCATAAATTGCTTTAAAGAGTACTACTGATTTATTTGGCACTTCACCAATACACCATATGACAAAATGCTATATCAACCTCTAACAGTTTATGGTCTAGTTTGGGAACAAAAAGTTGCAATGTACAGATGTAAGGAGATGGACAGCTGCAGCAAATGAGATGGCAAAATGCATTTAGTAGATTGTATATATGCGTGTTGGGGGAATTTATGTTTCAACACACTACCTTTATTTCATGGGGTTGTTTTGGGGTTTTTTTCTAATTGCAAAGAATCTGATTTCTTTTAATTAAAGCTCTTCCAGAACTGGTGGATATGGGATTAGAAGTTTATTAAAGAAAATCTAATTGAATAAAATTAGTTTTGAGGAAAAACCCCAAGGAGATTTGGGATGTACATATCTATAGGTAGAGGAATGAATCAAGTTTCTGACCACACAGAAGGTGATAAGAAACTACCACAGAGATGGAAAGAGACTGAGAATAAGGAATAAATCAGTTAAGCTCCTGAGAAGCAAATACTGAAGTTAGAATGGGCATATCCATCCTGTCCGAAATCATGTATCAATACTACAATGCTATTTTCCAATTCATAACCTTTATAAACCATGTACTTTATAGACCATGTATGTTATAAATTTTAAGTGTTTTGTCATCACTTTGAAGTATTATGTACACTTGTAGCTAGGAAGTCAAATAATATCCTGGACCAGGTAGGAGGATCGGAGGTGGTGATCCTTCCCCTCTTCTCAGCACTGGTGAGCCCACACTTGGAGTGCCATGTTCAGTACTGGGCTCCCCATGGACCTACTGGAGCAGATTCAGTGAGGGGCCACAAAGATGATTAAAGGACTGGAGCATCTCCCATATGAGATACTGAGACAGCTGTGATTGTTTAGCCGGGAAAAGAAAAGGCTCAGGGGGATCTTACCAAAATATATAAATATCTAATGGGAGAATGTAAAGGAAACAGAGCCAGACTCTTCTCAGTGGTATCCTGTGACAGGACAAGAGGCAATGGGCACAAACTGAAATACAGGAAATTCCATCTGAGTATAAGAAAACACTTTTTTACTGTGAGGATGGTCAAACACTGTAAGAGGTTGCCCAGAAAGGTTGTATGGTGTTCATTCTTGGGACTATTCAAAACTCAACTGGACACAGTCCTGGGCAACTTGCTCTAGGTGACCCTGTTCTGATCAGAGTAGGTGGACTAGATGATCTCCAGAGAAGCCTTCCAACCTCAACAATTCTCTGATTTCCTGTGATTTCTCCAAAAGAGGATAGAGCAATGTATGTAAAGAGGGTTGCTGCTATAAACTCTTAATCAGTTTTATTTCAAGTGTAAAATACTGAATTGCCTTCAAGAATGAGTAACTGGTAATTTTTGAAGGCTTCATATAACAGTTTTACTTTAAACATTTTCTCTCCCTTGTGTTTTCTTAGGGAATGCAAATGTGAGTTCTTATACTGTAAAGACACTGGCTTTGAAGTTAATCAGGAAAGGTAAGATAGAAAAATGTCTCTGGTTACTGAAGACTTAGAGAAGATTGCTCCCTTTGCATGGCCTTACCCGTGAAGTCTGAGAATCCATGGAAGCTCTCATCATCCACCCTGCAGGCTTCAATCAGGCTACTGAAGAGGGTGCCAATTGGATCCAAAGGATGTCCTACCCAACCTTCAAGATTTGTTATTGAGGTTACTCCTATTTGGAGAAGTTCTGTGACAGAAAAGATGAAGGGAGGAGGGAGGGAATTTTAATATAGAAGTAAAACTGAATAAAATGCTCTTCTGCTTAGAAGGAAAAAATAGTGTGAATTCATTGCCCTTTGTAAATATGTTAAAAGAGGAAAAAAAGAAAATGGACAAAGGCCAAACATTTTGAGCACTAACAAAGTACATTATGGGTCAAAAATTTCAATTGCAGTATCTTTTGAAATCTCTAACTTGATACCTGTAACTTCTGAAATGTCTGCTGAAAAATTATTACAAAGACTTTTTTTGGTAAAATATTCACCACTGTTTCCTCACTCAAAAAATGCAGTACCATTTTCACATTTTAAGTGAAGCTGATGGCACTGAAATAAAATATTCTGAAATGTTCAGTTTTAATAAATAAAATATGAACTTATTGCATCTAAATATTTATTGAAGCAATAAACTCACAATGACAGTTCCTAATAAAAAAAAAGAAGAAAAAAAGTATAATGTGTTTAAATGAGGTATAAAAGAAAAAAATTGTCCTTTAAGTGCATTTTTTGTCATTCTAAAGTTTCAGTCAACAAATACCTTCATGGATACTTTGTTTGTAGCCCTCATCAATCAATCAATCAATCAATCAGTTACAACATGAAAAAATTGTTTAGCACAATGAATTGAAGGAAGTGTTGCTGCGGTAAAAGATGCTAGAGGTGACTCAAATCCCTTTTTTAACTAAGAATCTTACGGCAGTAGTTCCCCTTCAACTCCCCAGCTTTTTCTCCTAGATGCATACACAACTAAACTATGAGAGATAAGGTGCATTATGGGTGACCATTTAAAAATTGTATACAAGCCATTACAGATGCTCTGTTTCTCTGCTTATTACACACTAACTTGTACCTTTCTCTGCTCTGTCTTGTTCACAAAGTGCCATCTTTCTGAGTAATCATAAGTATTATCACAAAGCTTTAAAAGCTTGCTTCTTGCCTTTAAATGTGTGGAGCTACAAAATGAAACAGCCACACTGTTGAACTCAGTGTTCAGGACAGTGGCTTTTTTTAAAGAATCAACTGATATGTAATATGAAAAACAAAGTAGTAAATATTTGTCTTACTAACAAATAGCATGTGCTAAAAACAACAGTCAGAAGAACATAATATTACCAAAAAGGATTAATATCAATGACCTTACTGACTCACTTATATTCCATTTCATCTATTATGTCTACTTATGAGCTTCACTTGTGTCATGCCAAACAAAGGCTTCAGTCCTCCATTCATATAGAGATTTAACTTTAAATCATGCAACTAGTTCCACGAATGTCAGATCAGTCACATGAATGAAAGCTAAGTAGAAGCATGTGGTGGTTGCTGAACTGAAACTGTAGCTGCAGAATTATTCTGCTTATAGAGAAGACCAGCATATTTTTCACTATTAAAACAAACTTTTTTAAGCTTCAAACATAAGAGTGAAAAAACCCCAAACAAAGCAGTGAGTAACAACACAGAAATTACAAACTTCATGTTAAGGAAAGATATATTACATAATAAAAAGACTAGGAAAAATTCTCCTAAGTAATAATGCAAAGTGCTTTTAAGTTTTGTTGAAATCTAGGATCCACAATAGTGCTCAAAATTTCTTCCTTGGGTATTGTGAAATGAAGGCACATAGGAACTGACAAATAATTTTTTTTTCCAGTCAGATATCTACCTTGTCTTCAATTTCTAAATTAACATTTCTGTGAAAACACCTGCACATACAGTTAAAAAATTTACACATTTGACTTCACACTGGTATTTTTGCCTACAATGCATGAGGATACACATAGTTAAAAGTAGCAACAAAAATCTAAAATAAAATTTGAATTAAAGGTGTTCTTGTAGTAGCTGAGAATGTTATTCAAAATTTTCCACATGCATTCTTTAACCACAAAGTTACCCCTTTCTTCTCCCACTACCTCTCCAAACCTATGACAAAGTTCAGTGAAGGATTATTTTTGGAAGAATGTTCCTTCCAAAAATAGGGGTAGTGTTTAGAGGAACACCACAGAACATTTTATAAAGCCAGTGTTTCAAAAATTTGATTTCCAGTGATGTGAATCCTCTAAAGTTTAAGCATCATCAGAGACTTTTGGAAGAAACTGCCAAATTTGATAAATTTCTGTAGTGCAGACTTTACCTTGTCAACTTTAGGCTTCCACCTCAGAAATATATAGGCCTGCTAAATTACATGTCAGAGGAAAAAAATTATTTTAAATACCTGACATTTCAAATGCAAATCTCTGTTTAAAAGCCTATAAATTACACAGGATGAATATTTACACTGTGTAACCAAAACCTCTGATTGGAATAAAGGCCACATCATGTTAGATGTATTGCAGAAGGCAGGACAGGGCCCTTGCCCTGCAGAGCTCACAACCCAGCTTAAAAAAAACCTCCAACATCCAGAATATGACATTTCCACTATGATTGTTTGGACTGAAGAGTTAGTCACCTCTTTTGCTTTAGTTTCAAAAGCAGTTTTCTCATGCAAAGTTCCAGTCTGGTGTTATTGTCACCTTGTCATGTCCTTTGCCCTTCTCTCTTCCCCGCATTTACCTTTCTTCTGAGCCTGGAACATTTCCAGCTGTTTCTGCTGCTGCCTTCTTAGTGTGTTAACAATAGCTATTGCTAGCCTCAGTGCTTCTTGTGGGTATCCATGAGATCGTAACGCATCCACCCTCGCACAGGCTGTAGGAACATGTTCTAAAATGGAGACAATAATTGAGGAATAGCAATGCTTCCATGTCTGCAATAGCCTGTTTTTCTAGATTACTCAAAAGGACTTTTTTGTTTCCTTTGATTTGTTTTTAAAACTTTTCAAGAGAGAGTTAAAGGACTATTTCTGAGCCAACATTTCAAGGGAGCCTCTGTTCTTTTTGCCAGGCTTTTCATTCAGCTCCCTCCCTCCCCCCCAAAAAGAAAAAAAATAATGCCATAGAAAATGAACAAAGCAGCAAGTCATGGAAACATCTTTACGGTTTAGCCACTTACCATGCCAGAGGGGCCACCCTCGAGAGTCAAAGAGTGAGTTTTCAGTGTGTTCATGGTAACAGTAGTTGGTGTATAGGTCACTGCTGATAATGTGCTGTAAGTGGCTGTCCTGCCAGTGCAGTTCGCATGCTTCTATGGCTCGAGTGAACACTGTCCGATGTGGCCTGTTTGATGAATCTGTCATTTTCAGAAATTCGGAAAGCTGCATCAGCTTTTATTCATTCATATGTGAATCAGTCATCCACACTATTCTTTTCTTCTGCCTATTCACCAACCTCTAACTGATGGCAGTCTACCTTGACCCACTCTGCAAGGAGCAGACCACAGATGACATTTCACATCCTGTTACCCAACAGCTCAGGCAAAGTGTGTGCCATTCACTTTGCATTCAGAAAGATCTACAAAGCATCATGGCTAATGCTAAATAGGACATTGCAAAGGGAACAGCTAGATATGAAGGACATTAAACATCACATACAGAATTCCCCTAAAAACAGACTAGAAAGTATATGGCACACAGCTACTCAAGCATCCCCAGCTTCTCTCCTTCTCAGACCCAGAGCCGCTAGGATGAGTGACAGATAAACATCACATAAAATATTTTTAGTTGTTCTCTTTGAGAAGTGACATTAACTTTGAGCACTTGTATAAATTTTTGCCATAAACATATACAAATACTGCAAAGAAAGCAAGGTACTGAGGCCATGGGACTGACAATCCTTTACTGCACATCTTCCTATGGCGAAAGTGCTCTGTCAGCATGGCACTGTGTCTATGAATGTCAAAATGTCATGTCAGAATTGCTACTAGCATGCCCAGGTTGGTCTGAACATCACGAGATCCAGAAAGCCAAACACCTCTGTAGGAAGTTACATGTTGCATGAACTTCTGTGCCCAGCTAGCTGCAAGATTTAAACATGAACCAAGTCTATTTCCTTCAGAGGTAAACTTCCAAGAGAAACAAGGAAAAACCCATCTAAGTCTAACTCTACCACCTTTCACAAGCATTTCATTTTAACTTCTATTAAATATGTATCAAAATATTGAGAAGTTTGATGATTATGAGGGGGTTTTTTCCCAGGTAAATAACCTGCATTTTCCTCAGTTTTTAGCAAAGTAGCAATCTTTGCTTGAAGATGACTAGAGAAGGCTTCTGTCAGGTTTGATAATCACATTTTAGATTAGAAAGCATGATATCGAGTAAGAAGAGACACCTCCTCCAAGAAGGCAGTGTTGCCTCTGCACCCCCCCACACCTGTCAATGAAGACTGTGCAACACAGAGTACATCCCACAAATAGCTGCTTTAGTTTCTCACATAGTTTAATGGAGTCACAACAGATCTCCCTTTAAGTATCAAAGGCTTTGTAACTGCAAAAAATAAAACCCCCAACACCAGAAGGGATATAAGATTATAGTCAAGCAACGAAACAACAGGCTTTTACATGACACTTCAGGGACATTCAATTTTTATGCAACAAGTATTTAGAAAGACCAAGTGAAAAGTTAGAAGACCTAACTTTCTTTAAAAACATTGCAGCCCCAGCACAAAAGTAAATCCTATTTATCCTTTCTGTGAGGACAGTATTAGTGAAAATAAATCTGGCTGGTCAATCCTCAACAAGAAAGTTACTTGTCCCAGGAAAGACTGCTGTATTCTGCTGCAAGGCTCAATTATATAAGATAGAGGCTATATTATGTGTTGCAGTCAGTGCATATATTTAGGCTCACCTTGGTTAGCATTTGCGCCCTGAGGCAAAGCATTGGTTAAATTGGGCAGCTCGTTTCCATGGTTTCCATCTTCCCAGGGACAAACATCCACACCATTCCATTTTTTCAGCTGTTTAAGCCAACTGACCTTCTGCTCCAACTTGCAGTGGGGATTTAAGACTATACACATCCATAGAGCACCTGATTTTAAAGAAAATTGCTAAATTAGGTTTTTTAATAAAAATGCAGCAGCCAATGGCTATTTGCAAACTTTTATTCTGTAACACTTTTCCTCCCCTCTAAGGCTACACTGCTTGTTTCCCAACTATGCCTGACACCAGGCAGACTGAATTCCTGATGCAGAATCTTGGAGCTGGTGTGGCCCATCCAAAGCAGTTTAAAGACTGTATCAAGCCAATCTTCTCAATTAAAAGGCATTAAACAGGTCTTTTTTGTTAGGAAATCCATAGTTCATAATGTATGGCCCATCAGACAAAAGTAAACAAAAATTCACATAAAGTTACAGTAGGAAATTAACCAAGTTATTCTTCTAATTTTTGTACGAAAACTATGTATCTTCCAGCTTCACATTACAGGAACCAAATAAGTGCATTAGTAAGACATGAATTTTCTAAACATATACTTCCACACCTGAAACCCAGCAGAAGTAGAGATCCAGTAGATTTGTGCAGTCTAGATATTTTTGCTGCTTCTACTTCAGCTATTTGGTTACACTAGAAAATGTCATACATTTTTTGTTTACAGAGCTCAAAGGGAAAGCTAATTTGCACTGACATTTCACATGTACCATCACTTTAGAACCTGCTTCCTGATACTATAGAGCAGGGCAGGCATAAATAGATCAGGGTCTTTAGCAACAATTTTCAAATGGAAAGATTTTTCCCTAAATCAGCTGTTTCTTCATCAGGGTGAACTTTGACACAAGCATGAAGACATCTGAAAGTACTGTTCATTTGCTCATTAAGAACATGCCTGGTACACTACAAGAGATTTCACAGAATCACAGAATATTCTGAATTGGAAGGGACTCACTAGGATCATCAAAGTTCAACTCGTGGCCCTGCACAGGATGGCCTCAAGAATAAAATTAAAAGAATACGTTTAAATTATGTAATCTTCAGGACAGGCTGAAAAAAGAAGAATAAAAATGCAGCCGATTCTTCCAAGAAACTAGAATTCTCACATTTAAGCATTCTTTTGCCAACTAAGAATGTAAAATGGATACCCAAACCACAGGTCATCACATTACATTCATTCCTAAATTAACTCAGTATGTTGTTATGCCACAGCACAGGAGCCAGTGGAAAAACAGAGCTTCATCCTTAAGGGTTCAAGTCCGCTTACTATTCAGACTGACATGGAATGAGGAAGCAATATCAAAGAAATTTTGAAACCACAACAAAATATGATACAGTATAGTGCAGAACACCAGAGAGCCACTACTCTAATGCACATTATTACTACACAATAGTTACATACAGTAGAACATGCAGCTTGTTGGTTTTTTGTTTGCATTTTTTGGGAGATTTTGTCTTTGTGTTTTTTTGGTTCAGTTTTGGGTTTTGGTTTTTTTAAGTGCCATGGGAGTGAAAAAAGCAAATACTGTTTTAAAAAACTTCTTTTAAAATCAAATCATATGATTTAGACACACTGTTCAACACACTTCACTCCCCAGAGTCAAATTATAGAATAGAATCATAGAATGGTTTGGGGTGCAAGGGACCTTTAAAGGTCATCTAGTCCAACCCCCTTGCAATGAGCAGGGACACCTTCAAACTAGATCAGGTTTTTCAGAGCCCCGTCCAACCTTACCTTGAATATTTCCAGGGATGGGGCATCCACCACCTCTCTGGGCAACCTATGTGTCATAGGTTAGCAAGCCTAGTCCCGGAAGGGACGTCCTTGCTAAGGGGTGCTTACAGTTTCCTCTGGGAACTGATAGAACCTATCAGCTGGCCAGTTTGAATATGGACAATTCTCTAAGCCACTTAAAGTTGTGATCACCTCTGTTATCCACATTTAAGAATAGGCAAACTCCCCCTCCAAGCTCTCTCTCGTTTCCGGCGCTGGGACAGGTGG
>NW_008236952.1:143851-153996 GCF_000691975.1 Corvus brachyrhynchos | reverse complement strand
TTTGCATTTCTCCTAATTCTTATCTCACAGCAGATAAACAGTAATGAGTATTTTGGACCAAACCACTACACTATGCCAGTGTTTTACCACCCTCACTGTAAAAAACTTCTTCCTTATATCTACCCTCTTTCAGTTTAAAAGCATTATCACTTGTCCTATTGTTACAGGCCCTACTAAAAAGTTTGTCCCCATCTTTCTTGTAAGACCCCTTTAAGTACTGAAAGGCTGCTACAAGGTCTCCTTGAAGCCCTCTCTTCTCCAGGCTGAACAGCCCCAACTCTCTCAGTCTGTCTTCATAGGAGACATTCTTCAGCCCTTTGATCATCTTTGTGACTCTCCTCTAGACCCACTCTAACAGGTCGATGTCCTTCCTGTGTTGGGGACTGTGGCAGGACCTTTCACCCCTGATACAGCAAAAACTTATCTCCCTGTAACATATGGGTAGGTTAGGCCGGAATGGTTTGTCATGTGATGAGTTATCTCAACTGAAAACCTCCTTAGCCAGCAATGCACATCCTGGCTTGAATGGTGAGAATGGAAAACCTAAAATTAGTGACTGCAGAGCACAAGCATTTTTACAACTAAAAAAGACCACTATGATTTCATGAAAATCAGAAATCTCTTATACACTCTCTGAGTGCATAGAGAGTTCTCGATGTTAAGATGTTGGCATTGAGTTACTTCCCTGGGATTGAGAGAAATTGGGAGATTCTCTGCACACCGCTATCATTCATTGGTAAGTGACATTGACTCCTAATCTATACAATTTCTTCGCTAGCTGTAACATAGGTACCTTTATTATAGTGCGCTGTATTTTTATCTACTAGTAGTTCTTTGTGTTATCCTGTGTAGTAAGTAATCTGTTTAAGTCTTATGTCTGTTTCCTTAGCCTATTCAAATAAATAATTCATGTTGTAATAGGCTTGATTGGTCATTATTAAGAACTTGCGAGCAAGAGTGGGTTTTGGGGTGCTGGTCACCTCAATAAAGCTACTGCCTACTGCCAGAAACCTGGAAAGGCAGGGATTTGTCTAAATTCTTCCCTCTCCATTTGTAACAGGGACCCCAGAGTTGGAGGAAGCACTGCAAGTGGGGTCTCACCAGAGCAGAGTAGAGGGGGAGAATCACCTCCCTTGCCCTGCTGTCCACACTGGTTTGGATGCAGCCCAGGATATGATTAGCTTTCTGGGCTGCAAGTGCACATTGCTGGCTCATGTCCAGCCTCTCATCCACCAGCACCCCAAAATCCTTCTCTGCAGGGCTGCTCTCAATCCTTTCATTCCTCAGCCTATATTGATACCAGGGGTTGCCCTGACCCAGGTGCAGAACCTCACACTTGGCCTTGTTGAACCTCATGAGGTTCTCGTGGGCCCACTTCTTGAGCTTGTCCAAGTCATTCTGGATGGCATTACAACTGGTTCTTCTTATTAAGCATCAATGCATTCAGTATTGCCCTAGACAAAGGACTATATTTCTTGCAACATAAAAAACAAAACAGAAGATGAGACATATTGGAAATCCTTGCAGAATAGTTATCTTGGTCTTATTTATTTTATAAATGAATTATTACTTTAGGGCACTGAAGAGTCACTGTACCTCTCAGCATCTTAAAAAAAAAAAGCCAATTTAATACTTTGTAACCAGATTCCCAGTGATTTGAGACTGAAGCAAAAGCAAAGTGAAATATCTTAACCACATGCAGCAAGTATTTCAATCATCCAGCAAGGTGGAGTGTACACTACTGATTACAGTGTGCCCCTACAAAATGACTGGCCTTTTTCTGCATCTCAGAAACACCACTAGAAACAAAGGAATTCACTTGCCTTCTTCAGAGGCTTCACTATGCATGTGGTACATCTAAGAGGCAGAAAAGGGAAGAGATACTCCAAAGTACCAAAATCCTTTAAAAACTTCTTTGGTTTAAAGAGGAAGCCTCAGAAATCCATGCTATTTTTATGCAAATGAACACAAGGACAAGGGTATTTCTATTAACCACACACAAACCACTTAAGGAAGGAGCCTGGAGGATATTCTTCCTATTTCACTCTGATGCTGATCTATAGAAGCCGTCACCACCAGCCTGAAAGCTTACAATGTCATCAAAGGATTCTCTATTTTCTGCCTAATGGCCCCTATATGGGGAAACTACTGACCACACTTACCCCATACTACAGATAAGGCTTATGGAAAAATGAACAGCAGCTAGTTGTAATTAATTTGTGGGGAACTGTCTTAGGGTGATTTTATGATAGTACTGTATTCCCCTATCATCTGCTTATTGCCCAGAAATGGGTCCCGTGGCTTTAAGCTAGGTCCCAGGGAAAGGGAGGGGAAGCCGAGCAAATTCTTCAGCACGGTTTGTGTTCAAAGACGCACACACTCCCCTGCATTCTCACTGCTGTAGAGCCGAGGGAGCACCTTCCTGCTTTTAGCTAGCCTGTTAGCTGAGGCAAGAAATTTTCCCAGGACTGCATACCGAAATCCTCCAGAACTACTTCTTCTTTTGGAACTGTTCGGCTTAGCTGTGATCCGAGTCCCAGATCATCGGACCCCGTGGACTGGCAGGGAGGCTGCGGGGACACCACATCCCAGCCTTGGGCCTCAGGAGGGGCCAAGCCAGCTACAGACAGCACTCTAAAACCAGCAGCTTTCTCAGCATCGAGGAAGTTTATTATCTAACATTACTCATTTTTTTACTTTGTCCTGCCGGCACTCTGCTCGTTAAATAAATAATTTTTTTCACTTTCATCCAAGAAATTCCTTTCATATTGGTGGGGGAGGGAGTGCTGAAACCTGTCTTCTGGGGAGGAGACATTCCTTCCAGAGCCTTTCCCCCTAAACTTATCTCAAACCGAGACAGGAACATATCTAAATCCCTTTCTTGTGACCTCAGCCTGGAAACTGCTGTTGGCAACAGCCTATACTCAAAAGAAGTTTGCCAAAATACATTCCTGGCATTCTCAAGTAAGTTTACCTGTTTAACTAGATTTAATGATGTCACCCGCAGTATGAACAAATGCCTCATTAAATGGAAAAAAAAAAAAAAGAAAAAAAATCAAAACAGACAATGTGTTTGTTTTTACATATTCTGGTTTTATAACACAGCTCACATTTTTGTTTCTCTTTCCCCAGGCACCAAATATCTTTTTATACCAGATCTCAGAAGGCTGACACATCCCCTTCTCTCCCACCCCCCAAACTAAACCAAAAGAAAGGTTCTGATTTGGATCCATTGACTGTGACCCATGTCTTTCCAATGTGAAGCTCCTCACAGCACAGTGGCAAAATATCACAAAACAATATACAAAATTTCCCCCCCCAGAAGATAACTGGAGGACAAGTCATGCTGTGATTGCAATTTGATATTAATTTCACAAGGGAATGAATATTAGAACTGTCATAATGGAGTGAGGAATTGCCTATTTTGGTTCAAAAAACACTAATCCTTTTGACCTGGAAAAAGCCAGCTTTGCCAAAACAGGCCTTTCGTTCAAATAGCCCTCTTTGAAAATTCATGATTGTCATTCATCTTTAGTGGACCTCACACCACAAAGAAATAGGTTACATTACTGCTTTACACAATGAATGCATGCCTTGTAGAGGGAACATCAGTACTTTTGTATTTCTCAGTAGACATCCATACCTCTGAATTCATGAGGGAGAAAGGAACAGAATGCCTTTACACTGGTCAGGATTTAAACATGCAAATTGAAAAACATTAAGAAGAATTTAGTCACTGTAAAAATAGGTGTAATAATTACACATCTTGTGTATGCATGTATTCATGAAGTCAAAGAAAGTGCAAAGAATGTATACAGACTCTCCAAAGAGATTAAGCATTGCTCACTTTTCATATTTTACTCTTATCCCAGTAAATGGGAGGGTGGTGGTGGAAACAAATTTTAGTGGGGGTTAGGATACTGAGCATGATTGAAGATCCAGTGTACAACTCTGTTAGACTGATTGCAGTCTTCTCAAGAAATATGCTTTTCCTAGAAATATAATACTATCTTGTCAGGGCTACTGTAATAGCCCTGGTTTGGGTCAGCATTTCCTCATTTACAATATTTGTATAATCAGTGGCTGAAACTTGGCCTTGGCCTTAGAATTTTACTATATACTTAAGACCAATCTATTTATTTGCAAAATTAATACATGCAAGAAACTGATGCATGTTTGACATGTCTTTGCTCTTCCCATTAATCATAGAATGGTTTGCATGTTAATGCATGTCTCTTAAAAAAACTAAAAACCCAAAAGCTAACAGGTTGGTAACATTTGATTATTTCAAAGAAAGTAGATCCAGGTAAACAAGATCATTCCCTTTGTGCAACAGACAAATTGGCTTCAGCACTTGCCACTGTGCCCCATTTGAGCCTAATCAATTCTATTACAAAAGTATAATTTTCCAGCACTGGAAGTGCCAGAAGAGAAACAATAATAGAAGACAGAAACTGTGATTCCTGTAAAAAAGAAGTGTCAGTAAAGGATTTTAAAGTGGGAGCCTCTTAAAGTGCAACAGCCACTTGGAAACCTCAAAGAAGTAGTGTATGATATTTACTGCTTCTTGAAAAGAAGGAAAAATGCCTTCAGAATGACTGGCAAATCCACCTCCCTCCTCGAGGAACAGAGAGATCTTCAACAGAACAAAGCATACTGAGAAGTCCCACTGAAGAATGCTCCAAATGAACAGTTGATTTTATGGAGTACTGAAGATAGGCCAAGCACTTAAGTGCTGGTCTCAACAAGAATCACAGAATCATTTCGGTTGGAAAAGACCTCCAAGATCAAGTTCAACTTTTGACCAATCTCTACCATATCAACTAGACCATAGCACTAAGTGCCACATCCAGTTGTTTCTTAAACACCTCCAGGAATGGTGACTCCACAACCTCCCTGGGCAGCCCATTCCAATGCTTGATACCCTTTCAGTGAAGAAATTCTTTCTGATGTCCAACCTGAACCTCCCCTGGCAACAGCCATTCCCTGTTGTCCTGTTGCTATGGCTGCCTGGGAGAAAAGGCCTACTCCCACCTGGCTACAACCTCTATTCAAGTAGTTTTAAAGAGTGAGACAATCTGCACTGAGCCTCCTTTTCTACAGGATAAACACCCTCAGCTGCTCCTCAAAAGACACTCCCTAGACCCTTCACCAGCTTAATTGCCCCCTGAGGACATGCTTCAGCACCTCAATGTCTGTCTTGTAGTGAGGGACTGAGAACTGGACACAGTACTTGAGATGTGGCCTCACTAATGCAGAGGGGACAATCACTTCCCTGGTCCTGCTGGCCACACTATTTCTGATACAGACCAGGGTGCTATTGGCCTTCTTGGCCACCTGGGCACATGCTGGCTCATGTTCAGCCAGATGTCAACCAGCACCTCCAGGTCCTTTTCCAACTGGCTGCTTTCCAGCCACTCTGCCTCCAGCCTGTAGCACTGCATGGCGTTGTTGTGACCCAAGTGCAGGACTTGGCATTTGGCCTGTTTGAACCTCATACTGTTGTTCTCAACCCATCCATCCAGCCTGTCCAGATCCCTCTGAAGACCCTTCCTACCCTCCAGCAGATCAATGCTCCCACCCAACTTAGTGTTGTTTGCGAACTTACTGAGGGTGCACTTGACCCCCTCGTCCAGATCATCGATAAAGCTATTTAAACAGGACTGGCTCCAATATTGAGCCCTGGGGAACCCCACTAGTGACCAGCCACCAACTGAATGTGGCACCATTTACCACCACTCTCTGGGCCCGGCCATCCAGCCAGTTCTTAACCGAGCAAAAAGTGCACCTGTCCAAGCCATGGGCTGCCAGCTTGTCAAGAAGAATGCCGTAGGAGACAGTATAAAGGGCTTTACTGAAGTCCAGGTAGACACATCCATAGCCTTCTCCTCATCCACTAGGCAGGTCACCTGGTCAGAAAAGGAGATCAGGTTGGTCAAACAGGACCCGCCTTTCCTTAAACCCATGCTGGCTGGGCCTGATGCCCTGGTTGTCCTGTATGTGCTGTATGATTACACTCAAGGTGATCTGTTCCATAACCTCCCTTGGTACCAAGGTCAGGCTGAAAGGCCCTGGATCCTCCTTCTGACCCTTCTTGTAGATGGGCATCACATTGGCCAACCTCCAGTCACCTTGGGCCTCCATGGTTAGCCAGGACTGATGATAAATGATGGAGAGCAGCTTAGCAAGCTCTTCCGCCAGCTCCCTCAGCACCCTCAGATGAATCCTATCTGGCCCTATAGACTTGTGAGTGTCTAAGTGTCTCAGCAGATCACTAACTACCTCCCCCTGGATTGCAGAGGGTCTATTCTGCTCCCCATCTCTGTCTACCAGATAAGAGGTCTGGCTGCCCTGAGGATAACCAGTCTTACTGTTAAAGACTGAGGCAAAGGAGTCATTAAGTATCCCAGCCTTTTCCTCATCCTTGGTAACAATGTTCCCCCTCTCGACCAATAAGGGATGGAGATTTTCCTTGGCCCTCCTCTTGTTGCTGGCATATTTATAAAAACACTTTTTACGATCTTTCATAGCAGTGGCCAGATTGAGTTCTAGTTGAGCTTTCGCCTTTCTAATTTTCTCTCTACATGATCTAGCAACATCCTTAAACATTTCCCGAGTTGCCTTCCCCTCCTTCCAAGGGTCATAAACCCTCTTTTTTCCCTGAGTTCCTGAAAAAGCTCCCTGTTCAGACAAGCTCGTCTTTAGGCACATAGGGACAACCTGCTCCTGCACCTTCAAGATTCCCTTCTTAAAGAATGTTCAGCCTTCCTGGGCCTCTGTTATTAACTCTTTCCCAGGGTACTCTCTGAACCAGTGTCCTGAACATGCCAAAGTCTGCCCTCCGTAAATCCAAGGTCGAGGTTTTGTTGATCCCCTTCCTTACTTCACCAATAATCAAAATCATTTCATGGTCGCTGTGCCCAAGACAGCCTCCGACCACCACATCTCCCACCAGTCCTTCTCTGTTTGCAAACAGCAGGTCTAGCAGGGTCCCACTCCAGTAGGCTCACTCACTAGCTGTGTCAGGAAGTTCTCTTCCACACACTCCAGGAACCTCCTAGACTGCCTCTTCTCCACTGTGTTGAGTTTCCAGCAGATATCTGGCAGGTTAAAATCTCCCACAAGAACAAGGGCTGACAATCGTGAAACATCAATCAGTTGCTTCTAGAATAGTCCATCCACCTCTTCATCCTGGTTGGGTGGTCTATAACAGACTCCCACCAGGATCTCTGCCTTGTTGGCCTTGCCCATGATTCTTACCCATGGGCACAAGAGCTTACCATCACTATCCTTGAGCTCTATACAGTTAAAACACTCCTAAATGTACAGAACTACCCCACCTCCTTCCTCTCCTGTCCATTCTGGAGAGCTTGGAGCCATCCATTGCAGTATTAAGGAAACTTCCCTGTCCGACCATCCAGGAGCCACTCTGGTACTCACCCTCACACCACCTGAGCTGGAACTGAAGCCCCTTCACAGCTACACCCCCCACACTCACACAGTCAGACCAGGTTTCCTTACTGGCTCGACCCCAGGTTTCCCATAGCAGGCTCTCAGACATCCAGATCCTTCTAATAGTTTAATCTTGGTGCAATAAATAAATAAAAAAATAACATCTGGGTGCCTCTGAGGAGGGACCCCAAACAAAGGAACCTCTGGGCTTTTATACCCTCACAGTCTAAGTACAGGAAAGTCTGGGGGTCCTCGGCTCCTGCTGTGTCTCTCAGTGTCCGGTCCTCTGGCTTTGCCACAGGTCCCGGTGTCCTTTGTTATACAAAGGGTTGGCAGTTCATGGCCTCTTGCCTCAGGCTCAGGCTCTGGCTCCTGCCCCTCAGAGCTCAACCTGCAGCTCACACTGCAGCTGCAAACTGAGCTACCTGCACTAAATATATTCCTTAACACCATCACTCCAGTCATGCGAGTCATCCCACCACATTTCTGTGATGGCAACTATGTCAGAGCTTTCCTGCTGCACAATGGCCTCCAGTTCCTCCTGTTTGTTACCCACACTGCTGCATTGGTGTAAATGCACTTGAGCTGGGCTATTGATTTCATCCCCAACACCGGCCTGCTGCCCCCAGGCTCATCTCTAGCGAGCCTGCTCTAATTCCCTTCCCCTTTCAAATCTAGTTTAAAGCTCTCTCAATCAGCCCTGCCAACTCACAGACTAGAATCCTTTTCCCCCTTTTAGACAGGCAAAACCCATGTCTCCAGCAGGCCTGATGCTGTATAAACCACCCCATGATCAAAAAAGCCAAAATTCCACCAATGGCACCAGTCTTTAAGCCACATGTTGATCAGGTGTGTTTTCCTGTTCCTTTCAGCATTCTTCCCTGCTACCGAAGGAATTGAAGAAAACACCACCTGTGCTCCTGGACAAGTCCCTGGAGTCCCAAGGAAAAGCACTCTTGGCATTCAGTTGGATACAAGTTGCAATTTTATTCATAAAAAGAATACCTTAATGCACTCTGGTTTCTCTATGCAGTCTTCAGGGAAAAAAAGCTTGGTATGGGTCCTGAGGTTTTTTCTGAGAATAGAATGTTTCATTTTGCTCGATTCATTCTATTACTGAATTAAACTTAGATGTATTGGTATTGACAAGTGCTTCATGCTGATTGTATTGTATATGATAGTATAATCACTCCCCATGCATTTCACACTAGCTGGTTGATTAACACAATAGACTACCTGCAGCACTGATGGCAAGAGGGAATCATTGCCCTTCTGCACACTAAAATTCAAATGTGCATTAGGAGTGATAGTGTAAACCAGGGACAAAAATAGTGTGTAATTCCTTAAATTTCTCTTTCTCTCTTGCTGCCTACATCTGCTCCAAGGGTTAAAGGCACATTTGTATTCAGCTGAAAGAAAACAGGTATTTACATTTTGAGATTCTATTCTAAATGATCATTAACTACTTGCTCCATCTGTGTGTGTGAAGTAATGAAACACTCCTGCTCCCATCTTCCTGAATTTTCAGCATTCAGCACAATGAAAAAAGGAACTAACAAAGCACTTTTGACATTTTGCATTACCCTGTTGTTCTGGGTTATGCCTTTTTCAGTTTATTTTAAAAACAGCCACATCTTTGTGGACACTCTGCCATTTGACTAAAGGGTTTCATAGAAGAAGAGAAATTTGCTTGAAAGGTGTAGTTTACAGTATCATAGCCTGAGACTACAATCCCCTAAGAGAGCATTTAGGTATCTGTCACATGTCCATTAGATGCCTCTCTATGTACTTATAATACCCTATAACCTAATCACCACAGCAAGGCATGGGCTATTAGTCTATAAAGCTAGGGGAAAGTATAAAGCACCTGCAAATGAATCTCACTGATTAACTTCCTTAATATCCACAAAACCATTCATTTGCTCATAAACAGTCAATTGAAGGTGAAAACACTGCTAATACTAGCACAAATAGTACAAAACCACTCTATGAATAACGACACTATTCTTCACAATTTTAAGTAGTTGTCAGCATTTACAGCTAGGCAGTGAACATAAAGTATGCTCCTGCTCAAAACAGAGACTAGATACTTTATCAGATATTTTAACTGGCAATACACAGTCTATTTTTAGAATAAAAGTTAATGTCACTACTAAGTATAAATACACTACTCTATATCTAAATCTATCATAGAGATGAATGAATTACTCAGTTAATTCTTTTAGGAAGATGCAAAACTGGACAAGTTTGAGAAGTTTGTCAAACAAAACAAGATATTCATTAAAAAAAGGGATGAAAGTACATCTCATTTTTTAAGAGTGGAGCAAGTGCAAACACTCCCTTGTATGGTGGAAAAGGTCAGGAGAAATGTATGATTGCCACAACTATGTTCACAGAAAGTAAATAATCCACTATAAATAACCAGAAGAACACATTGTGATTGTCTAGTCTGAATTCCTTCATACTTTAAGATTTCCTGAGCTCATTTTACCTTCAAGTCCACAAGTGATGGTCGAGTTTTTGCAAAAAACAGCATACTTAATGTCATACATGAAATCCCTATTTGTGCTTGGTCTTTGCATATTAAGTGCTTTAATTAATTAATTTTGAGTTAATTATTTTTAAATTGAATGTTACAATTAACCCATCAGCCCAGGTACAAAAATCCAGTTCCATTATCAGTGTTTTCAATT
>NW_008236952.1:139495-143608 GCF_000691975.1 Corvus brachyrhynchos | reverse complement strand
GTGGACCGAGGGGGTGGGCTGTGGGCGGACTGTGGGCGGACTGGGGGCAGAGCAAAAACTATAAAAAGGACGAAGCCGAGAGGCGGGGCCTCTTTTTCCCCTCTTGCTCTCTCCAGACTAGCTGTGGGAGACGTCGGTGCTGGGCATTCAAAGCCTTACCCCTTTTAAGGGGCTTTTAGTAATTTTTAAAGTCAGCCCAGCACTGCAAGTTCTTTTTCTCTACCTGAGGTCTAGTGCTGTCTCAGCCAGAAGATCTCAAATCCCTGCGCTCCTGGGGCATACCATCTACTGAGCCATAGGATACCAAATTTTTATATTTTTCTAATTTTTGTAATTTTTCAATTTTTCTGTTTTCAATAAATTAATCTTTTTAAGAGTTGTCTCATTTCTCACACTTAAAAATTTAACATTTCCAGTGTGATAATTTTGCACAGCTGGTTAGCTGATCTACTGCCTGGCTACCATGACTTCAAAATTCTAAGCTTATTTCTAGTTTTCTAGATAAATTTGTCCAGCTCCAATTATAATATTCAGTTGCCTTTTGTTTGAATGGTAGAAGGGTCTTCATTATCAAGTTTTAGTGTATGTGGGTCTCTTAAATAATGATCATCTTCCTTTGTCTTGCATGACAGGCCCGAGCAGACCGAGATTCTTGCATTTCTCACTTTAGATTACTTTTCCAATTTTTCAGTTATTTTTCCAGTATCCATTCAAGACAGAAAACTGAAAAATTCCAGATTGCTGGAATGTAGAAATTAGTGAAGATTCAGTAATTCCTCTCCATCAATCTATTACTTCTCCTTAGCTGTGATATTTACTAGAAATGGCATCAACAAATTAAATAGCAGCTTAATGTTATTGAAGTATTAAAAAAAGAGGAAGTAAAAAAAAAAAAGCTAAGTACCAGTTTGGGCTCACAGTAAAACTCTGACCTTAAAGTTGTAAGTCACGACTCTACAGTTAGGGCCACAATAAGTTTTATACCAGCTCCAATGCAGAACAATTTTTAGAACATTTTAGGACATTAATAAATAAATCAGTTCAACAGGGAATAAAAACTCCAAGAATTGTTTTAATGTGGGTACTTGAAGAAATTTGGCTCCTACTGTAGAAGTACTTTCCATCCAACTGAATTAAATGGAAACCCAAGCTTTCTGCATGGCATTAAAAATAACTTCCTAAACCCCAAGCACTCAATCTATGCTTATAGACTGTCTTGGGGTGACTTTATGATGTGTACCCCCTATCGCTGCTCTATGCCCAGACATGATTCCTGTGCCTTTCTGTGTCTTTAAAACTGTGTGCGAGAGAAAGAAAAAAAAAAAAAAGCTAGACGAACTTTTCAAAGCAGTTTGTGCTCCAAGGTCATTCTATCTCCTCTGTGTGCTTCTGCGGCAGCAAGAGCAGAGGAAGCACCCTTTCCTACTTTTCAGCCAGCTTTCGGCTCTGTTTCTCTGGAGAGGGACGGAGAGTTAAACTTTTTTTCCCCTGGGACTTTGGTTTCTTCTTCTTCTCTTCTGGACTGTTCAGAACACCAAAACATCGGCTGAGAGACCTTACACCTCAGCCCGGAGGGGCCCAAGCCGACCCAGTTCCGAAGAGGAGAAGGCCACACCCACAAAGGACTCTGGAAATTTACCAGGTTCTCTCCACAGCAAGAGAACTTATTTAGCATTTAGAACTTACTTAGCATTATAGAGAGAATTATTTAGCATTATTCTTTTCCCATTGTGCATTGTGTCTGTCAAATAAATAGTTTTTTTTCCTTTCACTTTTCTCCGAGGAATTTTTTCCCAAACCTGGTGGGGGAGGGGCAGCAGAAACCTGCCAGAGGACATTCATTTTGGACATTCCTCCGAATTTGTCTCAAACTGGGAAAGTTAATTACTTTCACCATTATTCCTCATAGCCAATAAATGCAGTTTAACTACAAGAAAGAATACCATCTTTAGAAACAGCTCCTACTTACTGTCATATTCCAGCCTCATATACACTCAATTTCAAATGCCATTATGACATATACCAATAATCTTCTACTGTTTGTAATGAAGGAGGAAGGAAATGATCCTGAAAAAAAAAAAAAAGGACAGAACTCATCTTTACACAATGGCAGCCTGGCCTCATTTACCGGGGAAATGTATTTGGCAACAATTGAGACACTCTAGGGCCATGACAGCAATTTCTTCAAATTTTCATCCATAACTCAGGCCTTAGAGCAGCATAACTGTCTTGTGATGTGAACTTAGAAGTACTGTTAATTTAGTGCCTCCAACAGCATAAATCATTCAAATACACTGTCATATATTAACAGCTTATTCTGTGAAAGAGATGTTACCTTAAGTACATGAACTGAAGGCAAATGTGTTTTGTAACTGTATGGCAACCACACCATGGCAGCTAAGACTAAGAAAGCCTACAAGGAGAAAAAGACCACCAATTAAGGAAAGACAGTTTACTGGATACGACACGGTTACAGACACAAGTATGTGCAAGAGATCACTCCACCCATAAGTCCCACAATGAAAGATCAATGGAAATGGTGCATCCCACCTCCTTTGAAACACAGGTATTCCTAGAGATTTCACTGTTGGAGTGAAAGCTCCTCTGGACTCGGGCCCAGAGGGAAGCCAAAGCACAGAGATTGAATTAAAACCTTTGGACAAGCTGAGATACATGAAACCACACCAAAGTGAAATAGAAATATAGATTTTTTAACTTTTAGTAGAAATATATGCTAAGTGCCTTAAACATTAAAAAGCTGTAGCAGAGACCTTAAACACAGTTCTTGCTGCAGCAGTGTTACCTTTTCACAGAATTCTTTACTTTAGACAAAATATAGATAGAATTATACTGTTCACATTTTTTAGATAGAGTGTTCACATAAACAATAAGAACTGATAGAAACTGTATACGCAAATCTGTGTAATACCTATGTAACACTTGTGTAAGGCTTACGATTGTTAGAATTAGACCAGGATAGGTTAAGAAAAAAAAACTAGAATCGTGTGTTAATCTTATTGGTCAATTAACAAATATAATCCACACTTCTGTAAGAAAAAATATAGAGTCTAGAAAATAGAGTATATAGAGTATAGAGTATGGAGTATAGAGTATATAGAGCATATAGAGCATATAGAGCATATAGAAGAAGAAGCTGTTTTGCCTGCTGTTGCTGTTGCTGCTTGCCTTTATCATGTAATCCCCTTCGAACTCTGCCTTCAAGAAAGCTATGAGACTATGAAATAAAGAACTTAGCAGAACAACAGCCTCCTCTGCTCTCTTACCCTGGTCCGAGAAGGAAGGGTACCCCGTCAAAAGCTCAACATTTCACTTCAAGACCAGAAATGTAATATGTGCAATTGATTAATCTAAACTTTGAAATTTGAAGGTTTAGGGCTTTTGTACTCTCCTTAGCTTTAAAACAGAACATGATTCAATTACAACTGCAGATACCCAAAGACATCAAGTAAATATGGATATAAGCTTGGCACTCAAATTTCAAAATTAGAGCCTTGCTGTATCATTTTTGAAAGACCATAAAATATGGGGAAAAGTGACTTTTTCTACTGCATAGTGGATTCTAAAATGGGATTGTATGAAGTATGCAGCTCCAGAAAAATTATATTAGAACACAAAACCTGTAATAAATGCTTAACTTTAGTGGTTCTTTTTCATGGCAGCCCTGAAGTAGTCACCAAAGCTGGCATTAGGAAGGAATTTCTCTAGGGGAATACTGGCAACAAACCTAGCTGCTTTTGTCCTTTTTTCCCTTTCCCTTAAGTACTAAGCAGAGATAATGGGTTTAAAACAGCTGACATGTCCCATTCATGCAAGTTTGTCTCTCTAATTGCAAAGGGAAGGAATGCCTGAGAGAAATATAGATGGAGAATAGCTTCATTTAGCTAAGGTTAAAAGAATCTAACTTGGTATTTTCTAGAGATGGATATAAACTTTTATCAGAAAAATTCAGAGTGGTTTCTGAATCAAAAAAGCATTATTTAACACTGTAGTGGGTTGAACCTGAGTTGATAGACAGTCTTTTAGACTGATGACGCTTCTCACAATTTACATATTTAAACCACGCAGAAAGGCGGGAATTGCTTTTCGTCCCAG